>NC_091821.1:394717897-395067897 GCF_038994185.2 Dermacentor albipictus
GCGGGCGACCTTGGCGCCCGCTGGCTATACGCGGGCCGCGCGAAGCCCGCAAAAGCTAAACCGAAAAGTTAGCGTGCGTATACGCAACCCGCAAAGCTCTAGCGTAAGCTAGCCGCCTCACTCACGTGTTAAAACGCGACTCGTGATGCTCTACGGGAAGTGTCACGGTCCACTTTCGCGGTCACGTAAACGCGGCTGCGGTGTACGTATGCGACGCGAACGCTTCTGATGCGTGGGCTGCCGCTCCGGTCGTTGGAACGGCGCGAAGACGCGTCGGAATCCGACGGAACCCGATGGAAACTTGTCGGACGCGTTTGTTGGTATACGAGAGGGTCGTGCGAATGACCATCGCGTGCGGGCGATGTAATCGCATACCGCGTCCCGCGAATGCGTGTGCACATATATACGCGGCAGCTCTACACAGGCGCAACGGCGCGGGCAACGCCCCGCCGTGCGTCAGAGAGTTGTTACACTACTACTACGCAACGCAGGTGCGTATAGCACGCCTACGCATACACATGCGTGCAGGTCGTCACGAGAGTGGCATGGAAATCACGAGTGCGCCGCTGTCAGTGGGGGCGCGAAACCCGCACGGCGGGCAGCATGGCAGCAGCATACACGTAAAGCCACGCGACCCACTGTGTCTCGCAGCGGCACGGCTCCGTACAGTGACGCCGGGGACAAAAGGACAAAAGACGGGTGGCTGTCAGCACGGTGTGATGACAGCGAGCGCGTCGAAACGAGGCGCTGGAGGAAGGAGGGAGAACGGAAAGAGAGGAAAGGGGGGAGAGGAAACTGGTAGACTCGTTTTGTCGTCGCGCGCTGCAAACGAAGCGTGCACTGCGCCGCTGCTATAGGCGTTTGCTTACTGAAATATCGAGTCGTTGGATCCTGGGACCAGCGGGCAGTCCAAATCGTCTGGACACCTAAATCCAAGTACACGAGCGCATTAAAGCATTCCGCGGCCATCGGTATGCGGCCGTCGCAGCGACGAACCGAAACCGCGACTCGGCAGGCGAACGTCACATCCACTTATATATATACATCACGCGCCGGGGCGTTGCTTGATGTATTTTCAAGTGCTGGCAGGACGAAACTTTTTTTTCTACAAGAAATATGGAAACCGCCTCCTTCCTTGTCGAAAAATGTTTCATCTTGGCAGCTAGGGCTTGGAAATGCATTGATTACATACAGCTAGCCCGCATTCAGTCCATTTGCAGTTGGTCTTGCTTTAATTACACGCGTGTAACTAACCCTTTGTAAACATTCCCGAAACGCCGACGATAAGGCCCATCTGCATACTGTACAGCATGCGGCTATGATTTGGGCAACAGACCGACCCGGTCGTTTACCAGATCGTGCAGGAGGGTGACAGAACGGACACGAACGGTTGTCTGACAAATTTCGACACACAAGTCATCGGGGTCTCGGATAAACCAATAGTAAGCAAGTTATACCAGTGGAGATCGGGACATATAACCGATGAGGCCCTCTTGCGTGACAAAGCCAAACACCTGCTCGGACATATGAAAGACGCGCCCCCGGCGAGGTACAGAGAGCACCGCATTCTCAACCCGCAGAGCCATATAGACATCCCCGGCATACCAGCATTTCGGCACTGAGTTTAACCAGCAACGTTGTTTTCACCGAGATAACGCAGTAGCGAGCGCTCAGCCACTGTATGACGCAGGAAAGAAAAGAGAGAGAACCACAATTCGACTAATGAAGCTTGATTTTAATTTCAATTACATTTATAACATTTACACAAGGCGCAAACGCCCTCGTAGCAACAGATAATTAGTGACAGTTCAGGCATTCAAATAATATTTCCCCGTGCCTGACAAGCATATATATATATATATATATATATATATATATATATATATATATATATATATATATATATATATATATATATATATATATATATATATATATATACAGAAACAACGTTTACGAACATCCGAACATGGGCAGGTGTCACGGCATGGCCTCGAATTATAGCTATACGGAAGCGGGGAGAACATATTTAACACTGAAAAAACATCCAAGCAGCTAAAATGTGGATGCTGATAAGACGTAGCGGAAACGCGACCACATGCAATGGAACGTCAAGATCGCAGGCTTGCTATGCAAGGTACAAAAAAAAAAAAGAAATACTGAAATGGCAGAGACATGCATTTAAAGAAGTGACATGCGTTTTTAAAGATCTGCCTGGACGGCCCAGTGGCTATATACCGCGTGACCATTTTTAAGTTTTACAGAATCTATAAAATTCGCCTGCTGTATGCAGATAGCTTAATTCTTGTCTTTGTGCTGAGTTATTTAATAAGGTGGACACTACTTGCCCGAGAAATGGAAGCACTTAATCGACTAATTGACGAAAATTCACCGTTTAACTTCTTAATTACTTTGTGGCACTTATTGCAATTTATTAATTGTAGCCGGCATTTGCAAGGCATGTCCACTCAGAACCGATTCCGAAAATGGCATGGGTTTCGAAATACGCGCCATCATGGTATACGTAAAAGACTGCACTATCGTTCCACTCAATTTTTTTTTCTTTTTAATGAACGCTCTTGCATTGAACGTTATGCATTGTAGCACACACAAGTAACTGGAACGCCCGCGTGTTTCATCGCACACTTTGGCAATGAAAATCTCGAAAACTCGTGTCACCCTGAAAATTAAATTTAAGTGGATACGCTTTGAAAACTCACCGGCTACAATTCGTAAATTGCAATATGAGCCGTAATTTAATTAAGTTATTATGTGGATTTTCATTAATTAGTTGAATACGTGTTTTGATTTCCCGTGAATGTAATGTCCACCTCTTTGAATAATCCAGCTCAAGGACTCGAATTATGCTATTTGCAACGGGAGATTTTTAAATTTTATGTAAAACGAAAATTATTACCCGGTATATGGCATTATATCTGCTGCTATGCACGAGGTCGGGGGTTCGACTCAGGGCCGCGGCGGCCGCATTCCGTGCGCGGCCAGCTATAGACTGGACGCAAAAGCACTCGCGCACCGTGTTTTGGGTCCACGTTGAAGAAACCCGTGCTGTCGAAACCAATCTAGAGCCCCCTTCCCACTGCGGCCTTACACAGAACCAGTGTTTTGCTTTGATATAGGATGAGTTATGTTGTAGGTTAGGTTAGCAAAGAAATAGCGACGGAGGCATTGTGCAAGCGCAAACCCAAATTCCATTTAGGGCCTTCTATCACAAGGCTGAAGGTGTCTGATAACTTTGGGTCGGCGGTTTCAAATCTAAAGCTCCTTAAGAGAAAATCACAATACTGAGGCAGAACAAAAAAAAAAAGGGACAGAGCGATGGGGTTTAGCGGAAAAGAGTTCGTGTAATGCGCTCTGCAAAGAAGAAAGGTGTAGTGTACAAAAAAAATAAAAGAAAAAAAAAATGGCTGTGGCTTAGGTAAGGTTAAGCCCAGCATGCGAAGCATACTAGCCTTTATTTTAGTTGTTGAACCACTGTTTAGCCTGGTGAACTGCTGTTGCTTGGCTATATTTGGTTCGGCTAGACGGAGAAACAACTCATGCATTACTGCTTCGCCTTCAAGAGTGGAACGCGACAGCGTTCCCGTCGACCCGCCAAGGGGTGTAAGACAATGGGCTACAGGGCAGCGACTACGCGCCCCGCATTGGACGCGGTGAGCGTCGTGCAAAGCAGCGTTCGGCGCGGCAACGAAATGTGCGCCTGAGCAAGCGACGCACGCCTTAGAAACAGCTCGTTTCTAAGGCAACACCGCATTCACTAGAGGCGCTTTTGTACCGCTTTGAAGCATCGTACTCGTGGCTCAGTGGTAGCGTCTCCGTCCCACACTCCGGAGACCCTGGTTCGATTCCCACCCAGCCCGTCTTGCAAGAGTTGAGCCAAAGCCACTTCTCCTCTGTCGTGACGTCACGGTGTCACGTGGTTTCATGGCGACACCGCCGCGCCTGAGGAGCTGGGTTGAGCTCTCGTAATATGCTTCGCATAAAAAAACGCGCAGGCGCGTCGATCCCACAATAATACAGCACGGGAACCGCACCCGTTGGGAGCCGCAGCAACAAAACTCCTCGCAAGAGGTACGGTAGCCCCAATAACGCCGAGGTGCCGCGTCCCCCTGGCCCGCTATACGAGGGCGCTGCAGTTGAGGTTACGATGGCTCTAAGAAGAGCGCTGCGGCGTCACGCACTAATTGGATGCGCATAGATGCGGCGTCACGTTCCCCACGCGCGCAGCCGTTTCCTTCCTCATCCCGAGCGCGCCGCCGCACAAGTCCCACGCCTCGGTGTATGTGCAACACACGCACACACACGCACGCACACGCACACACATCGTGCGTGCCGCCATAATTAGTCGCTGCGGATTAGACACGCGGCTGGCCTGCGAGGAAAGGCGAGTCCACGTCGGCGAGCAGTATAACGCCCACCAACAGTTCTTCTTTCCCCGAGGATCGAGAGTCACTTCGCGGCGAGCTTCTGACGCATGCAGACTGGGCCAGCCATGTTGAGACACGAATAGGTAACTGTATACGTACGAAGTGCAGTACAAAGCATTACTAGAGGGAACTCTGGCGCTAGTGTGGAGGAGAGCTGCCAGTATGTGGCGGTTCAGCCATGGAGGTCATGCACTGAAATGACGGGAAGCGCACGGATTCGCCTAAACTTCGTCCCTCTGGCTTCGAGCGGCATTGTGCATTGGCAAACTGATTTCTGTTCAACAAGGTACTGCGTTATGAGCGCAACAATTCGAAACAATTACGCGCGTGCGCAGACACTGACTGCCTGGCTGTGTATACTAAACTGAGAGTACTTGCGAATTTGAAAAGATTAAGCGCAATGAAAAAAGAAAGAAAATCGACAGAACCTATCTGGCGATGGCTGTCGATGCTAATCCGGTTAGCATTGATGCAATGCAGTGACGAAGCCGTATTGCTGAAGACACCTTCATACATTTTATATATATATATATATATATATATATATATATATATATATATATATATATATATATATATATATATATATATATATATGACAGATATATATGACAGAGAAGGAAGGAAACCGAGGGGGCTGATTTTCATTAGTCATATCATAAGAAGCCAACAAACAATAAGGGCAGCATATGGGAAATTATCTGCGGGTAGTAAATGAAATAAAGAAAAAATGGAAAATGAAAGTGGATAAAGAAACAACTGGCTGCAGGTGGGATAAGAACCGATGTCTTCGCATTATGCGTGCGATGCTCTTACCTACTGAGCTACCGTGACGCCATTTTCCCATCCACCTTCTGGGGTATTTACGTTTATCCACTGTAACTAACCGTGGGAGTATAGCCAGCGCCACCACTCAAGGCCTTGGCAGCGGATGTGGAACGTCCTTTCTGCCCCGGGTGCACGGGGCCAGTAGGGGGGGGGGGGGTGACTGAAGAGCTGAGGGCCCCGGGTGCCAGATGACCTAGCTACGCCACTGCTTCCAATACAGAATAAAAGCGCTCTCTGTGAATTCCAACCGCCTCGCTTTCGAAGCCTTTTTAAGAAGCGAAACAGCTGTTGTGAATTCGAAAAAAAAAATTCAGAAAGGCATAACAAGAAAATCGAGCAATTAACTCGTAAGCAACCAGAGGTGATGGTCACGGATCTAGGTCGCTGCCACGTGACGAGTACTGTGAACGACCTCCGCTTCACTCTGCATATAACGCCTGTGCCGCTGACGGAATTACGAAAGAACATGCAAAAGACACGCACGCGTGTACGAGGCGGAGGTTAACTGCGCGGATTCAAGGTACGGAGAAAGCCAGCTGTCATTTGTGCCAAGGAAAGCGAAAGCGATGCACACGTCTACTGTTATGCCTGCAATCAAAGATACGGCTATACGCGAGAATGGAGAGACGAAAGGAAGAAAAAAAGAAAGAAAGAGAACCGAAAGAAGAAAGGACGCCAGGTACGCGTGCTGAAGCAAGACTTGCAAAATCACGCTTCTCCAGCGCCTGTCGCGATTAGAGTTAACCGGAGATGAACATAAAAAAAAGAAAGGCAACGACCGCTCAACCAGCGATGGAAAGCAAATATGATAGGAATAACGTTATTAAGAGATCGAAAAGAGAGCATCAGTACAAATTAAAAGGTAGATATAGTAGTAGTAGTATACGACTTTTATTCAGCCCAAAATTACAGGCCGAGCAGAGGTGGATATATTATAGTGTTATTTGGGTTAAGGGTAGGAGATGGAAGACATCGCACATGCTGTTGTCTGGCGGTCAAGCATTACAGTAAATAGGTTCGAAGGCAAGGGCGGCAGAAAATGAAATGTAGAGATGAAATTATTAATTCTGCGGGCATAAGACGATGTTGCTTCACGCAGCGCGGCAGTAATTGATCTCTGACAATTATCCCCTGCAGTGAACTCGAATGGGCTGTGCTGGCGACGACTATGTGATAAGACCTAACTACTCTTCGTCAGCGCCTTCCGTATGCGTGATTTGAAGTCGAACGGCCGGCTAACCTTCTCTCGCCCTCACAAGCGAGCCACATCACGCTTTCCATGCGGGCTACTCTGGCCCTCCGAAAGATACATTCTGCACTCAAGATTGATGAACGACTGATTCGGTTTCACATGCCCAAGTCAACGCTGGGGATGTGACACACGCCGTTGTGCAGTGATTCGGATTAATTGTTACCGTCTGCGGTCCTGTAATGCACACCCGTCTAAAGAGTACGGTCTCTTTTGCCTTCCGCTTTCGCCTTCCGCTGCCATTTAACCCACCCAGATTGGACCTGTACAATGTTTGCAGTATTGAATAGAGAAAGAAAGAAAGAGAGAGAGAGAGAGAAAGAAAGAATTAGTGCGCGACCGGTGTGGCCGGGAATCGAAACCGTGGCCTTGTGATAAGCACGCGAAAGCCGCAGACAATCGCCAAGCAGATGATAGAGAAGGGGAATTAATTGAGGGGCCCGATTTACGTGTCACAGCCATACTAAGCCAACAGACGACGAAGCCAAGAAAACAATACGAGAAATTAACTGCGGTTTTAATTGAAATGTGTAAATAATAAGGAACGCGGAAATGAAAGTGGACGAAAGGACAACTTGCCTCCGGTGGGAACCGAACCCATAACTTCCGCATTCGGCGTGCGGTGTACTAACCACTGAACTACGGCGGCTGCTGTTCCCCAGTCCATTTTGTTTTTATTTATCCTTTGGTGGGGAGGAGGGGGTATTTTAGTACGTGTCCTAGATCTAGCCCTGGGTGTTTAACCAGCACTAACTATGACCATGGAGGCGCATGTGCAACATACTCGACTAAAGAAAATGACAAGTCGAAAATGTGATGTCAGTATAAAATCACCTACGTTTTTGTATGGTGCGGCTTTTCTTTATCCACACACACACACACACACACACACACACACACACAAACACACACACACACACACACACAAACACACACGCGCGCGCACACACACACACACACACACACACGCGCGCACGCACGCACACAATGGCTGCTTCCGCCCAACGCCATTGTTGAGAACACTGAGTGGCTACCTTATACACGCCTGCCTTGCAAGAGTTCTTAGAGGGCAGTGCATACATGCTGCGTTTACTACGTAGTCCAGACACATCAGAAGTTTATTCCCGCCTCCAGCCGGACTTTGAGCGCTGCTCCCAAAGAACTGCAGCACAGAGGGGCGCTACATCATACATTGCGGCATATCGCGAGACGCAAACCCACGAACTACACTTTTGGTCAGAGGGTGCCGCTAACTAATTCAGAGAGCGGTAATACGGCTGTGGCTGGGCAACTGCGCAAGCGAACGCAACGCGGCCACTTTCTACGCAAACAGCATTAAGCAAGCTCCCAGTCCATGTTCGAGCAGCAACCGCGCTGTGCACGTGCCAAAACCCAGACGGTCCAAACGAACAGCACGACTCGCTGCTACCTGTGCGCTAAAGGAAGCAAAAGTAAAAGCAAACTACAGTTGTGAGTTAGATGCATGCACAATTAGCAACGGTCAAAAAGAAAATAGATGCATTTTTTTTTTACTTTACTCTCTTACTCTCTCTTACCGTCTCTTAAAGGGCCCCTCATCAGGTCCTATAGCAAATTTTTGGTTATACCCTGGAAGTTGTTACGTGTCCTCTATAGGGAGCGTTCTTCTGCCAAAATTTTTCAAATCGGCTCATTAATTGCCGAGATAGACTTATTTCAGCACCGCGAACCCATGATTTCAGGAGGCGAGCTTCACCGCAAACACACACGCTCTCTCCACTTGCCCCGTCTAGCCTCCGCAAGCGAAATCGCTTCCCTGCGTCCTCCTATGCCGGACCTCGAAGATCGCGTGACGCATAGTCACTGGCCCCACCTTCATTTTTTTTTTCTCCTCGCTTTTTTTGCGGTGCGGCGCACTTCCGCTGACGGCGTCGTGCGCGAGATGTTGCGATTGTCTCGTTTCGCGCAGCACACAATCTTGCGCGCTTTGCACGAGAGGGCACCTGACTAGCGGTATAAGTCTGTCCTAGACGAATACTGAAGCAGACGCAAGCGGATCGCAGAGCGTGATCCCACGCTGGAACACGGTAGAAAATGAGATAGTTTGGGCGTCTGCGCGCGCGACTCCACAACGTGGGAACAAGCAGACGAAACGGAAGCACATCTTTCTTGCTGCGATGCGAAGTAAAACATGCAGCCATTCGGTCTGTGTGTTTTATGATTTCTCTAAGCTTTAATTCGTCTATTGTAGCAACACATTACAGAAATAACAGATGTTGGCTAGAATAATTCCTGAAGTCACGTGCCACCACGAGCGACGTCACAGCGCGAACACGCGTACGTAGGCGCGCACTAGCACGTGTACATCATCCTCCAGCTTGGAGCGCGGCGGCCGCGAGGAGAAGGGAAAGCGGCGTTCGGTTTAAAATTTCTGCCCTTTTCGCGGCGCGTAGCGATGTAATTCTTTGCAGACACGATCGTTATCGCGCATTGTGTGCTCTGCGCTTGTCAGCTCAAAATGGCCAGACCTGGTGAGGGGCCAGACCTGGTGGGGCAACGGACGACCACATGGGCGGTCTATAACGGCCCACTCTGGAACATCGCAACAGCACTAACCCCATTGCGACAGTTACGCGCTGTCGCAGGTCGGTGATGCAGAGGAATGGCATTCGCTGCCTCTTAACGAAAACGACAAACAAATCAGTCCGCAGTTGCAGCGTCGCAGCGCAGGTGTATCACATGCCGAGCACTGCACAATTTACGACTGTCCAACAGCGGCGCGGTCCTCGTTGTTCTCTCCTCCGTTCGGGTGACGACCGCAAGCAGAGAACGAGCGACCAACTCGCACGCATGCGCAGTCGGATGGGTGGACCCAGCAGCGCTGACCGCGACCCGGACAGGTATGCGCTGCTGCAGAGATGCAGTGCGCGAGTGAAAGAGAGAGAGAGAGAGAGTGAAAAGGCGTGCGATCCGTGCGCCGAATAAACACGCGCTCACCCACCACGCCGCGCTCTTACATACAGGTCTGCGTGTGCACTTCCATAGTTTCTCTCGTTAGATCCGTGCAGTATTGCGTAAGCTAGAAGACATAGCTATTCGCGAGGTCTTCTGCACCAGGGGCTGTTGCCGTTGGAACGTAAAGGCGTACACACACACACACACACACACACACACACACACACACACACACACACACACACACACACACACACACACACACACAAACGCATATACATATATATATATATATATATATATATATATATATATATATATATATATATATATATATATATATATATATATATGTGTGTGTGTGTGTGTAGTGAATACATAATGATTTCAAGCTATTAGCACAGGTGCACAATGGACAAGACCAGGAAGAAGGAATCGTTGCGCTGTGGTGTTAGAGGTCAACTCATTTTGGTTTCACGTGACCTACACACATGGCTTATTATGTTGGGTCGGCAACGCTGTTCGGTGCCACCCTCAAGTCAGGTGCAGAACCAACAAGTTTCTGCTGCAATGTGAAGAATGTCGCCTCGTCTTGTCTATAGTCCCGCGCTGTTCCGCGCTGATATACAGCCCAAATAGACATACGTGAAACCAACGAGTCCGGCATTCCATTGTACGCTTACGCGCAGTCTGGCTGTCGTAAATCATTTTCCGTCATGAATGCGCAAAGCACGGGTCACCGACCAACCAATGTGGTCTTCATTCTTACGAACACTGTTGCGACAATGCCAGGTATACACTCGCTGTATACCTGGCACAACCACAACGAGCTCTTACGCACGCGCGATCAAATAACGCCTATATTTCGCAAATATCAACGCATTAATGCACGTTCGAAACAAACTAAAAGAGGTGATGCGAACGGCGACAAATGCCAGCAGCGAACTCGGAATACGATTTCACCCTAACTTTCTACTTACATAAACACAACTTTTTTTTTTTTCAGTACTTTCGCGTTCGTTCGAGGTTTCTCTGCGTATCATGACTAAATACAAAACATCTCTACACCAACTGCGAAAAGCACTTGCACCACCGCACAAATTGTTTCATCGCCAGTGTGTGCATTGGCGACGCAAGATTTCACGGGATCGATTTTAACTCGCTGCACTAAGGCATAGTATATAAATTATTCGTATTAGAATTACCGCTGACATAAATATATTCGAGTCGGTTACCTTCCCGACGGTCTTCGGAAGAGTTTCTTTAGAGAGAGAGAGAGAGCCGCTGAATTCCGGCGCCAAGTCTCGCGGAGGGCGACGTCATGCTACACAGCCTCCGCAACACTGCGCCGTATTAGCGACCGTATGCCGGAGCACGTCAGCGCGGCTGCCGCTACCTAGAAGCGAGGCTCACCGGAAAAAAAGAACGAGCGAGCGAAGGCGGAGAGGGAGGGACAGGTATTACCGTGGGGTGCGAGTGCGGCCCCCGGCACGAAAAGGCGTGCGCCGTGATCGCGTTTGCGTGTCCGCGGGGAAACCGTGAGCGAGCGAGAGAGAGAGAGAGAGAGAGAGTAAGCAAGCGAGCGAAGGGATTATGCGAAACGGGAGAGGAGGCTTTCGGCGGCCACGCCAACCACGTTACGCACGAACGACTTTCTCCACGGTGCGAGGGGGGTTGTGGGGCAGTTAGTAGCGACGCGACGACTGGCGTAGGACGGCTGCATTCGTTCGTACGCCGTCGTTCCTCTGATTATTATTATTATTATTATTATTATTATTATTATTATTATTATTATTATTATTATTATTATTATTATTATTATTGTACACCAGTGCATCAACGTTTCGCCGAACGAAGGAACAAGACTGCCAGTGGGCAAATTCTCAAACACTTATCTCTTTCTCTCGCCCGCATATAAAAGCTCCTTCAAATCCTTACTTCATGACATCGGCTGGATAATTTATAGCTGTGCGGCTCAACTCACTTTCCGCGTTCTGCATGAAAATCGGGACACCCTGTAGTGTTAATAATAATAATATTTGGGGTTTTACGTGCCAAAACCACTTTCTGATTATGAGGCACGCCGTAGTGGAGGACTCCAGAAATTTTGACCACCTGGGGTTCTTTAACGTGCACCTAAATCTAAGCACACGGGTGTTTTCGCATTTCGCCCACATCGAAATGCGGCCACCGTGGCCGGGATTCGATCCCGCGACCTCGTGCTCAGCAGCCCAACACCATAGCCACTGAGCAACCACGGCGGGTACCCTGTAGTGTTATGTAAACTATAAGAGCGAACGAGTCTGTCTGCCAAATCCTTTTTTTCTTCTAAGTAATATACCTATATGGGTTGCCCTATCTGAGTAGGCGGCCTGGAGTGCGTTAGCACACTGGAATGTTTATCTTCATCCTCATTCGACGACGGAAGCAACCACAGTTGCTGCTGCTACGCATGTATAAGCACGTGTACACTATGCAGCAACTGGACTGAAGTCCACTACACGAAAATACCTAGCTCGCAGGTGTCTCTCCTCCAATCACACCTGCCAGCTGCGTGGATAGAAGCCAACCTGTTAACCTAAATTACTCTACATACCCCGCACGTTAAGTAACGCACGGCAAGTAACCGGGCGTCCGATTGCAACCCGGCACGCACGTAGTTCGCCGCGTATACCGCACGCGTGTGAACGGCGGTCGCGACACATTCCGCCAGAGGCCGGCCCGCACGGATCTCCAACCACCTGCTCGAGTAACCACGGCACTGTAGCAACGCACGGCCCCTCCGCTCGCGCGGCGACGCGGAAATGTAGACGGGCGCCGCGCGGCGACCCAGTTGGGCGCGCTTTCGATCGTCGCTCTCGACGAAATGAAACTGCGGCGCGCGATGTACTGCGCAGGCGCCAACCTATCGGGGCTCGCAACAGTTCCGGGATGTCCCGGCGAGGATCGCTGTGTAAGCGGCTCCGCGGGCAGAGATCGGCACCTTCTGTCATGCCAGCTTTTTATCGTTTTAATATTTACGGGTTCGGCATACGAGTCGCTTTTGTGGGAGATGAATATATATATATATATATATATATATATATATATATATATATATATATATATGGGGCTATCGTGAGATATATTCGAAGGGCATGCACTATAATACGAGATTTCCGCCTTGCCTTCATCATCATCATCATCATCATTATTATTATTATTATTATTATTATTAGTAGTAGTAGTAGTAGTAGTAGTAGTAGTAGTAGTAGTAGTAGTAGTAGTAGTAGTGACAAGCTCGAGCCCTGAAGACCAGCATCGCCTGGTGAGCAGGGCCAAGTTGTCAGCTCAGGCCCACGGCATCCTGGACTAGGGAAGCCGCCCACCTCGGACGATTTTACCGTCTGCTCATTTCTACTAATAAAGTTTATTCCTCCTCCTATTAGTAGTAGTAGTAGTAGTAGTAGTAGTAGTAGTAGTAGTAGTAGTAGTAGTAGTAGTAGTATTTCTGTCTGTTTTTGTTCCCCTGTGCACCAGCTCTCCGACCTGTGTCGTTCCTGGCCGCGTTAAATAAATTACCGGTTGATTGATTACGAAGGTTCTAACCTTCTAAATCGCAGAAGACATACGGGAAATGCAGCAGAGGTGACGCAAATATTTTGCTAAAACACTTGTTTCCATACTAACCAGTTTCCGTATCGGTACGCAGAAGGTGGGCGCGTCATGACATCATGATATATGTTGGCTTACTACGTTCCTACATTTACGATCGCTGCGGCTGCTACGCGCGTGTGCGTGCGTGCGTGCGTGCGTGCGTGCGTACGTGCGTGCGTGCGTGCGTGCGACATCATCAAACCTATAGCCTTATCATTACACAAAATCATCAAATTTTGCTCTCTGGTTCCCATCGGTCGTCAGAAGGTTAATGTCGATGAAGCCAGGTCCACCGTTTCGAGGCCAACATTAGTATCTAATTATATTCATCTTAACATATCCCAAACCTTAACCTTGCGAAGTGTCATCCTTTTACGAGCAAGATGCGTGTGGTGGAGTTTATACGACATCCAAAACCCGTACACGCGAGTACATTAAATTATGGAGTTTTACGTGCCAAAACCACTTTCTGATTATGAGGCACGCCGCAGTGGAGGACTCCGGAAATTTCGACCACCTGAGGATCTTTAACGTGCACCTAAATCTAAGCACACGGGTGTTTTCGCATTTCGCCCCCATCGAAATGCGGCCGCCATGGCCGGGATTCGATCCCGCGACCTCGTGCTCAGCAGCCCAACACCATATCCACTGAGCAACCACGGCGGATAAGCGATAGGCTCGAGGCACGGCTGAGAGCGCTGCAATACGATGGCAGACCCTTTCCTTTCTTTCTTTCTTCTTTTTTTTACCTATAGGTAGGACATTAGGCAGTAAATTGCAAGAGCTTGGTGGCGCAACCCACCACCCCGTTCCAAAGGGGACGCGCATAACATCCATCCATGCGACGATAGCGCGCGAGCGCACTCACGTGGTTTTATTTCGTATATTGCGGGCTCTCCTTAAACGCCGAAAAAAAAAAAAAGAATCACCGCGCAGCGTGTACGTTGCCACGAAAAAAAATTGCATCGGTCGTTCTTGAATCCCGTCTACAACTTAACGAAACGCACTTAGTCCTAAAGTGAATACTAAAATATTTGCATAATTGATCTCAGTTAACTAATTAAGCGGAATATAAAAGAAATATACTCTAAAGAGCGCCACATGACTGCACACCACATGTCGACGGTTACCATTTACCTGCAATTAACCACATTTTTTCTTAAATCCTTGGTTCGAGTCACGTGAAACACCCTGCATATGACGTTCGGTATACTATACTGCGTAAATGCAACTCGCACGCAAAAAAAAAAAAACCCTCCGGGGTGCAGGGATACCAGAAATGATCGCGGCCTAAGGATCCACCAGAAGGCATTCGAATAGCTGCGTTGCGCAGGCCCCGCGATCAAGCGCACAATGCATCCTTCAACTGCTTCGCTGCATATTTTTATATGTCGCAGCTCTTTCTTTCTTTCTTTCTTTCTTTCTTTCTTTCTTTCTTTCTTTCTTTCTTTCTCTCTTTCTTTCGTTCTTTCTTTCTTTCTTTCTATTTGCATTTCCGGCATTCCCCACCGCGTGCAAGTGCCCGCGCGACGTGCCTGCATGCATGAAAGCGAACGCCATCAGATTTGCGTTCGAGGCCCGCAACCTTCCCCGATCATGCGCCGAAATCTGAGAGGCATCACGTGATATAGATTCTTCATTGCGAGAAGTGCGAGTTGCAAGCAGCAGAAACAAAGGGAGGTTCCGATTGGCATGCGTGCCCGCAGGAAAACACGTGCTCGCTATTCTCTTTCGTATTACAGCTCTGAGCGCACGTGGTGGCGAGTTCGACTCCCGACTGAAACAGCTCAGTTTCGGTGGAGCGGAATCCAAAAAGAAAAGTCCGTGTATACTTTGGCGCGCGTTAAAGAATAAAGGACGTTAAAGGAGATGAAAGACACCTCTATATAACGTCATCAAAGCCAACCTGAACTCTCCTACCGCGGCGTCTGTCATTCACCGCGTCTACGTTTTGGACGAAAACGCGTTAAAGGCTCATTTGTGATAAGCGATGACTTCGAATAAGTGTTTCGATTATTCCTCACACATACGTGGTGCCGGCCTATGGGAGTTTGTACTTCTGACGGTTGAAGTCTACGCCGACGCTCAAACGTGTTTGCATCTAATATTTGAGGCACGAACCAACTCGCTCAGTTAAAGCTTTCAGCATGACCAAAATGATCGGAAATCACGCGGGCGCGTAAGCTGTAGCACCTGTCGCCTCTATCAAATTAAGGTAGACAGTCTCCACACGGTATACAGGCATACTGCATAGTGTAAGTTTGCATTCCTGTCGAATTTGCAGCTAGTTTTTTACATAACCTATATGCGCACGGTAGTCAACAGCAGTTTAACCGTGCAGGGACAGTCGGCTACAAAAGTTTTGCGGGACACAAATTTAAAAAACAATTTATTCCCGCAATGCTTGGGCGCATATAACATCTAAATCAAAGCCTGAGTAAACAGTGTAGTTTTTGCTATATATCTATAAAGAGCGAACCATTCAATTAGAAGCATCAAATGCCTTAACATAGCATAAATTGACATTTGTCGTGGAAACCGTGCCCCCAGAACTTTTGTGGCCGGCTGCACCTATGTCTACATATCGATTGCACTCGCCATGAAGTCTATGGAAATCGTCCACAGACAATAGGTGGCGAAACAATCATAAGCACAGTCCTCGTACCAGCTATTGGCAAAATACTCGTAAGGCTGGGCCTCTGTGTGTGTGTGTCTGCCTGCGTGTGCGTGTACCGACCAACGGACTTTCCACCTTACTACATCCGTAACGGTAATCGATGTGGCCGCTCCGGTGATACATGGCGCCAGAATACTACATCGATCCCGCCGAACAAAGCGCGCGCGCGACAGCGGCGGGCGAAAGGCGCTTGAGAAGAAGAAGGCGCCAAGTGCCGAGAGCGATCGCGCTCGCCTACAGCTCTGCTGCGCCGAGCTCGTTACAGCGATGTGCTGTTTACCCGTCGTCTGTCTCATACACCTGACTGAGATTGCACGAGACACATTAGCGTGCGCCTAACTGGACGGCACGACAGTCGAGAGAACGACTCTGTCAAGAGTGTACGGCCCGCGGTTCGACGGTGGACGAAGGCCATACACGCTCGGAAAGAGAAGCGACTATGGCAAGAGCCGTGCAAGAAAGCAGTTCTTCGCGGCGTGGACGTACCAGCCAAGCTCGAAGATCGGGTTCGCAAAAAAGCGGTCCGACCTGCGATGTGGCATGGAACCGACGCGATTCCGGCGAGAACGTAAGAGGTCCACAAGTTGCCAAGTTGATGAAACCAGAAAGTCGACTCGGATGCGTGCGAGTTCGCAATGACGACACCGGAGGAAAAGTCAAAAGTCGTCAACCTGCAGCATCCAAGATTCCGTGCTCCCTGAAGAATAAGGAGGAATGAACGTTTATTGTAAGAAACAGCGAGAAAGTGTCCTTTCTTCGCACTATGTGGGCGGCTCTCTTAGTCTAGGAAGCCGTTGGCTAATGCCGCAGCCCGGGCCCGGTCCACCAGACTTCGGTGATCTTCCAGGCTCTGTGCCTTTAACATTGCCTCCCACGTTTCTTCAATAAAAAAGAAAGAAAAAGAGAGGGGGGGGGGGGGGCATTCATCTACGTAACGAGTATAGTACCGCGGGAGCGACATCGAGGAGTGTAGAAATCCACTACAACCGACTCCGATGGGGGAAAAAGAAAAGGAGAGCAGCAGGCTGGCTTAAGAATAGGCGGAAAGGCAGAGGAAGGAGCAGCATTGGCAATGGACGAGGCCAGGTGGCGGCAACACGACGTAAAACGCCGAGCCGACAGGTGACAGAACGGGAAGGTCGCGCACTCTCGCGCGCCGGCCTTGGCGGTGACCTCCTCACGCAGGGAGCGATTTGCTCACTCAAGAGCGACGCGCGCGGAACCAGCACGCGTAAAACAGATTTCTTACTCAAGCGGTAGCGTTGCGCGCGATCCGTTCCCGTCTAAAATCGCTTCTACGTCCTCACTATGCCGCAGCATATATAACCGTCTCCGTGCAGACGACGCTGCTAGAGCAGCAGCGAACGAAGGTGATATAAAAGAAATTAAATTATGGGGATTTACGTGCCAAAACCACTTTCTGATTATGAGGCACGCCGTAGTGGAGGACTCCGGAAATTTCCGACCACCTGGGGATCTTGAACGTGCACCTAAATGTAAGTGCACGGGTTTTTTGGCATTTCGCCTCCATCGAAATGCGGCCGCCATGGCCGGGATTCGATCCCGCGACCTCGTGCTCAGCAGCCCAACACCATAGCCAGTGAGCAACCACGGCGGGTGAAGGTGGTATAAATATGTTCCTTTTCACACTCCTTGAGTCTCCTATATCGCCGTCGCTACGATGGCAGAGCCCAAGATGTTTCGGAAGGGGGGGGGGAGGGGGGGGGGGCTGAAACATAACTGCTTCTATTTTTTATGGTAATACGACATCAAAGCTGCGCTTTTTTTTTTCAGTCCGCTGGAGACTGCTCTGCTGTTGGCGGATGCCGAAACTTCGGCATCCTCTCTCTAGGATCCCCCTATCTTGTGGTAAGAAGTATACCGGGCAGAGAATACAATAGCAATGCCAAGAAAATGCACGTGATGGGTGGCTCGTTATACACGTGGTAAATCCTGCGTGTGTGACCCACTGTTCAGCGCATGCACTGTTGTATGCGGAAGCTTGATGTGGGCGAGTTGGTTTTGCATACTTGAAGGAAAGAGCGCGAAAATAGCGAAAAGAGCGCTTGTCCGTCGTACCGTTGTATGCTTCATGCATGAACAGCTCGCGCGATAAATCATTGAGGCTGAAAATATTTTGACATTAGGGCCTCAGCGCATAAGCATCCCATCTGTCAAGCCTTCCGAAAAGGAACTCGTTTTTCTTGGGAGGCAATTATTTGCGCGTGTGCGGTGGCCTCGTAATAGCGTACAAAATTGTGCTCTGGAAAAATAAGCCTGCGTTGGTAGTTTGAGCTTTGTGCGTCGACTTGTCATTCTTCTTGTGGTCTTTACGTCTGCGCTATGCAACTCAAAGTCCGAATGAAATTGCAAAGCGGGCTTTCGGAGCTCTATCTTCGGAGATTTGTCGCGAATCCAGAAAGCGAATTTCTGGTCCTTCCAGCAACGACAATGTATTGCACAGACATTTCATGTCTGTCCAACTCCGATGCGGCTTATTCAAATACATGTGAAACGCAGAAACGCTTTTATGAGATAGCCACTGGGTCGATTTTAACGAAATGTGTTGTATTTGAGAAAGATAGCTAAATTCTCGTGACTGTAGGTAGCGGAATTTCGATTTAGGGCTTCAATTTTGTTACAAGAATATTCAAAAATACGGCGGCTTAAAAAAATAAAAGCATCAAGTTTACGAATTAATAACTCTATCAAGAGCAGATATCGCGGCTCTGCAGACGGCATCTATTAGATGATTAAAAGCGGAAAAATTCGATATACCAATTTATATCTTACCTGAATTCTTTACGTTGTGTACAAGGGTTCTGCGAAAGCTGCATTTTCATATTACTAAATGTTTTGAGATTCACGTGTAACATGCCAATTTTGTCCGCTTTAGATGTACCATTACACGCAATTCACAGAATTGTGATATCATTTTTCATTGCTAATATCTGCGATTTCTGCCAATATATTATAAAATATTGACGATCTAAATCAAAAATTCAAAACAAGGAGTCGCTAGATTTTACGTTCTTCCTTTAAATGCAACAAACCTCGTCAAATTTGGTGCAGTGGTTGTCGAAAAAAGTGAATTCTCCTTTTACGTGTATTTAGATAGGAGCACCCGAGCTAAAGCTTCCTCTTAAGCAACGGTCGATTGATGATGTTGTGGCTCCCTGTCCAGCCACTCCGCAGTTGAAGACTACTGCGTTTCCGTAAGAAAAAAAAAAATGCGCGTGAGACAAGAACGTGACCGCGGCAGCCAGAGAGATGTGGCTCCTCAAAGGCTTGCACATCGTAGGCATATGTGCTCTTTTCTACGCGTAACCCAAGAAGTCAATGAGTGCCCATCGATGATGCAGAAGTCATTAGTTTATTCATTCTAAAATTAGAAGAAAATGAAAGGAAGACGGTCGCCAAGCAGTCTAGCTGACTCTGATGACACCTGAACGGTGACCATCATATACATAGGGGGAATGTGTATGGTTGTATAGGTCAAGGAGAGGTGATAGATAGCAAGAAGCGTAACATAGGAAGAGTGAAAATTTATTTACAAGCCATTTGCACGGGGCTAAAATCGTTTACCTTAGTTTACATGTATAGTATAGCTGACTGCGTTTGTTAAATGGTCCCGCAGTCCCTCACAGCATATGCATAGAGAGAGTGATGAGATGTTCTGATCCATCCGAGGCTGGATGTATCGCTGAGAGCCCATGGTCGGCAAACTAGCGCCTCAGAAGCGCTAGTCCGACTCGCCGATGAGTGTTATCAGCCGGGTCCCAGCACATCGTACGAGTTCGCAAAACATTTTCCTTTCGCGTCCAAGCACCGGTATCAGCGTCAGCACCAGTAATGGTGCCATAAGTCCACCATTGCATGGCGTACGCGCGCTATAGCGTCATATACGCAGGATCAACAGAGGCGCAAAGAGAAAGCGCGTTATAGCTTGCGCTATTGTCCCAGCATACGCCCACACCCTTTATGACCCCGTTATCAGTTCTTTTCCAGCAGTTACCGTAGCACCGCTGAAGTCCCTTTATCAGCCACGAGAGTCTCCAGCCAGTGAATAGATGGCACAAGAAGCCAGAAAGAAGCAAAAAAAAGTAACGTTAATAATAAGTAAAATAAAAATTGCCAACTTTTTACCCAGTATAGTGCACTCTCCACAGTGTTACATTCAAGTGCGGATTTTCAGCAGCCGAATGTGAGCACTGATACGAAAATGCTCGCCGATTATGGCTGCACAATGGGGACGTCGCGTTTGAAATCTGTCCCAGCGACCTTACGCTTTATTAACGGGAAACATTTGTTACGTCAGATGCGCCTGTTTATGCAATATTAGAAGTGATCACCTGGCGTTAATTAAAAGCGCGGAATACTATACAGAATTGTATAAGTTTATATGACCCTATAGGTTTCTAGGATACTTTAATACCTTAAACCATGTCAGTACCTAATAGACCTTACACTTTATGTAAAACAACGGAAATCATATGCCACTGGCACCGCATTACCGAACTATAAGTAACAGTCTCATTTAGGGCTTCTCTAATGACAAAAGGGTGTTTAACCGAGCTATCTGGTTGATTCTTCGAGGATCGTAGCAGCAGAACTTGTGGAACACGCTCACAAAAGGAACGAACAGACGCGGACGCAGCTGCCTGTGTTCCTCCTGTGTCTCTAATGTTCGCTAGTGTTCTAGCATTCTCTAATGAGCTGTCGAACAAAAACAGGTGTCCACTACAGCGCAAGCCAGCGCTTACGATAAAGCGCGAGGGTCTTTTTCACGCAGTGACGTCTTCGGGAAATGTGAAGCGCGGCTTACATTCCAACACTGAGAACGATGCACGTGCCTGGGGCGACTGTGGCGAGTTCTTTTGAAATACCGGGAGAGCACAGTGCACTCGTAGCGAACAGCTGGCGAGTCGCGAGGCTCCGCACACATCGCTGCCTTCCGCGCTACTACGATTGTGCTCTTCAGCTTCAAATCAGACAACGCTCTCGTTCTTGACTAACTGCACATGTCGCCACGGCGCTCACGTATCGCACCTCTATCCTCACGTGTATCTACTGACGTCATCTCCGTGGGGTTGTAAGATCGCGGCGCGGTGACTCCTACAGCCGATCACGGCCTTCGCGAAATCATCTCACGCAAATTGACTAAATGTGGCAGGCCTTCTAAGAGACACCTCTTACGTTGACAGTCCACAAACGGGTTGTTTTCGTAGCTTAACTTGCACCGCACGTCTATTAAACTAAGGTAGTCGTGTATACGTGGCCATCTGTAAAATAACCTCGCAGAGCCTGAGTAAAGCTCGCGCATACGGAAAGTTGCCAAAGTGTACCGGCGGCGACACGCACGACGTATTTCCGAGCGCTGATGACCCACGCGCGTTCCCGGAGGCCGGCCGAATCGTAAACCAGAAACAGTCACGTACAACAAACAGCGCTTGCTAAAGGAACTACAATAGGAACGCGAGAAACAAGACCCTTCGCAACATATGCAGCGAACACAGCGATTCGCCGCCTCGCTGCGATTATCAGCGAAGGATAGAGTCAGCGCCACTTGAACAACGGGAGCTGCTGTATCAGAGGGTCAAGGTATCGGGTGACGAACAAACGGTCAGCACCTGCAGTTTCACAAGACGGCGGCGACTTGGTTTCGGCGGAAACAAACCCGCACGGAATAATCGGTATATTCCGGAGCGGCTGCGAACACAGGCGCTGAGAAACTGACGCATCCGAAATAAGACGGCGTAGAACCGACGATCGAGGCACTGCAGTACTTTCCGATCGGCAGCGGCTTGGCCGAGCGAAGCGCGTCTTTTCAGACGGCGGGCAGACGGGCAAACGCCCCGCGCTGCGTGGTGGCCGGGAGTCGGCGATATAAATGGCAGTGAGTTCGCGAGGTAAGCCATTTCATTGGAGCTGGGAGGGCCCGGCGGAAGACCCATTTGGAGACGTGCCACCGGGTTGTTCCCCCCGCCACTCAACCTCCTGCACGGCTCGACACGGACTCAAAACCGAGCTGCGCTGCTTCGGTCGTCCCGCGTCGGCGAAGCACGCTCTGACGACGGCGGAAGCGTCGGAAGAAAAAAAATAAGAGCGACAAGCTGGCGGGCACTCGCACGCGCTTACCTGTTCAAAACACTGGCTGCACCTTGTAATTCCTGGGAGACGGCACAAAAGGTCCAAACACCGGTTCGAGACGGGCGCACCGATCGCCGACAACCGATATGCATGCACACACAGACACAGGAAGTCGGGACATCCCGTGAGCCACCGCGAGTGCCGCAGTTTCCCAGAGACATCTGCCGGTCAAAAGCAGAGGCCGGCGAGGCGCGAGCCGACGACCGCGGCAAATTTGAACGAATTTCGGTTTTGAATCGGTTGGCTGGACATTGCCGATGCAAAGAACTCCTTGCGAAGTCGACGAGGAAACAAGCATACATGTTTCTGAAGACTCTCTAGTTATGTAAAACAAACTACCAAAACAAGCGTATACAACCCAAATCGCATACCGCGAACGTCACTGGCTTTTTTATACCATTGTTCTGCAAACCCTATTGTCTTGTCTCAAGGACATCGCTCTGACATATCATAGGAGAACAGTGCATTACATACGGCATATATTTCGCCTTCAGAACAGCGAGCTGTATTCAGCAACAATCCGCTCCTCACTACAGTTCTTTTTTTTTTCGTTTTCTTCTTTTTTAATGAGTAGTTACATTTTTACCGTTAGCCGTGAAGCTTTACTAATGAAATCAAAACACGTCGGCTTTTGGTGAATTCTAATTTTGTTAACCTTGTTAGCGGAATGCATACAGTGCACGACACAACGCTTAAATGAGAAGAGTTTTCCGATTAGCGATCGCTCTCTAGTGACACTATCACGCTTCCATGGGGTGTCAAATGAAACATTTAAAGACTGACAGGTGGTCGGGCCGCTGTCTGAAACGGAACTTTGTAAATGCGAATGTATGGTCATACTAACGGCCAGTGGCGTAGCAACGGGGGGGGAGGGGCGTGGGCCCCGGGTGCAAGGGGCCAGTGGGGAGGGGAGTGTCATATACGTCTGAAGCCTACGCCCGGGAAGGGGGGGGGAGGGGGGAGGTGACAGAAGACCTATGGACCCCGGGTGCCAGACGACCTAGCTACGCCACTGCTAACGGCTCATTGCCACGGCTGTGCGCGCCTACACCATATTAGCTTAGAAAATTCGCCACGGTGTCTTCTCCCATGCTGCGCGTCCGCACTTGTTTTTGTTTGTGTGTGTGTAGGCCTTTGTAGCCCATACTTTTTTTATGCAGTTCGGAGCAGAAGCTTGTATTTATCCTTGACATTATGACGTTGCTAAGCTGTAACTAAAATGTTAGCTATTAAGCCAAGACGGCAAAAAAAATGTGAGCAAAAGGAGAGAGAGAGAGAGAGATTAGTCTTTCTCCGTACCTGCTGAGCGGAAGAAATCAATCTTGCCGTGCTGCGTTTGTCCAGTTCGGTTTATGAGTTTTCAGCAACCAGCCTATTGCTTCAACTCTGCGGCAACTATCTACATTAGCTGCCGGTTAAAATTCAAGCTTTTTTCTCTAAGCCAACTTCAAGCATTCCAATCAGTCATTCGATCAAATCTGACGTAACCGTTTGTTATTGCTGAGCTGTATAAACGGAACTTTCTCGAGGAAAGCAGGCATTTTCTCTCGCACTGAGTCGTGTCTGGACGCCTCCTTCGTGTTGTGACCGATTGATTCTGCAGGCACGCGTCATGACAGAGCAGAGAGACGGTGAGAGAGAAGTAGAGAGAGCCGAGGGAGCCGCGGGGGGCTCGAAACTAAGCAGCTATTGGATAGATGGGACGCAGGTGAGTACGACCGCGCTCTATTTCAAAGTTACAGAAGATAGGTTGGGGTGAAGAGCGGAAGCATCCGATCCCGTACCAGTATGGCAGAGCAAATGACAGTGCGCCGTATATATTAGGGTAGCCGGTGAAGAAAATTAGTAAGAGAAAACGGAATCGCAGGAAAGAAGCAAGAAAAGAGATATATGTGGCGCTGGACTTTCTTTCATTCAAGACGGTGTGAAGTTATATGAAAAAGGTCGTTAATTACGTTATGTAGCGCTGTGAAGCCGCACATACAGCTGGCCATGACGCGACACCATGGTCTCGAGGTCGCAGGATCGAACCCATCTCCTCAAACGGCAACGCCACGGACACTAAGCTATATATAGATATCCCGAAGATCAACAACAACAACAAAGAATTTTCATGTATAACCTGGCCGAATGAACAAATTGCAGAAAATGACGCAATAAATCTATCTATTTGCCTCTCCCCCTATCCCTACCCTCGTTTGTTGTTGTTGTTGTCGTCGTCGTTGTTGTTGTCGTCGTCGTCGTCGTCGTCGTCGTCGTCGTCGTCGTTGTTGTTGTTGTTGTTGTTGTTGTTGTTGTTGTTGTTGTTGTTGTTGTTGTTGTTGTTGTCGTCGTTGTTGTCGTCCTGAGTGGCCGTGGCACATACCCACAGTGGGGGATTGGCCAAGAATCGGGTGGTTCAATTAGGTGCATAAAAATAATAATGATAACAAAGGAGTCGACAATTTAAGCGTTGGAGTTTGAAAGTAAACGTTTTGTGTTTGGAGAAAAAAGAAAATAATCAGATGGAAACCGGGTATAAAATAATAATAATAATACAAATAACAATATTAATTAATAATAGAAAAGAAACAAAAGAAACCTAAAGTTGGGAGGGAGAACGATCAATCTAACATGGAAATCGATTGGTTTCAATGAGGTAATTTCGGATTGCCAAGCAAACGTTTCTGTGGCTGAACCCAATAATGGAGGCTCCGAAAGATAGATCACGGGCACTGATAAAGTTAGACCAACAGAGCGAAGCGTTTCTCGCATTCTCGTTTCTCGTCTTCGTTAGCCTCGTCTTCTACCGCGAGACTCGGAAGGCGCACGAGAAGAGGAGGACGAAGAGGCAGGTAGTGAGTGGAGCGGCTGTTCCTTCCAGGCGCCGCGGAACGACCCGCAAGGCTTCTCGGTTCGCGGGCCAGCACAGCGCGGCGACGCGTCCATGCGCAGGCAGCTCAGCAGTGGCCGCGGATAGAGCGACAGACCACTGGGCTAGGTCGCGCTGAGGAGGACCGCTGTGCGCCCGCTTTACGAGGTAAGCCGCTGCGTCGAAGGGACGCCGCCATCACTCGTCCCGTTGGCCTATGTGCGGGTTGGTTATGTGGCCAGCGAAATAAAGGAAAGCGGGACCGTCAGTATGCGCTTACAACGAATACTGTAAGTCGCACCCCCGCCACCCCTCCCCAGCAGTTTGAAGGTGACCGCGGGCGTATTATACGGCGTGCCTTCATGTGTACCGATGGTTCCTTCCTCCCTTGGTAAGAACAACACGACCCGTGAAAGTGACGGTGCACGATTGGGATGATACGAAGAGCTAGTCGTGCGTACTTATTTTCCTCCACCTTCCGACAAAAAAAAAAAAATTGACGCGCGTCTTGCCACTTAATTTTTATTGCGCTTCGGTATAGGCTAACTGCTTTCGCGGTGTAGTAGGTATGCAGGAGGCCTTGCGAACGCCTCGCGAACGCGGTATTTTTTTTTTTTACCAGTCTGCAGAGAGAAATGAACGGGGTTTCCAGTGTGGAAACCATACGATATCATGCTGTTCTTTCAATGTCAAGAGTTAACGACATACCGTGCCTGTGGTGCCACTTTATAGAATATTTCACTTTTTTCCGCCGCAAATCGCATTCAGCTATAGACACTTTCACTCGCGCGATAACAGCAGCGAGAGAAGCGGCCCCGAGGAACTTCCGGTCACGGGCCTCATCAGTCTACTGCGCCGGAACGCGAAGCGTGTTTTTAAGTTCTTCCACTGTGCGCAAAGTCTATTCTTAAGTTTTGAGATAAAAGACATGTGCAATTACACCTTAATGTGAACATATAAGATTATTTGTATAACTTGCAGTAATGCTGACTTGCAAATTTGTCGTAATGTACAGAGGAAAAGTGCTGAAAATCTGCGGGCTTAGATTTTAAGGCACAGCTCCTACTCGGTTTTACTATGTTTATACAACCAATGTTGTTTTCGCTCGCTGCGGTCTACGTCGGTGAGCAAAGCCGGAAGTCTACAGTGCGGAAGAAAAGTTATTCATTTATTTCTTTTGTTTTTAACTCCTTTCAAGCACGTTTGCCTATATGAAATCCAGTGATTTTCTCCGTAGGTACATTGTTATTAATGCGACAACGCTCATAATTTGGTTTGATAAGTACGCACGCAAAAATGAAAACAGTATAATGTAGCTGTACGATTTTATTGAAAACTACTATAAAGGTTGGCGCGGGGATTATGACTCTTCTTCTCCAGAGAACAGCGTTTTCCCGAAGACTAAGCTCAGGTGCCTTGAATGGTTTCGATTGAGCCTCTTGTGGAAGTTGAGCTCCTTGCAAAAAGTATGTGATCAACTCTACACAAGATAGGGCCTTTCTGTCGAAGCCTGGGCTACTGCTGCAGATGACAAAACTCAGAGGTAACGCGCTTCCAGAATGAATGTCTGAGGGACATTCTGCTGTAAAGTTGTCACATTTTAGTGGCAAATGACTGACTCCATCAGCACGCTCTATCTTTGTTCCTGAGCTATACTTCAAGGTATAGTTGTAAGCAGATAACACAAGGGCCCAACGTGCAATTCTAGACGGAACGGCCTTGTCTTGGCCAAGACAAGGCCATTTCTCCAAAACAAGGCCTTGGCGGCAAGGCCTTGTCTTGGCCAAGAATCCGAATAGCGGCTTGAGATCTGTAACAGCGACAAAAATATCTTCCGCAGAGTGGTGGAATATTGCAACGCCATGAAATAACGCTAAAGCTTTCTTGTCGAGCTGGCAGTTATTCCTCTCGCCAGATTACAGGCTTCTACAGATGCAAACGCGACCCGACGAAGAGGCATCGCAGGTGAAAAGATCTTTCTAGGGGTCGCAGTCAAGCAATATGCGGGAGCTGTAGTGACCAAGTCGCTTTGCTTCTCGAAATGAATCTTCATGCTCTTTTTTTTCCCGAGCCGATGGAACTCTTAAGTCCGACGACTCTAAGCAAGTCGCTGAGGAACGTTCAGAAATCACCGTGTTCCGAGAGCTTCTTGTGTGCGGCTACTGTTCTCTTCGCGGACGCCGGAGTTGAACGTTGAACTTGAAACGACTCATTACGACTGAGGGTTTCGGCGAAAACTGGTTGCCCAGGGTTCGCAGGGATATCGCCAGGGTAGTTCTACCCCGGCACAAGAAGACTTTGCAGGATGTAGTACGACCTGGAACCACAGCAACTCAGCAATACGAAAACAGTGTGGCACGTAACCGTTGACATCGAAGAATTGCTCCGTCCGTTCTAAATACTTTTGCCATGACTGGACGTGGGGCTCGGAGAGCTCAAGAGTGCCGTAAATGGCTGTCTTGCAATTACTACTTGATCCTCGTCACCAAAATTGTTCATTGTCCCCAAAGTAAAGAGGCGCGCACCATATTCGTTCGAAGTTCGTGCCGCGACTGCTGCCGACCTGGCGCGCGCATTTCTTTTATTCAGCTAAGCCCAAGCACTGCTAACTTTTAATGGCGATAGTTTTCAGAGGCGCATATTCTAACAGAATGCTAATCGCATAGAAATGAAAGTGTAAGGATCGACCAGTCGGTCTCGCAACTTTGGGAAGCACGAGTTTCGTGACAGTGAAGAGCTTGAGGAATTCAAGATGAATTGGCTCGCGACAATTCAGCTACAGTGGAGCCTCGATATCACGAGGTTGTACTTGCAGGTTAAATCGCCGATTCCATTAATTCGAGCTTTTACGGTTTCAGCATTAAAAGCAACCTCACAAATTCCTATATAGAGCATTCCTGGTGGATAGTATCTTGTTAGCGAGCACTTATATAAACGAATGGCAAGAAAGTCGGGCCATACTAGCGCCGTTATGAGCGCCAGCGCGTATACGGTGCAGATCGCGCCGAGATCAATGCATCGACGTGGCTCACGGCGTCCGATATTTGCGTGTGTTGCGTCGCGCAGCGCCGTAAACCTTCGACAGCCGGCGCCCACAATTTAAAAACAAAACGCTAAAAAGATACGGATATTCGTCCTGACCAAAAAAAAAAAAAGGAAAGGAAAAGCCAGTTTCGTTAGCATTTATTGCGATGAGAAAGAGAAAACTATACACGAAGTTAGGTTCATAGTTTTATGCGAACGCTTCGCACCATGTCTCGAAAACTTGAGATTGGGCGACGTACCGCCAACACTGGACGCGCGGGAACACGATGCGAATCAAGACACCAAGGTCTGACAGACGCGTGATAACCTGACAGACGCAGGGACGGAGCGCCTACCGCTTCTCCACCGGAACGGCAGCAGCGCGCACTCAGACGCACGCGTGACGCGAGCAGTCGCACCTAACGGGCTTTATCGTAAGAAGCCAACAAACATTGACACCAAAGACAATACCCGCCGTGGTTGCTCAGTGGCTATGGTGTTAGGTTGCTGAGCACGAGGTCGCGGGATCGAATCCCGGCCACGGCGGCCGCATTTCGATGGGGGCGAAATGCGAAAACACCCGTGTGCTTAGATTTAGGTGCACGTTAAAGAACCCCAGGTGGTCGAAATTTCCGGAGTCCCCCACTACGGCGTGCCTCATAATCAGAAAGTGGTTTTGGCACGTAAAACCCCATAATTTTTTTTTAACCAAGGACAACATAGGGGAAATTACTTAAATTGCGCTTAATAAATGAAATAGAGAAGTGATAAATTAATGGAAATGAAAGTGGATAAACAACTTGCCACAGGTGGAGAACGATCCCACAACCTTCGCATCCCACATGCGAAGGTTGTGGGATCGGTGCGGGATCGCGAGAAGGCGATGATTGAGAGTAGTTTGGTTGGGTTTCACCACCACGCCCATTTCGCTAACATTAGACCTTGGAAAAGTCCTGATCAGGAACACATACTTAAGAACCTCGCCCCCCCCCCCCCCAAAAAAAAAGAACAATAAACAGAAAAGCATTCAGCCTCACAACCCAAATATATGCAGAGTGGTCGTTCAATATTAAAAGAAAAAACGGGACCCATTCACCGGTAACATGGCAACTCTGAGTCCACAGCTTCACGCCATCAGCTCTGGTGAACGCATACTTCGAAAAAGGAATTATGTGATAGTGCATATCTCAGCGACGCATTCCTGAAGACCGCGCGCGTATTTGTGTTTCTTTTTTAAATATCTCTTATAGCATAAAGCATATAGCATATAAGCATAAAGCTTATAGCATAAATATCTCTTGTAGCATCAAATGAAACAGGGCCACCGCGTGTATCAGTTTTGGAGGAAGCCTTCAATTTGCGTACCAAGCGTTCCGAAATGGTCGAGTATAGTACGTACAGACCCTGCCTGGATTTGCACGCGTATACGCGCAGGTTGCCGAGCCTGTGCCAAGCAGCAGTTCCGTGCCCGAGGATGGTGCGACGCAGCCTTACCCGTCTTCGACCAATGGTCAGCCTGCTCGTCCTCGCGGTTCTGGCCGCGCTCGCCGCGCCCGCCGAGTCCTCGAACAACCCGTATCTGCTCGTCCAGCACCAAGTTTACGAGGAACATCAGGTGCAGCAGCGTGTGTTTAGAAAACAAAAGTTTATTTCGACAAGAGACGATACGAGCACTGTGAGTCACAGTCGCGGCGCAATTCCACCGGGACGATAACACAAAAGACGAAACACGGCACGTTTTCAAAGTGTAGTGTCCGAGTCCTCACTCGCCAACATATAATCACATACACCCACGGAAAGGCACAGTTAAACGTAAACTAAATGCCACATGTATAAAATTATGTTCCATTTATACAGTGTACACAATGGCTAGGTACAATGATGATGTGATGCATGCCAAGGTTGAAGACTCTTATAAGAGACTTTACAACGTGCCCTTCGACACCTCTGTTCGCCCTACGCAAGTTTCAGCCACTACCGTTTAACCAATACCTAAAACCTGTCCTCCTTTCTTAATGACTTGTTCCTGGATTATTATTTTTCAAGAGTACATCTGGCTCCGAAATACGTGCCATATTGAGTGTTCTTGTACAAGGTTGCCACACTCTAACCAAACTTTCCTCTTCTTCATTTGTGTGATAGTAGAGGTTTCGAACATAATTTTTTTTTAATATCGAGCCGAATGTAGAAAACGACTTTTATCGTATCGAATGCCGAATGCATTCTCACTTCTAAGCAAAGTGAATATAAACGTTGGGTATTGTTTGTTTTGTAAAAGAAAGGGTGGTTCATGTGCCTTATTTTACCCATGTAATGCCCTCCACAACTGGACTTGCAGCCAACTGAGGGACCTTTAAGTGAAAAATCGAAACGTGAGCGTATCTGCCGCTCCATGACGAAGGCCGTAATGAAGCTCAGAGTGAAGCACGTCACCGGGTGTCGAAGGAGCAAACTGTACCAGCACCCCACACATCGTTTTAAAGAGATGTAGACATGGTTAGACTGGCCGGAATAATCTGTAATAGAAAAATAAATAAAGCAAATTCGCATGCTACCTAAAGGCGATCAATCCTCATGGAATTACAGGAAATTTTTGAACAGTATACTTAGCTGCGCCATGCTTTGGCACAGCTACGGCGGCTCTCAATCGACCGAATAATTCGAAACAATCAGCATTAGACCGTTTCACTAATTCACAATTGCGCTTCGCTGCACTGCATATTTGCCCAACTAATGGTGGCACAGGTCAGTGGAAGCATTTTTGCAGCGGGCTCAGTTTTTTTACTGCGCCTGCCAGAGTATTTACACCCTTCAAGTTGTCCGTCACGCGATAGTCTGCCTGCGTCCGTCGTTTCCACGTGACCCAACACGAAGACTGCGAAAAGGCCCAGTTTCAGCGCCACGCCGATTCATTTTTCTCTTCGCAGGAGGTGCTCGCAAAAGACCCGTCCAAGCGGGCCGCGGGCGAGCATCGAAGGGACGAGGAGGAGTTGTTCGATTTCATCAAGGTGAGACAGTGCGAGCCTATATGCGCGGATGGAAGAACGATACACCTGTTGCGAGATGAATCTGCTCGAGTGGTATATAGACCTCGCCAACGGCGAGAACGTATGTGGATTCACGTGCATACATTTCGCGTAATGCCAACAACCCTGTGAGCACATCGGGTTCCAGCCACCGTCGTGAAGGATATAAAGTGGCGGCGCGGGCTGCAGGGGACGCGTGTGCCACCGTCGTGAAGGATATAGACAAGTGGTGGGACGGGTTGCAGGGGACGCGTGTGGAAAGCTTGTGGGCCGCGCACGCCCTGCTAAAGTCTCAATACCGTTTGCTATCGGGCTTTCCGATGTACACACGGGCGTGTTCGCGCAATAAGGTGTCCCTGTGAACGCAAACTTCGATGGTTCCCCCTAACAGGATTGGTGGAATGTCTTCGCGCTCCCGCAAGCGTGCTCCACTAAGCTGTCGTTGACTGCAAAGCGATAGTGGCGACGGAAAGAAGCATTGATTGCAGGAGCTACCACTTGTTTGTCGAGCCTCGCCACATCAAATTGTATCAACGCAAACTATATGCAAATGTGAGGGGAGCAAGTCAAGTAGCGCGGCATGCTGCGATATATTACGTACTGGTGTAGCGGGCCCGTGCACATGTAGCGCGGATTAAACATGGCCTCGCAAACACTGAAGCACCCATACGATCGGGGCAGCGTGTCGCTGCCAACGTTGTCCGGCATCTCATTCCAGGCTCAAAAAGTGTGATTGCTGTCGCCTATACTATCGAGGCTACAGAGGGGAGTGACGCGACTCCTACGACGGTGCTGTAGCTCATGTGTACAAGAAGTGGGAAACTAGAAATTCTTGCGCTGTACATATTAACCTTAAATATGCCTACTGCTGAATCAAAGCTGCTGCATTTCGAACAGTCAGAACGGCCACGAAACGGCCGGGTTCACAGGTGAAGTCGGTGTGTTGAACGCCGCATTGAATATTACGTGCATGCGCTCATTGTGCACTCTACAGCAGGAATCGCCCACGTAGAAACACTGCTCGCATGGCGGCACGCAGGAGGAAGTCGGCATATCGAATATCGGTGAAAGGAACGCTGCAGAAAAAGCACAATACGGACAAAATTTGGAGGACACTTAAGCTTCGCCTTTAAGAGTGGAACGCGATAGCATTCAAAGATCCCCGAGTGCTTCTCACGCTTCACGGCAACTGCAGCTTATGTAACCACAATGTCTACCGGGAAACGCTGGCGGCGAACGCTATGCGCGAGGGCGAGCTTTGTGGTTCTTTTTTTTTTTTTTTTTGTGGTGGTGCGCAAGGAACCGAGGGGGCCGCGCCGCTCCTACTAAGACAGGCCTCAAACGGCAGCCGGAAAACGCTATCGCGTTAAAAGGGGTTTGTGTTTGAGTTTCCGCGTAACAGAATTATGTTTTCTCGTATCTTCAAATTACACACCGATGCTATCATGCCTGTAGGATGTGTGTAAGTCGTACTTTATGATTTTTCTACGTATTTTACCTTTAGAAATTCAATTAATTCAGTAACTTCCTTGCGCTACATGGAGGGATTGCATGGTTCGAAATTCTTTTACGCTGGACGCCGCACGCGCGACGTCATTGCAACGCCGGAATTACTGAGACGCGGGGCCCTTAACGCTATCGCATTGAAGCGCGATGGGGGCAAACAACCCGCCTGCTACAGCCTGTCATGTGCTTAATTATTTAAGCACCTTACAAGCCTCTATGTGAGGCATTGGGTAAAGGGGGCTAGTACAATGAAATGGGAACGCAAGATTCCCTACATGGCATATATGTTCCCCGCGATGGCTGCCGGAAGTGCCCGCGTCACGTGACTGCGGCGCAGGGTTGTCGGAATTATGCGATTCCCTTCTACGGAATAGCTGACCCTTGGCAGACTATGCGTACGGTGGTAGGGAAATAGCCATGGTGCTAAGTGGCGGAAGCACATGTTGCTGGGCTAGTCGGTTCATATTTACCTTCCCTTGTTCCCTTACGTACTTCCTTATTTGCGCAAAGCGATCATAAATATTTATGGTCTACTGAGCGGTAAGTGGCGGTGCGACGTCGTAAATTAAAAAAAAAGAACATATGAAAGAGCACTGCGCTGTTCAGTCACGAAGCAAATGTGCGTATATTTTTGTTTTCTTTCTTTTCTTTCATTGCTTATATTTAGCTGAATAGTTTCTTGGCCACATGCCTGCTCCTATAAGTTCGCCTATACTTCGTGACATCTGCGGTTGAAAGGATAGCCCGCCTCTGCCGCTGTGGCCGTGAGTGACACTGGCTATAACACTTCCGGGGCTACAGATCTGTATATAGCACGCATATACCCAAATATACACAAATGCCCACAAATGTGGACGGGAGGATAGCCGCCGCCGGTATAGCTTAATGTGTGAACCGCCACACGCGTAAATGCGGGGGTTGTGGGCTCGGATTCAGCAGTTGCAGCAAGTTGTCTCTCGCTGCAGTTTCATTTCCCGTTCCTGCCCGCCTACATTTCAATTGAAACTGAACAGTTCATTTAGCCTACATGCTTTCTATAGCTTCGCGGTCTGTTTTAATCGTACGGCTGTGACTAACGAAAAATCAAACACCTCGTTTCCCGTTATTCTTCCCGCTGACAAATGCATAAATGATAGGTTCCAATAGCGACATATAGCACAATAAAAAGTAAGTACAGATTGCGGAAAGTAAAAAATATATATATAAATAGGACAAACGAAACAAACAGATCTCACGCGTAAAAAGGAAAAGAGCGACCATTACGGTAAATTCCACATAAATTATGTTATTGTAGGTTGCAGGACTTGGGCGTTTGTTAGACCAAAGTACAATTATTGAGAGTGCGCGGAAAGAACAAATATTAGAAAAAGTAATTTCTGATTCGGAAATGGTTTATAGTCAGCTCGTGTCTTTGTCTTGTGGCGTATCCGCAAGAAAAGAGGACAACAATGTATTAACACAAAATTAAACAGAGAGATCTAATAAATTAAGCTAAAGGGTATAGGGGTATTACTCAGGCTCGCGCGTGCGCACCTGACCCTTCTCTGGATCGCACAGCGCCGGCGGAGCGGCAGTCGCTCCCTAGCACTTTCGCAGCAGCCCTAGCAGTCAGAGCTGTGACCCCTAACCCGCGGTTCGCAGTGAGTTGCGACCACGGCGGGTTCAGGCCAGTGGGGACAGGGTGAGTCTCGACCTAAGGTGTTTATTCACCTTGGTGTACAATGGTTCCAACAGACAACAACAGCCACAACACACACAAACACAACACAACACAACACAACACAAAACCTCAGCGGCGGAGCATTCCGCACGTCTGGGGCGAAACAAACCGCACCATGTGGGAACCACAAAAGAGGCTGATAAGAGTTCAGCTCACCCAAAAGTGGATCCGCGCTCGGGCCCTGGGGCGGTGAGTCGCACACCAAGGTCCGGGCGCCACAGGGGGACGGCGTGCGGCGGTCTCAGCGGCTGATTTGAGATGCGGCCGTTCGCTAGCTCTTCCGCCGTGAGACCCAGATGCGTCGGGGGAATAGCGCTTCTCCCGAGCGGCGGAGAGGGGGTCTCCCCGGTTCCAAGAAAGGGAAAGGAGGGAACGGGGTGCCTTGGCTGCAGCGTTGCGGCCAGGCGCGAAGAGCAGCGGGAGTGGCGAAGGTGCCCTCTCCACGCTACCCTCCGCGAGCGAGCACGTGATTATCGCGTGATAACCGCGTGGCCGCTCCGGAGATATCGGGATGCGCGTGCGATCCCCACATCCCCCCCTCCTTAAAATAACCCTTTAGCCGCTAAGAGGCCGCCGTCACCTGAGGCTTTCCTGCGAGAGGGGGCATGCTACTCCGACAGCAACACGGTTTGAATCCATGTTGGTGAGGGAGCAGCTCTAGCTGCAGACCGTCGTTGTCGCCGTGTAGGTGGTCGCGAGCCAGGCCGGAACATTGAAGGATGGTACGGAGCAGCTTGACAGCAGCGGGATGCAGTGGGAGGCAAGAAGGGCGCTGGGTCCGGGTCATCTTGCGTCTCGGCGGCGTCACCTGCCCAGTCGGACGTGCCGGGTCCGTGGTGGCGAAAGGGTCCCTGGATTTTTCTTGGCTGCCTCGATTACGCTGACGCGATCCCCGAACCAGCCTCGAGATGGCGCAGGACAGCTCTTTTGATGTTCTCGGAGGTCGTTGCCCTCTGGTATTGGCGCACCCTCGCGGGTTTCGGCAGGCAAGATCGGCAAAGGCGCGCCGACCCACCCCTGACGATGGCTTGCACCTCGCTGCGCAGCAGGGGTCCACTCTGTCCTTGCGGGCGAAGTCTTTCGTTCGACCTTGAGGCTGGGTGCTTGGTTGCGGGGCTCGCAACTCGGTCGCGGAGCTGTGCGGCGCGGTTCGGCGAATTCTGCGCCGCCGCGACCATTCCGGACCGGAAGTCGCCCGCTGCACCTCTCACCTCGCTGTTAGCCGCCGGAGGATGTTTTCTCGCCGCCCGTTGCCTGCACTGCGCTGCTGACTGCTTGCGGCCTGCTCGTCCCCACCGGCAGTGGAGATGGTCTTTTCCTTCTTGCTTGATGGTTGTTGCACGGCTCCCGACCGGCGGTCTGCTGCTGCGACAATTCTGTTAGCCCCTCTCGCTTCTTCCAAAGAGAAAGCGCGTGCTCGCTCTGGAAGCCTGCATGCTAGACATCGGAGGAGCATTCCGTCCGATATCGTGCACAATAAAATAGCCTCCGCGAACCGGACAGAGTTAGTTCTGCCGAGATCGCAAGTTATAACGCCGCACTGGGCTCGGACGTCGAGCCGTGCCACCTGATGCCGCTGCCTGCGGGCGCGGGAGAGCATTCTCCTCGGGCCACTCGTTCCCTCTGTCATAGTAGGGTTTGAGATCGCAGACATGCACCGGTCGGCTGATCGGTCTTAGCTTCAAGTCCGCCAGCCTGTACACGAGCGAAGAGACAGTCTCTCGCACCCGGTACGGTCCTGCCCATTTTGGCGCCAGAGAAGCTGAGAATTTCTTGCTGGCGTCGCTCAGGACGTGATTCCGTCTCAACACCAGGTCGCCCACTTTGTACTGAACTTCCCGATGAGAGCGGTCGTACTGCGCTTTCTGCTCGGCACGTGCAGTGCTCAGGTTCCCTCGCGCTTTTCGTAAAGCCTCCGTTACCTTCGCGCGCAGCCCAGTCGCATAATCGGCGCGTGCCGACGAAACAACCAGTTCCGTGCTGCTTCGTTCCTGTAGAGTAAGTTCAACCGGATTCAACAGCTCCCTCCCAAGGTTGAGGGTGGCGGGTGTATACCCAGTCGATCGATTCACTGTCGACCTGATAGCAAATCCAATTTCAGGAAGACAAGCGTCCCACTCATTGTGCGTCCCCGCAAATGCAACTAGCATGTGCTTGATGTTGCGGTTCACACGCTCAGTGGGATTCGCCTGGGCATGGTACGTGGTTGTTCTCCTGTGCTTAATGCCGAGAGCTGCACAAGAGTCCACGAAGAGTTTGGCAGTGAAGTAGGACGCATTGTCCGTTATCAGCTGCTCAGGATAGCCGAATCGTGTAAACACCTCGATCAGCTTTCCCATGATAACGCGTGCCGTCAGCTTCCGCAGGGGGAACAATTCCGCCCACTTGCTGAAATGGTCTGTGACTACGAGAAGGAATCGGTTCCCGCTCGGTGTCCTGGGGTAAGGCCCCATGACGTCACATGCCGCAATTTGCCACGGTGTTCGGCTATTGATCGGCTGCATGAGCCCGGGTGGGCGTCCACCACGCGGCTTCACGCGTTGGCACACGTTACACGAGCGGGCGTAGCGCATCACCTCCCGCTTCATTCCAGGCCAGGTAGCAAAGCGGCACAACTTTAGATAAGTCTTAGGGCCACTTGCATGCCCGGCGATGCACGTATCGTGAAAGTAGCGTAAAAGTGCTCCTCTCAGCGTGCGTGGAATCACCGCTTTGAAGGACTCGTGTGTATCCTTCTCCGCGGGAATGTATCTCAGCAGGACGCCGTCAGAGTCTAGCAGGTAGGAATCCAACGCGCTCACAGCAATACCAGCTGCGTCCATGTGCGCCGCGGCCGCGCCGCCGGGCTCCCGGAGCCCCTCAAACACTTTCTTACAAAATGGATCCTCCCGCTGTGCCTCTAACAGCTCCTTTCTGCCGAACACGCTCCCCACAGAACTGACGCAGTCCAAGTGGTTCACGCTTTCGTCCTGAGAAGGGGGTTCATCCGCCCTTCCTTCGGGACCAGCGCCGTCGAGCATTGTAGCAGTTACTCTGCTCTTAGGCTGAGTCACTGAGGGGTCACGATGGGTATTAATATTACCCCTCCTGACAACCTCAGTCGTCGCAGCGGTTAGTCCGCTCACAAGCTCAGTTTCGGGCGAGGTGAGTTGAGTAGTAATATCACTCTTCTCACAGTCAACGGGCGCGCGCGAAAGTGCGTCCGCCACAACGTTGTTCTTTCCTCTCCTGTAGCGCACGGTAAAATCGTATCGCTGCAGGAGAAGTGCCCATCGCGCGAGCCGGCCGCTCGGCTCTCCTAAGCGCCTAAGCCAAGTTAATGCCATATGATCGGTCTCAATTATGAATGGGACTCCATCAATATAGTAGTCAAACTTTTTGAGAGCGAAAATGATCGCCAGACATTCCTTTTCGGTCACGGAGTAATTTTTCTCTGCGGCAGTCAAAGAGCGGCTGGCAAAAGCTACCGGGCGCAAACTACCTTCGTGCTGTTGGAGCAAAACCGCTCCTAGGCCAAGGTCGCTGGCGTCCGTATGAATGACAAATTCTTTGTTCAAATCAGGTAGCCTTAACTCGGTGGTTTCCACGAGCGCGTTTACGAGGTTGCGCAGTGCCTCCTCTTGCTCGGGACCCCACCTCCACTGCTCACCTTTCCTCAACAGCATTGTCAAGGGGGCTTGCAGTGCAGCGCAGTTTGGGATGAACTGTCGATAGAAATTCGCCAGCCCCAAAAAGCGTCTCAGTCCGCCTATGTCTTCCGGTGACGGGTAGTTCAATAATGCCTGAACCTTGTCATCACACGGTAGAAGGCGTCCGTTATCCAGTTTAAACCCCAGTAGCGTTACTCGGGTTGCTGCAATCTGGGTCTTGGTCGGGTTTAGCGTTATCCCCGCAGACCTCAGACGCTCCAACACGTCCCTGAGATGGCGTAAGTGCCCATCAAAGGTACGCGAGTATACCACAACATCGTCCAGGTAAGCAAGAGCGTGGTGCCACCTTGCGTCACCCAAGACACGGTCCATCAGGCGCTGGTAAGTTGCAGGCGCACCGACAAGTCCGAATGGCATACGGGTAAACTGGAAAAGTCCCCTGTGACAAGTGAAGGCAGTCTTCTCTCGGTCACTGGGATCTACCTCCACCTGAAAGTATCCTCTGCTTGCATCGAGCGTAGTGAAGTACTTCGCTCCGCCAACGTTGGATACGATCGAGGGAATGCTAGGAAGCGGATATGCGTCCTTGCGTGTCACCTCGTTCAGGCGGCGATAGTCAACACAAAGGCGGGGCGTCCCATCCTTTTTAGGAACCAACACCACAGGAAAACCCCATGGGCTGTCCGATCTTTCAACAACGCCTGTATCGAGCAGTTCGTCCAGAGCGCTGTCTAGTGCTTTCCTCTTAGCCAAACTCACCGGCCGAGGATTACACTTCCACGGAGAGGCGTTGCCAGTCTCAATTTTGTGCCTGTATAGCGTAGTGCAACCAGGCCGCTCTGTGAATACGGCATCATATTCAGTCAGAAGCGCTGAGAGGCGAGCCTTTTCTTCCCCCGACAAACTGCTTGAGTCGTCCAGCAGCGGGTGGTATCGTTCGCCCCTCACTGCGGCACAGTCTGCCACCGCAGCGGGGGTTACGGGCTGTGCGGGAGGGGAGCAGTTCCCCTCCGCGCCTCTTTTCTCAGCGCGGTTGGCCGGACGGCATTTCGACCCGGCCGCAACCGTTCTGAGGGACCTTTTCGGGCAATCGTTTGGTCGGTCTGCGCGCGAAGCATCATCGAACGAAGTTGTCTCTGACGCTTTTTGAAATGAAACGAAAGGTTTCAGGGTGCCACATGCTCGCTCCCTATATCCTCCGTTGCAGACGTCAATAACAATGCCCGTCTTGGCGAGGAAATCTCTACCAAGAATTATAGGAACCGACAGGCCGGGAAGGTGAGCTAGGCGCTGTCGCCTCACCCGCTTCTCCCACCGCACCGCAAGCCTAGCAGCACAGCTCGCGTGTGCCGTGCCGCTGGCCAGTCGGAAGGTCACTTTACTCTCTCTCAGTCGGATAGCGCTCCGACGGAGATGTTCACACACCTCGTCGCCAAATAGTGAAGCGCTTGCTCCTGTGTCTAACAGCGCAAAAAACCTGCGCCGGGCGACTGTAACCTCTATGAGCGGGACTGGCGTGTCGCTGGGCAATCCAAAACGACAAGCCAGCGGGGCAAGGAGTTCGTGTGTCTCACTTCGCACCGCTGTAACCGCCGCCGGCCATGCAGCACTGCTCAGCGGCGGCTCCGCTCGTTTCCCGAAAGCGCGTGCTCTGGGTTCGCAGGCTGTCTGCAATCCCGGGCGAAGTGCCCCGGCTGGTTGCACCGATAACAGAGGAGAGCCGGCCTTTGACGGGCTTGGCGTCCAGTGCCTCGCGCCGTTTGACCGTTATTCCTCTGTATCGACTGCTCCCTTGCAGGCACGCTCTGCTCTCGCATCATCGAGCCGGCATATCGACCACGATTCTGCATACCTCGGCCATCGGCAGCGCATGCTGCACGCATGGCATAAGTGTACGGATCGAGAGCCCGGTCAGATAAGCCCCAACCGTTTCTCAGTTGTCCGTCACTGAAAGCAACCGCACCACCTCCACCGGAACGAGTGCGAAAAGTGTCCCCGTTCCAGGCGCATCGCGGCTCAAGTGCCCACGACGCTGGGGGTGGAGGTCGGTATGAGCGCAAGGCGAGTATGTCCGCCTGTATGCGCTTTGCCTCCGAGGCCAGCTCATCCAAATCCCTGAACTTGCTGCCTCTTAGGTACGCTGCGAAGGTGGGATGAGCTTGTCGTGTGACTCTCTCCACCTTATCGCAGTTCGGAGCGGTAGGGTCAGCGGTACGATAAAGTTCGTCCATCGCCCTGACGTACTCGAGCAAGGATTCGTCCGGATGCTGAGTACGTAGCTCCAACTCGCGCCGCAGACGACGCTCGTAATCTGCGGGCAGGAATTCCTCGCGTAATCCCGCTCGGAACTCAGCCAGCGTGCTAGACCGGTAGCCAGTAAGCCGGAACCAGCGGGCAGCGTGATCAGTTAACGACACTGGTACGACGCGTTCCAGTATCTCGCCATCGGACAGCCCCGTTGCGCGCTGGTAAGTCAGCACGCGATCGAGGTATTCGTTGACGCTAACTGAATCATGATACCCGCTGTAGGTGGGTAAGTCCACCCTCACTCTCGGTCTAGCAGCGGCGGCAGATGTCAGCAGAGTGTTCTGCACGGCACCTGTCAACCTCTCAATCAAGCGCATCGCATCCTGCAACAGCGCCTGATGAGGCTCGCTCTGGCCAGTAATGCCTGGCACAGGAGCAGAACGCGTCGAGCAAGTATGCCGCAGTGGCTCCATGCTCTCCGCAAACACTGGCGAAGGGTTCGGCGTAATGTGCCTCACGCCTTCAAGGGTACGAGGCTCGCTCTGGCCAGTAATGCCTGGCACAGGAGCAGAACGCGTCGAGCAAGTATGCCGCAGTGGCTCCATGCTCTCCGCAAACACTGGCGAAGGGTTCGGCGTAATGTGCCTCACGCCTTCAAGGGTACATCCTGCCGGAGAGAGCGCCTCATGTGTCGCGCTACCCTCTTCGAAGCTTATCAAATTCCCAGGGCTAGTGTTCGCCGCAGGGCATGACTGAGCGGTAGCAGTTACCGCCGCTTCGAATTGTTGCCTGTTGGTAGCAACCTGCGACAGCGTATACAACGGCTGTAAATCAGCCCCGTATGCTGCCATGGTTCGTTCGTGTCGTGGCAATCACTTACACAAACAGACTCAACCTGTCACACCTCTGGCCCCACGTTGGGCGCCAAATATAGGGGTATTACTCAGGCTCGCGCGTGCGCACCTGACCCTTCTCTGGATCGCACAGCGCCGGCGGAGCGGCAGTCGCTCCCTAGCACTTTCGCAGCAGCCCTAGCAGTCAGAGCTGTGACCCCTAACCCGCGGTTCGCAGTGAGTTGCGACCACGGCGGGTTCAGGCCAGTGGGGACAGGGTGAGTCTCGACCTAAGGTGTTTATTCACCTTGGTGTACAATGGTTCCAACAGACAACAACAGCCACAACACACACAAACACAACACAACACAACACAACACAAAACCTCAGCGGCGGAGCATTCCGCACGTCTGGGGCGAAACAAACCGCACCATGTGGGAACCACAAAAGAGGCTGATAAGAGTTCAGCTCACCCAAAAGTGGATCCGCGCTCGGGCCCTGGGGCGGTGAGTCGCACACCAAGGTCCGGGCGCCACAGGGGGACGGCGTGCGGCGGTCTCAGCGGCTGATTTGAGATGCGGCCGTTCGCTAGCTCTTCCGCCGTGAGACCCAGATGCGTCGGGGGAATAGCGCTTCTCCCGAGCGGCGGAGAGGGGGTCTCCCCGGTTCCAAGAAAGGGAAAGGAGGGAACGGGGTGCCTTGGCTGCAGCGTTGCGGCCAGGCGCGAAGAGCAGCGGGAGTGGCGAAGGTGCCCTCTCCACGCTACCCTCCGCGAGCGAGCACGTGATTATCGCGTGATAACCGCGTGGCCGCTCCGGAGATATCGGGATGCGCGTGCGATCCCCACAAGGGGTACATTAAGCTAAAAGGATAGTGGCTGGCCCCGCCGAGCGCGGCTATATATCCAGCCACCTTGGATAGGGCTCGCTGATATTTACTATCTAGCGAGTCCGTTAAAAGAAAATCGAATTCGCACAGATGTATACTGTCTCCTTTCGTTGTCAGAAAACACGCACGCTCGCCAAAAGCAGAAAAAGAAAAGGATTTTTGAAAAGTTTGACGTTCGGGACCCGTGCGTTCGGACCCATTTTCACAATGGAGCGAATGTGCAGAATGCCGTCCTTTGAGTATAGTGACAATATTGCGCATGCTTCTTGCATAAGCTTCTCGCATATTGTCACGTGTCCTGTTTAGTGAGTGGTCAGTAGATTGTATGTAGAGGGATTCCAGTAAAAGGCAGGGAGGTAGTGATTTCTCGGTGACGACGATTGGCGCTGTTTTCCGGTCCATATGGTGTGGCCCGTGTCAGCAACGTGTTCGGCATATGCATTAGAATCCGAGTGTCCTTTGGCCACGTCATTGTGGTGCTGTCTGAAACGCAGTTGGGAATTTCCGGATTCACCGATGCATGACGCCTCACAGTCTCCGTACGCTATGCTGTAAACAACTCCCGTAAAACGCGTCTGTTCCAAGCCATCTTTTGCGCGAACGAGACAGCCCCTGAATTTGTTCGAAGGCACACGCACAATTTGAACTGTATAACATTCGAAGATTCCTGCCGGCTAGTTGCGTATCGGGCGCACGCCCCACATTTTTTTTTTTCGGAGGCATTGTCTTTAGATGTCAGGGCTCATCGGCGTACCTGTTTTATCGGATACTGACGGGGGTAATTAAGCGTTGCTTGCGAGATCATTCCTTACTCTTTGCAATTCTACTTTCCGAGAATCCTCCCCTGAGCACAGTCGAAATGCCCGATTGAACAGAGCTGCTGCCACGGAGCGCTTGTGGCTTATGGGATGTTGCGAGTCGAAGTTGGGGTACCTGCATGCGTGCATAGCCTTTCTCTACACAGACGTATTGAGGCCGGTAGCTGCGCGCTCCACGAGGACGCCCAAGTACGCAATACGGGCATTGTCCTCCTCAATTCCAACGGAAACTGAATCGGTTGAACGGAGCTTAGGCAATCAAGGAAAGGCAACACGTCACAGCTGCGCAAAAAACCCAAAAAGTCGTCTGCACGGCGTACGAAGAACTCTGGCGGACGACCAAACCTAGTCATCAAAGCCGCGAACTTTATGGTTTGCAGATGTAGCGGAGACAGAGGCGACGTCAATGGCTGTGCCGAAAACTTGCCTTTAAGTTTGTCGATTGAAGACGATGTAGCTGTTGCTCAAGCGGAATTTGAAGAGGTGGCAGAGGTCATCCACTTCGACTGGCTTCCTCGGGAGCAGAGAATAAGAATCGTTTTCGCAGACGTCCTTGCAGCACCGCACAGCAAAATCTACCGGCACCGACGTAAACACTGAATTGCACGTCGAAAGAAATCATGAGATCTTGTCATCAGTGGCAACGCCTTTGAAGTGTTCAACAAAGTGTGTCGAGTCCCTAACGTTCGTTGGTATTTTTGGTTCAACCAGTGGACTCAGGATGCCATGTAAGTAGTTGGACAGCCTGTGAAGGGACGGACGTGTGAAATCCGCAATAGGTCTGAGCGGCACTTCAGACTTGTGCACCTTGGGCGGCCCGTATACACTGCGGAAGCCGAACCACTGTGGCACAAAAGGTGGCAGTACACAGTGGCGTAGCTAGGTCGTCTGGCACCCGGGGCCCATAGGTCTTCTGTCACCCCCCTTCCCGGGTGTAGCTGGCAGAAACAGGGGTGTCTTCAGACGCATATGACACCCACCCCCCCTCACTGGCCCCTTGCACCCGGGGCCCACGGCCCCCCCCCCCCCCTTTGCTACGCCACTGGTAGTACACCCTCCTTCTTCCCGGAGGGCGGGGGGCCGGGGCGGATGGAGGCGAGACGAACCTGAAAACCTCAACCAACAGCTTCTGTAGTTCGCGTTACACCTTCCTGTTAGGATCCCGGTTTAGCTTTTCGTAGGTCTCAACACGTCAGATTTATAATTGTCCCCGCTCAAAATTGCTGTGCCATTTCCTTTGTCGGCGGGGAGGACGATGATGGTGTCGTTCTGCTGGAGTCTTCTTCTTACAGTGTGTTTCTTGCGGCGGCAACGCCGAAGATCTGCTGATCACCGCACAACAATCATGCGCAATCTCGTCAATACCCGCCGTGGTTGCTTAGTGGCTATGGTGTTGGGCTGCTAAGCACGAGGTCGCGGAATCGAATCCCGGCTACGGCGGCCGCATTTCGATGGGGGCGAAAACACCCGTACGTGTACTTAGATTTTGGTGCACGTTAAAGAACCCCAGATGGTACAAATTTCCGAAGTCTCCCACTACGCCGTGCCTGGTTAAAAGGGTAAACAAAAACCCGGGGCACTTCGCCGACCAAATGAAGATTTAAAAGAAAAGAAAAGAAGACGTTTCGGCTCCCACACGGGAGCCTTGTTCACAGGTAAAATAAACAAAGGTGCTCGAGCAGCTTTGTTTATTTTACCGTGCCTCATGATCAGACCGTGGTTTTGGCTCGTAAAACTGCACGACTTAATTTTTGAGCTCGTCGATACTTGTAGGACGGCACTCTGTACTTTCGCTCCATTGGGAACAAGAGAGCCGCACAGCTCCCGAAACGTCTTTTTTATTATCTTTCTTTTTTTTCTGCTTTTGGCAAGCGTGCGTTTTTTCTGCCACTGTTCGCTCCTCGCCAGACGATGTTTCGTCGAACTCTTGACTGTGCGTTCTTTCCGTTACTCGAATGTGTTGTATATACCCTTTGCCCATGTATATGCACAACCCCAGCTGGGCTTCAGCGAGTAAGAGCAAAGCAAATAACATTTACTGTAAGGGTGAATCAATTATGCACCGTTTTTGATCGAAGTACTACACGTGTTCTTGTAAGAGCGTTTGCACGTGAATGCGTCATATTTCCAAGAAAGGGATGGCAATAACGGAGGGTGATAGAACTTAGAATGCGGAAAGCGTTTGTGACTATAATTGTTTTTTTTTTTCCCGTTTACTTGGGAACTTTTGTATTGTGTATTCAGAAAACGAAAAAAAAAAGCTATAGTGAATGATAGTCGACGAGGCGCAAGACGCACGAAGAAAAAATAACATTAATCTTCGCTTATGGAGCATATGAGCGTTCTTGGAGGAAGTGCGGAGCGGTTTTGCTGGTAGTCCTGCCATTATGCCCAAAACATTCGAGCTATAAAGGAGTGGCCATAGAAACTCCCGCTCTCTCTCCTCTCCTCTTTCTTCTAGCTCTGTCTCTTCTCTCCCTCTACTTTCATTCCCTACCCCCTGTGCAGCGCGGTTGAGGTGTCCTCTGCTGAGAGACAGTTACTGCGCTGCACTTTACCCCAATCTTTCCTTCCCATCATCAAGAATCTCCTTCTCTCTTCTTCGTGCTCTTCTTCTTCTTCGAGTGTTTTATACCGTATAGTTTGTTAGATGAACTCCCTTTCGTTATAGCGAAAAAATAAAACAAAATGCTCGCGTGCTCCTGCTTCGCGCAGCTGCACCACTTACACATCCTACCGTTCTCGACGTGGCTGACGTTCAGTAGTGTGCTACGTTAAATGTACCACATTTTAACACGCAACTCACGCGGCTACGAAATTTATCAACAACGCGATTACTCTAAAAACAAAGTGCCAGGAGCTACTTTTGCGGCAGTAACGGCCATGTTACGCAATTAAAGGGACACATAGCGACAACTACTAAATAATCGGCTCAGACAGATAACGTATTCTTCCAAAATTCTGTCCTCGTTGATTTCGCGTTATTATATTAATTTTTTTAGAAGATAAAATGAAGGCCAGAGTTCCATTTCTCGAATTTCACGAGGAAATACCAGCGCGCCGATATGTCATGTGTGACTCCACGGATTATTTGGAGTCAATGTGGCTCATTGAAAATTCTATAAACTCGCTAAGTGCCTCCCTCTGGCTCTTTTAAGATGCAACGCATACTCCATCTTTACCGATAACATACGGCGCTCAGCGGCGGTGTTATTGCCCTCGGACTTTATAGTGAACATCACGGCGACGGCGACGCCAGAAATGCGCCTGGAGTGTCCATATAGTTCCTGTCACAATGATGCTTTAAATGGGCTCGAGTAGAGAAGCTGCCAAACTCCATGACCTCACTGGGAGCTAATGTGGGAACTTCGATAGTCGGCGTCGCCACCCATACCTCGTCCTTGCGTTTTATTTTCTGCTTTACCAAGCCTTTTCTCGCAGCATAGGAGTGGCCTTTTCTTTTTCTTTTTGTGTTGTGGAAGAGTAATTTAGTAATGCAGCTCCAAGTAGCCTTTATTTTCTTTTTTTACTTCCCTTATTTAACTCCGTTCTCGGCTGACTTCTCGAAATTGTCCAGCCTAATTGAATTAGTTCGGCCTGCTTGGCCACAGGCAGAGTGAACATTATATATATATATATATATATATATATATATATATATATATATATATATATATATATATATATATATATATATATATATATATATACTACCCGCGCCTTCACCATAAGTGTTGTTCGACTGCATGGTACGGTGTCTATGGCGCTCTTCACGTTTTACAAACTTCTGAATGGTGACTACTAAAGGGTTCTTTTCATTCACCAGAGGGCGTTGCAGCTTATGGTATACCACAGGAGAAATGTCTTAAACAACCCGCAGTCAGCCTGGCGGGCACGGGCTGCCTAGCACGCATATACTTCTGACAAAAACTGTACGTCTTCGGAAGCGCATGGAAGTAATTCGTTCAAACGCGAATTCGGTATACCGCGTGTTCCGCAGGACTACCTATTCAAGCGGGGCGGCGCAGCGAAACTGCACAATCGCACCAGCAACGGCCGGGCCCAGTTCGTGGGCGTCGACACCGGCGGTGCCAGAGGCAGCGCGCATGGGTCGGCGGCTTCGAATGGCGTGGCCAAGGACAGCGGCCAGTCGGACCAGAGGTACAAGATGCACATAATCAAGTTCCGACTGGTCAACGGCAGCCACCCGGCCATCGCTGCGGCGGCCAGAAACCTGCAGGTATGTGCATGTATTTGTAACGAAACAAACAAAAAAAGAAAGAACGCAGCAGCTGACACTCAATACACATAATGTCCGTGCGAATAACACGGCAAGGAATGCAGAGTCATCGGAATGGCATAGGCAAACGTTTCTGCATGAGATGGGCAACACGTTGACCAAGCAAATCCAAGTAAAAAAAGCTAATGCTTCTCTCGAAACAAACACTGGCAATCGGTGCAACCTATTTGAAAATATGCAGAAGAAGCGGAATTTCACCGAATTGAATGTTTAGAAACCCAGCTCGTTTGCAAGCACGTGGAGTGTACAATATATTTCGTTCACCTTCATTTTTATTACTATATTTTTTTGCGGAGGAGGTGGCGGGGGAGGGGGGGGGCGGTGTTGGCGCGTGTAATAACAGAGTTATAGCTGAGCGGTACGCAGGTGGAGCGGACGGCTCGCTCGCTTGTCTCCGCTCCCCAGCGGAGCGCGCGGAGCGCGCGCAGCGGACCAGCGTTTTTGCGAAACAAACATGGCGATCATCGCCTTCAAACGCGGCGCTGGCTCGTCTGCAGGCAAAATAGCGTCGGTGTTGTTTCACCACCGACTTATTTAATACTCGTAGCCCAATAGGAGGAGGCTTGGCTTATATTCTTTTCCCAATAAGTCCAACCTTGTTCCACAGGTGGACAAGCTGAGCGACCACTCGACCGACAGTAACTTCGACCTTGTTCGACAGGTGGCGCAGCAAAGCGCTCCGCTGTGCTCCTTGAGTAATAAGGAGCGACCCTTGAGTATTAAGACAAGCCTAGAGCAGAGGTTTATAGTTACAGCTCAAGGTTTCCGGTTAGGTTAGGACGAAGCAATGGAACATATAAAAACGATGATGACAGAAAAATTTAAAGAACAAAGAAATGTTGCATGTACTTTATCAGACGAGGATAGACCTGTTAGTGCAGTGGCTATATTTGAACAACGAGAGTGGGAAAGGGCAGAAAAGAGGGTTCCTAGCAGCACTTCCACAGGTCCTGGTGGCATCCCAATTATGTTAATGAAGGCATTGGACCCAAAATATAAGCAAACATTGAGAGGTAGTGAGCAAAACGATAACTGACGGTAAAGCCCCAAACGGGTGGAGACTAAGTAGGATGAGCAGGACATATAAGGGAAAGGGGGGACATATAAGGGAAAGCCGACACTTGGCAAATGAAAATAAATTTTACTAAAAATGTGATAATGTAATTTTCTAATAGTGCCTCTCCTTCATTGACCAATTACACTTTCAACGACTTATCCTTGCACAGGGTCTCAGAATACAAGTATATTGGCGTCATATTTTCCTGTAACATGTCCTGGTCAAAACACATTAATTTCATTTGCACTAAAGCACTCCGGAAGCTCGGGTATTTGAGGCGCAATTTCAACAATTCTCCAAAGGAAACTAAGTTACTAATGTATAAAACTTTATTTCGCCCAATCCTAGATTATGCTTCTCCTGTCTGGAACCCTCATAAGCAGTGCGACATTAACTCTATTGAAAGCATACAACGAAAATCTAGGTTCATATATCGTCGCTATGATCACTATTTTTCACCCTCTCGTGCCTTATCTTCTTTGAACCTAACCCCTTTATCCATACGCCGTCACATTGAGTCGTTGAAGTTTCTGCATGGCATCGTCAATTTTTCTTATCGTGTCTCACATCCCGTATATATTCCTTCAGACATTCCTCGGTCAAGTAGGAGCCACCATAGCCTTAATATTAAGCCTTATTTTGCCTGATCTAATAAATTTAAATACAGCTTTTTCCCACGTGCTATTGAATTCTGGAACTTAATTGCCGGAACAATTAGGTCGCTGCCATTAAACGATTTCCTGTTAAAAGTTAACCACACCTGACTTTATGTATTTTCTTGTTGTTACAGTGTATTGACTCATTCTCGTTTTTGTACTGACTCTCAGTGTTGCTGTTATTTTGAGTTTCATTTGTGTCATCTGCCTCATTTTTTGTGAATTTTTAATATGTTATTGTTTACTTGTTTTTTTGTATGACTTCTTTTTGTCTAACCCACTCCTGCAATAGCCCCATAAAGGGGCTGCAGTATGTATAAATAAAATAAAAATAAATAATCAAATAGCGTCCCGTAACCGTGACCTCAGTGGTTCACAGGATGGTGATGCAGATTATAAAAGACAGACAGCAGGAATGTGTAGAGAGCGAGGAGGCGCTGGGGAACTGCAAAATGGGTTCCGGAAACAGAGGAAGTTAGACGACAATCTGTTCTCATTGACGCATATCGAAATAGCAGAAAAGGAACACAGGCCCTTACGGCTGGCGTTTCTGAATATAAAGGGAGCCTATGACAGCGCAATCCAACAGGTTTCTTGGAACATACTGGTCACACGAGATGTGAAAGATGGAGTAACTAATCTTTTAAAAGATATCAATAAAAGTAACAAGGTGCTTATAGAATGTAAAAAAATAAAATAAAAGGTATCTGAACCTATAGAGATACAGCGGGGGCTCAGGCAAGGGTGCCATCTGTCACCTTTGTTGTTCATGTTGTATCTACAAGGATCAGAGACCAAATTAGAGAGAAGCGGACTTGGCTTCAACCTTTCTTTTTTCAAGCAAGGAGAATGGATTGAACAGCCATAACCGGACTGATGTACACGCATGGCATAGTACTTACGGCTGATAAAATGGAAGATTTGCAGGGATTGATGGACATCTGCGGTAAAGAAGGAGATAGATTAGGTTTGAAGTTTAGTAACAAAAATTGGCAGTCATGATTTTCAATGATAATCGGGGAGGCGAGCATAGGACACAGGAGGTTACGCTGGAGGTAGCGGATAAGTACAAATATCTTGGCGTGTGCATAAGTAATGTCGCCGAGTACCTAACGGAACATGAAAAATATGTAACAACTAAAGGTAACAGGAATGCAGCTGTGATGAAAAATAGGGCACTGTGGAATTACAATAGTTACGAAGTGGTGAGAGTGATTTGGAAAGGGGTAATGGTTCGTAGTCTGACTTTCGGCAATGCGGTCCTGTGCATAAGATCAGAGGTTCGAGCAAGGTTGGAAATTAAGCAACGAGGAGGACGTAGGCTTGCTTTGGGAGCACATGGAAATATACGAAATCAGGGGGTACAGGGTGTCATGGGATGTACATCATTTGAAGGCAGGGAAACAAGAGTAGTCGATTAAGGAAAATGTTAAAGAAACAGAGAGAGGTCTGTGGAAAATGGGGATGCAGACAAAATGAGCACTGGGACCATAAAGAAATTTCAAGCAGGAAATTACCAAATAAAATATCTACGACAATTCCAGGGGAAGCTTTTCGTTGTTTGAGGCCAGGACGGGAGTATTGCGGACTAAGCCGTGCTGTGGGTGTCTAGAGGAGGAATAAACGGCTGAACACCTGATACTTTTCTGTAAAGGGCTTCGCCCTACAGTTCAAAACAACGGGACTTGTATATATTTTTTTCAAGATATTGAGTTTTAGGGACAGTCAAGGCAAAATAGTCTTTAAGCGGGTAGAAATAACCAAACAGAGGTTACCTGATCGGTTGCCAAAATCAAGGCAAGGGTGAAATTTCGCCCTCCACTAAGTACAAAGTACATTGCTAGTCACGGATAGGTGGCGTGTGCCGCCGCCCAATTTAAAAGGTTCAGCCTTATCCATCCATCCATCCATCCATCCATCCATCCATCCATCCATCCGTCCGTCCGTCCGTCCGTCCGTCCGTCCGTCCGTCCGTCCGTCCGTCCGTCCGTCCATCCATCCATCCATCCATCCATCCATCCATCCATCCATCCATTCATTCATTCATTCATTCATTCGTCCGTCCGCCGTCCGTCCGTCCGTCCGTCCATCCGTGTCCATCCATCCACCCACCCATCCATCCTTGACCGAACTAGGGATCGCCGAGTTAGAGCTTCGTTTCGCGCGGCGCTCCGCTGCCTCTCTCCGCTCGCCCGCTCGTACCGCTGGTCCGTAAACCCGTTCAGCTATAACTCTAATACGGGGTGCGGTTCACACGAAGCGGGTACATTGCCAACACGTGTGTACGACGTTTAGGATGCTGCCCGCCGACCTAACAGATGGTCTGGCCAGATCTGCGCTCAGTGTTGTGAGCTCAGTGAGCAGGAAATGCACAGGCGAGAAGAGGTATATGTGTGAGAGTCGGGAAGAGGCGCATGCGGCCTTCGCGGGCCTCCTTGAGTCGAGAGCGTCGTTACTTGCGGCACTCAGCTCGACAAGCTTTAGACGAATGGGCCATTTGGGAAGCGCCCTGAGCGCCTCAGCATGCCGTCGACGTATGCTATGGCCAAGCTAATGGAAAGTATTTATTCGTTTATTTACTCATTTGCCCTAAGGGCTGGTACGGGCAATTACATAGGCGTGGGATGGACTACAAGCGCACCGAACGTAACACAATAAGTAAGTGTAAAAAAAAATGTGTGAGTAAAGATATAGTCAAGTAAGAAGTTAGAATAATACGACTAGCGTTATACACATCAAATTGTACCGTGCGCATTATAGCACCATGCTGAATTACACAAGCTTTACACACATTAAGGCAAAAACATTGAAAAAAAGAAAGTTTAGCCAGGGATAAGGTTCAGCACATGGTCACTATCATTGATTCGTTATCCATCTCTGCAATGGCGATTGATTTTACTACGACAGCCGTTGAAGGCCCATTCACCTGCTTTCGCGACACTACAAGTTGAGAAGCGTCGTCGGGGATCGATCTAGAGTAAGAAATTTTCAAAGGGTTTAGTTTAGCAGCAGAGATAGAAGCAATTGAAATGTTGCAAGGGATGGTACGTGCGAGCAGGTGAGCCCACGTCTGCACTTTGACACTTATCCTCTTCGATCATCACCACCTTGAACACTAATATTGTCAAGTGATTTTTGAAAGTTGTCCGCGCCTATTGATTTTGCCACCAGAGAGAATTCGCGCGTAATTCGTCGAATTTTTTTTTCTTCGCGTACGTGACATATAACGGCAGCTCCGCCGCAACGTTGTGACGCAACGCTCAGCAATTTGCTGACGAGAGGCAGAATATTCTAGTCCACGTGCTCTGACGTCATCGTGGCCGCAATAATGCTGTATTTCCAGCGCGGTGAAAGTTGCCTGTTATCTCGATGCATCTCCATCAGCGTGCTGTGAAGAGGACGACGCTACGGCGTGAGCAATGTCACGTGAATGCTCCCTATGCAGTGACAGAGCCTGTTCAAGGTTCAATCACAGCATTGGTGAGACGTACAGCCGAGCCGACCGCAAATGTTTTCGGAGTGCGTGATTCGCGAGAAATTCCTCATTCCTCACTTATCCTGGAATTTAAGCAAGCGTTGTGGGGGTTGCACGGAGAAGTATCCACTACGTTTCGAGTCGAGGGAGGAAGCATTGGCTGCAGCAGCAACAACAACAACAACAACAACAACTACTACTACTACTACTACTACTACTACTACTACTACTACTACAACTACTACTACAACTACAACAACAACTACTACTACTACTACTACTACTACTACTACTACTACTACTACTACTACAACTACTACTACAACAACGACGACTACAACAACGACGACTACAACAACTACAACAACAACAACTACTACTACTCCTCCTCCTCCTCCTACTACTACTACTACTACTACTACTACTACTACTACTACTACTACTACTACTACTACTACTACTACTACTACTACTACAACAATAACAACAATAACAACAATAACAACAACAACAAAGTTTTCTCAATCGGTACGTGCATTCCGAAAGCTTTTGCGGGGGGGGGGGCATAATCGAAAGTATTGTAAAAGTAGTCCCGTTGTTGTATCGTACAAAAGCATGGGCGAATAGCCACGGGTTGATTCGGTCCTTAATTACACTATCATTACAAGGGCTATGCAGCTTTCCTGTTGTCATAATCTTTCAGCACCCCAGCAGGTGATATTGTTGCAACAGCCCGGCGTGGTTGCCTAGTGGCTATAGTGTTGTGCTGCTAAGCACGACGTCGCGGGATCGAATCCCGGCCACGGCGGCCACGTGTCGATGGAGGCGAAAACGCCCGTGTACTTAAATTTACGTGCACGTTAAGGAACTCCAGGTGGTCCAAATTTCCGGAGTCGCCCACTACGGCGTGCTTCATAATCAGGTCGCGGTTTTGTCACGTAAAAGGCTATAATTTTTTTAAATTGTTACTACCACGCACACGATCGACTGATCGGGCACACGCATTGAGGTAGCAGTGCGTGCGCCCGTATTCTGCAAGTGCGCGCATTGTGTAGTGCATATACTGTAAGTGTCCGTCTATAGTGGACTGTCCATTTCGGCTACCGCTGATTGGGTGGAGCAGTATACAAGCGAGGAGGAGGCAGGCTGGGGGGCGCCTGTCTCGTTCTCATTCATACCCCGGCCCAGCCAATCAGCACTTTAGCAGCAGTGGAGATGGACAGGGCACCATACAGAATGACCCCTCCCCCAAATGTGCTGTGTACAGAGTAAGCAGCGCACGTAACAACAAATAGTCGCATCACTTGTGCACCGCTTCCTAATGATTTCCCCCTCCTTCGACCTTGAAGGCATTGACGATGCACAAAAAGGGCGACTACGCGCCACAGGAGCCCAGCCACAGAGCGCAGCACCACGCGGACGGCAGCAGCGGCGAGTCGCACGCGGGCCATCCTAGCGACAACGCCACGCTCCTCGCGCGACAGTGGAGCGGCCGGTTCAGCGTCGGGTACAGGACGGCTCACCCGACGCACGTGACCACCGCTCACACGGCGGATCCCCCGGCCACGCCGCCGCGGAGGGCTGCTGCTGCGGCCGCGAACAACTGTGAGCTGCCCGAGACGACTAAAAGAACCACGACCACCACGAGACACACCACGACAAGGACGACAACGAGGACGACAACCAAACGGACTACGACGACGCCGAAGCCGACTACGACCACCACCAGGAGGACGACGACGTGCCCACCTACCACGGTGGCCGGTGAGCTACAGCGTTCCTATTCGCTCGTATGTAAAACCCCTTAAACTTCGTAAAGTAGCGACACTCTCCTCCTCCGCCTTCACTCCTACGTGTTCCTCCTCTCTATCACGCTCCCTCCTCGACCTTGGCGCCCCCTACATTGCTCGAGCGTAGCAACGGTGCCAGCATGCGATCCTCGCCACTCCGTAGACGGTTCTCGAGCAAAAATGGCGCTGATGCACGGTGCGAGGACGCACGTGATGCTATTAGGCCAATAGCGACGCGGCGTTGGCCTAGGCCAGAGCGCGCGAGGAGGAGGCGGCATTCTTCAAAGCGTGGCACTACTTTACGAAGTTTAAGGGGTTTTACTCGTATGGGGGCAGCACTTTCCGCGCGCCTGGGCGAGGCGTCGAACGGCTCACGTCGTTATCTCGATCGTCGCCTGATCGACACGAGTAACGACGTGTAGTTCGTTGATTCCTCGTACAATCGAGGGGAGGTAGAGGGACTGCATTCGCGTAGCCTGACGAAGTGCAAATGCCGCTTGGACAGCTCTGCATCGGTATACATCGTATAACATCGCCGTTTACAGCGGTCGTCAATACATATCTCAAAAGAAAGCGCAGGTGAAACAAATTGCACTTAAAACATCGATAACACGCTGCAATCACTTGCCCGTCAGAACGAAATATGAAAATTTTATGCCAACACGCATTTAGATAGTATACATTACACTCTTATAAAAAAAGTAGTAAAAGAAACGAGTAGGTCATTTATATGCTGTCATATTTGACAGGGGAATAAAAAGGTAACAGAAATTCGGAACTGTGTAATAATTAAAATAAATAATAACATTTATATCACCTTCATCTCACCAACGCATATACATTCTCTAACGAAAATTTATTTCGAATGTTTTTTTTAAAGATACCTCTATTACTCCCAAATTCCATGAAGATGTCTACTTCGTTGAGACATTTCAGCATTCAAATTTCATGTTTACTCCTCCAAACTTTCCTAACCTATTCTTTATGGCTCACGTCTTCGGCCTCACTTGCTCCTTTGTAAATTAAATCATTTAATTAATTAGTTGATAACTGTTCACTGATTTACATTACCTGCAATGCCAACAGATGCCGTAGTGTAACAGCTTTCAAAATACAGGGAAGACATAACAAAATGCAGATTGATGACAGTTCATTCAGGCTTGCGAAGAGAACAATAAAAAAAAGGTAATATTAACAATATAGGTGACAAATTTTCACGAAAAGTTAAATATCAGTGACAAAGACAGAAAAGAAAGACAAGTAACCACGCTTAACGCTGACCAGGTTGACTAAAAGAAAGTTCTGAAGCGATCGGAAGAAAATGTAGGGGAAGCCCAGTCACCTTCCTGGGGTAGCTTATTCCAACGAGGGGGGGGGGGCAGGGGGGGCGCATTTAATAAGTGGTTCCTGCATGCAAACTGCAATGCCTCGAAAGGTGTGTGTGTGTGGGGGGGGGGGTATTAAATAAGTAAATAAATAAATAAATAAATAAATAAATAAATACACCATCGTACCTTCAAGCAGTACGGGAAGATAGGCAGAGTTCTCACGTTTTGGCGGGAACAGAACAATTCTGCGACACCATTCGTGCTTTCCTGCAGCGCGAAGTTTGGAGTCACCCACGCCTTACCGCCTAGCCGTGCATTGCCAAACGCCTCTTAGCACTGTCAACTATTAGGCTTCTTCGCGGCGGGGACATCCTTAAGAATCACTGCAAGATTATGGTATTCACTGCTATATAGCTGAGAATTATAAGAAAACATTCTGAAGGGAATTCAGAGGGAAAAAATTATTACTTATCAAAAACAAATGCTTACACATCTTTTTTTGTTATTGCGTAATTGATGACAAGTCATGGCTACGTTCTCACGGGGATTTAGAGGAAATAACTTATTAGTTGTCAAAGCGTTTACAGAATACTTTCGCTATCGCTTATTTGACGACATGTCATTGCTCCTCGATTCGTAATCTTACCACTCCTGTTGCTTTCGTAACGTGCGAATCCAAGCAAGATGAGGTTCTTATCACACACGCCGAATATACGGTTATGCCTTCTGTTTTCTTTTTTAATGGAACGGCTTAAACCAACCTGTTTACCATAGACTGGTCTAAGGGTGGCACCTCGTCAAAATTGTAAAAAAAACGTGCGGCCCTTACACGCCCTTACACGAGTCTACAGATAGGTGCACATGTGCGCCGCCTAATTTTGTTTCCAGCGGTTGGCTGCGAACGACCGCCACCGCCGCCCACGACGACGAAGTCGACCACCAGGACGACCACGACGACCACAACTCCGAAGCCATATCTACACGGCCACCCGTACGTGGTCATAAAGCTGCACGAAGTGAAGGGAACCCCTCGCGTGCCGGTGGATCGCGTCTACCTGCGGCAGCTGCCAGTCAACGGCACGAGCCCAGAGAAAACGCAGCTGGCATGGAACGTCTCCTCTCATCTGCCAGATTACCGGTACGGTCTTCTTTTAGAGCTTTCTTTGGCTCTTCTCGCCGCTTTACTGTTTGTAAGTTTATGACCAACTTGAGGCACTTGACGCCGTTAGTTGCCACTAGGAATAAATTTCGACAGAGACACTTGAGACTGCTTACTTGTGAGAACGAGGAAGCGTTAGAGTCCCTTTGGTGAAAGGTTTTCGCTTGATGTTTTCTGCGTGCATCAAAGTTCTTTCTGATGATTCGATGTATGTGTTTGCGTGTATATTGGCCTCAGACCGGCTCATTTTATACACTCGTGACGTGGCCTTGAGAGTCCATCGCCGTAAAAACAGCACCGATGAAATCCAAAGAGCAAGCGACGCGCGGGAGGCAACGCGCTCATTTTATACACCCAAGGCGTGACGCTGCCTCCTCCCCCATTGGCTGCGCGGTCACGTGCCAAATGACGCACGCACTAGGCCACGCCTCTGGTCAGCCAGAACCACCGTGGCGCCAGGAAAGCGTGCTCGTCTTGCACACCGGAGGCTCGGTTTCGGTTCCCCTCCAAGACCGAAATACACAAAATTTTCTTTTCAAATCGATTAATTTACTTTGTTTACAGGAACCTCGCTGATAAATTTGACGTCAATCGTAGCATTTTTTGACGTGCCCTTGCTCTTCGTGCCGTCGACCATTTTGGTACCATCGGTCGGTCACGCCGACTACGCCCACTGATTTTCGCGTAATGGGGCGTATAATATTTTCGTGTTAAAAAAATAAATGAATAAAAACGCCCAACCGTCGGTTTCGACCCTTGGCCCCTCAGCACAGAAGCTCGAACCAGTGGACCACGGACGCGGGCAGATTAAACTCGAGCAAGCAAGCAAGCGCTGGGCGCGCTTAACACGCCAGACGCGTTGTATATAGCAACAGCTTAGTATTTAAAAGTTCGTGGTCTTATCTTCTAGATGACGATGAAAAGAAAAAAAAACAGTTATGGGACGAGTTCGTCCTCGAAATTCGCTGCGCACCGTTTCAAAAACTACCGCTTCCTCTGCAAGGCCCACCATGGCGCCTGCGGTTCGTCACTGAAATCTGCTACGCGTCTCTTATCGTAACACGCCAAGCTATCGCTTATATACAAAGACATCAACCCAAGGCTGGATTCTCTCGGGATTTTATTGTTTTTTTAGTTCCTCCCACAATTCGGGTGAAACGCTCCGATGTAAGAAAACTGGCTATAGCAGTGGGGCTTAGTTTTCATGCGGTAACTCGTTGCTATAAGCACAGTGTCACGGGTTCAACCTCCAGCCGCCATTAAACGAATTACGACTCGGGAAGAAACTTAGAAAAAAAACGAAAAAAAAAGAAAACCGTTGGGAGGTAGAGCTATACAGTTTCGTTGTAAAAACGCCCTTGTGTTTAGATCTAGATGCTCGGTGAAGAAAGCCCAACTGGTCAAAATAATGAGTGCCCTCCAGCATGCATGGCGTCTGTCGACGAGGCCTGTCACAAAAGTTCATGTAGTGAGTCAGCGAAAATGAAGGCGAGGGCGCAGCGGCTCCGTTCTGTCGCTCTCCTCACTCGAAAGGATCCAGTTGACCTCTAGTACGAGCCGGACAGCTGTATGACAAGGCAGAATGTTCTTCACTCACTTTTTGTGCGGCCAGTTTTTAGCCTTTGTCGAAATGGAGGTGGACGAACAGACGGAACAAAGGAGAAAATGCTAAATTTCTCGTGAAATTAATATTGATCAATGGAAGAAAAGAAGGAAACAGTGAATTTTGCCTAGGAAACAGTGAATTTTGCCTAGCGGGGAGTGTTTAGAATTTGACCACGTTGATGTATCTGAAAGTTCGTGAAAAAGAGAGAGAAATCAGTAGGCATTCTGGAAAAAAAAATTGTTTGAGAGGGGAGGCGAGTCTCAGAAAAAAAATATTCTTTGGGATATGGCGCTGAAAACTTGCCCACGTGTGTAACATTGCATGCTTATATTGAATATGTAGTCCATTTTTGTTTATCTCAGCTGGTTCTAAATTTATGCGAGCTTCCTTTTCGCAAAGATTTGCAAGATATCAGCTCCTGAAATTTCGCTAAACAGGGCACTTATGGCTTCTTTCTGTATGACTCAAGGAATGCAGTAAGATCAATCTTACTGCTCTACCTTACCTAGAACAAGAATTGCTATACTTCAAAGTTAAAGTGACAGGAAAAACACTTTCCGAGTTTCAAATTCAGTACCTCGCAATTAAGCGATATCTAACGTGCAGATATTTCGAAAATCTTTGCGGTAGATAATTAAAGAAAGCTTGCATAAGATTTTAGCCGAAGGAGGTAAACGAAAAAAAAAGGACCTTATGTTCGAAATAAACAGATTACATTACATTCATGTACTTTTCAACAGTATACCTCAAAGTACCTCGATACCCTTGGCTACGCCTTCGCACACGCTCACACTTAGGCTTTGTTTTAACTAAATGCGGGTATTAAGATTTTTTTTTCTACTAGAGAGCAAAGTCCTTTAAACTTCGCAAAGTAGCGCCACGCGTTGAAGAATGCCGCCTCCTCCTCGCGCGCTCTGGCCAAGGCCGACGCCGCGTCGCTATTGGCTTAATAGCATCACGTGGGCCCTCGCGCCGTGCTTCAGCGCCATTTTTGCTCGAGAAGTGTCTACGGAGTGGCGAGGAGCGCATGTTGGCGCCGTTGCTGCGCTCGAGCGGTGTAGGCGGCGCCACGGTCGACGATGGAGCGTGAAAGAGAGGAGAAACGAGGAGGAGGGAAGGCGGAGGAGGAGAGTGTCGCTACTTTACGAAGTTTAAGGGGTTTTACTAGAGAGTAGAGTTACTGTATATGCTAGCAAAGGTAGCATATACAGTACATGCTAGTTGTATATGCTACCAAAGGTAGCATATACAGTAGCTCTACTAGAGAGTACCGTGCCGTGACACCTGTCGGCCATTTCTTTCGTTGTGAGGGCTGTTCGCTGTGTTCGCCCAGCTTCTGGATGCACGGAGGCTCGTCCGAAGGGGCGGGTGACGTTGCGAGTGGCGGCGCGTCGGGATCCCAGCTCAAAAGCAAGAAGCAGCAGCAGCGACAACAACACCAGCATTCTCGTTCACGTCGAGTGCCGGCGTACGCGGCCGAGACGGCGGCGCTGAAGCGCGAGGTGGCGGGCAACCTGATGCGCGTGCTGCGGACCATCCGGGCGCTGGACGCCATCGCCCAGAAGCCGCAGCAGGACGAGCAGCAGCTGGAGGAGGCGGTCCAGGAACAGGAAGAGGAGCCCGAGCCTCAACAGCAGGATGCTTTCGAACTGGTGGCGCCCGACACGGCTGGGCAGATTGACCAACTCCTCAGGCGCCGAGACAAGTCGCAAGGGCTCAGGTAAACGCCACGTCGAACGTCCATACTTGGAACACGACGAAAAGAGAGAGAGGGAGGGAGAATCCGGAAACTTACACAGAATGATAAGAAACCGCAGATTTTAGGCAGCGAATCTCTTCTTCGCACATTATTGTCATCGGGCCTTGGATATTTTCCGGCTTTTTTTTTTCTAGAAGCTATTACTGTAATCGCAGTGACAACGGCGAGCTGCAACTTGGTGGCCGTCTGACGTTGTAGCATGGGTGTGAGAATTAAACGAGAGCACGCGCGAATCGCTCCTAAGAAGGCACGGACCTCCGAGATCACTGTTGCGAAGGCACCTTGAGAGCATGCGTGCCACGCGCTGTACGCGGAGATTTCGGGAGCTATGTCGCAGCTCCATATACGAGTTTCTGTGGCGTTTTATGAACCGCTGTGTTCGTTTCTCGATGAAATACTCTCGTCCAACGTGACAATACCAATTTAAAATTTATTGCGGACGATGCAATTAAACACGACGAATTCGTGCATGCAAACCAGGTCCTCGGTTCTTGACGCAAGCGAAGTTTTCGAGTGCGTGGCTAAAGCTTCAAGTGGATTCTGGAAGTTGGCACGAGGCTCCGTGATAAGCGACGACATTAGTAAACATTTTGAACAGGCTCAGAGAGCGAGAAATTAAGCGAAAGCCAGAATTTTATGCCAGCCGAATAAAAGAAGCGCATTGTGGTGTCGTCTCCCTTCTGTCCTTGTTTGCTGGCGCTAAATATGCTTTCCAAGTCAGTTTACCAACACGTCCAACGAAAGGCAATGCTGAATAAAAGTGGTCTTCGCGCTCCGCATGTAGCTCAGTGGATATATGGCGTGGCGGAGCTGGGAATAAGGTCAGGGTTTCCCAATGGCATCGGAATACAAAAAAAAAGCTCATGTACTACATAAGTCAATTGGTTGCCCGCTTCAAAATTCGCGTAAGAACGCGTGAAGTGCAGGCAGCAAACACGCGCAGCACCCTGCACGAGCCTAACGCTCTTGGAGTTTCAGTTCTTTCGCGCTGTTTTGGCACGCATAGTTTTGGTGACGCGCCGCCGCGCGCGGACGTCGCGCGTCCGACACTGCGCAGACTCGTCTGCTGACAAAGTTTTGCACGCCGCGGTCCGTCTCCGGCTCCCGCAGGTCGCGGAAGAAGTGGACCACCGAGCATTATCCGGACGAGCTGAAGGAGAACCAGGCCGAGGAGGGTGATCTGCACCAGTTCAGTATCCTGCTGAAGAAGGCGCTCGACGAGCTTAGCGTCTCGCCTGACGCCAAGGCCAGGAAAACGACATCCAAGTCCCGCAAAGCCGCCGCCGCCGCCGTCTACAGATAGCGGCCCGGCCTCGGAGATGCGCGCGCGCGCTGCGACATCGCCGCCTGTGGGCGGGTTCTTGTTTCACCGGGACAGAGTCTCATTTTGCATGTCGTGCCATTCGCGTATGTCGTGCTGATGCCACAGCGCCATGTGATCGGCGTCACGATCTCGTGGGAACAGCCTGTTCGCAACTGCTGCGCGTAGAAGTAGCCGAGCATCGACTGCGTCGGCTGTGTTGAATGGCGGGTATGACCGAGCTGGCTGGTGGTTGTTTATCCTGCCCTCAAGCGGGGCGCAGCCTGAAGAGAAGTGAAGAGGATTCCACCTTTGCAGCCAGAACGTCACGGCCATCAGAACTCGATCGACTCCCTTTGCATTGTTCACAGTGTGATACAGCTCGTCTGTGCATTGCAAGTGTCATGCATGCGTAACTGTGGGACTGTCAGATAACGCCATAACGCAACCACACTGTTTATGTGCATGTATAGCGTCCCTTGCTTGATGTCAACCAACGTACACTTGATGCTTCAACGCAGAAAGAGGAACAAAAGCCCGAGGTACCTTCCAAAATAAAAGTCTCCTGCCTGAATCCGAGTCTCATTTATAGCCCGATTAGAGACTCTCGTGCTCATTTGCAACATCGCCCCGGGTCCTGCGAGTGTATTTACCTTTTTTTTTTCTTCGGGAGCAGCTTTTCGAGCAACATTATATGCCTCAACCGAACTTCTTCCGTTGAGGCCATCATTCTGACTAAATTCGCAAATCGCTTTGCAGTCGGTGCGCTTCCCCAGTTGAGGAGGCGGTGAATTTTAACAAAATGCAGAGCGGAATTTAAGTATTGACGGGACAAAATTGTTTTGAGCATACCGCCAACGCCAACGCCGTCTGTTCAGTACGGGACAGCTAGCATATAAGGCGCTCGATCTTGAGTGTGCATAGCAAGACGTGCACGGACTCTCTCTCTCGAATCGGATTATACTGCTTCGCAATAAGTAAGAACTGTGATGAGCTAACTTTGTCGGACAGTTTCAATGGCTCGACACCCCGTGAACGCATACTCTGGGTGGACGCTACAACTGACGTGCGCAATTGAAAAGCGATATGTGAACGAACGTCTTGTCACCGTTATCACTATCTGCACGTTTTTCCAGGTCAGGACGTCGTCTACGCAGTCTCTAGCTTCGGAGCACGCCTCCTGTGATGTAGATACCACTGCAGTACAACATTATCGTGAAACAAAGTATACTTCCAAGCGTCGACTAACAATCGCCATTAGGTCCCATTTGAAATATGTGTCACGATGGAATTAATTCAATGGGGGGGGGGGGGGGGGGGGGGCTGTCTTAACTACAAATGTTAGTCTTCGTAGGAAAACATATTTTGTAGGGGTTCTCGAAAACAAGATTGCCGAATAGATTCGATTATGAATATTCGAGAAAAACGACCCCCTATCAGGTCGAACAGAAAACTGAATACTTTCTCTTTTCTAAAGCAACATCATATACGAACGCGAAGTCCGTTTGGTGAACATAACAAATTATTGTTATTATTATTATATTACATGCGCTTGGTCAATGCATATAATAATAAGCCCGAATTGTACCCATTTTTAAAAAGGAAGACCGCCTGACACTAGAAAATTGCCGTCCTATTTCACTAAAGTCGCAATGCTGTAAAATTATTGAAGATATCATGGCTACTAGTATAACAAACTTCCTCTACGAACGCTGCACATTGACCAAATATCGGCATGGATTTCGGAAAGGACTATCAACCGTAGCTCAACTCGTCACATTATTTCATTCTCTGGCATTGACCCTCGATAGACACGGTAGGATAGACATGCTTTCCTTAGATTTTTGCAAAGCCATCTATAAAGTTTCCCATAGTAAACTCACTTTGAAACTTGAAACAATAGGCATTCCACAAATACTTGTTGAGTGGATTTCAGCCTACTTGAGTAATCGCAAACAATACGTTGATGTAGCGGGTCAACACTCGGGCTGTCTTCCGGTCACATCCGGTGTACCCCAGGGCAGCTTGTGAGACCCTTTCCTGTTATATTGTGTATTAATGATATTGTTGACGTTGTTCGCCCTGGTGTAGAAATAATATTGTTTGCTGGTGATTGTTTTTTTTAAAGAAATTAGTTCCACTAACGATTACAACGATCTCAACACTAGTCTGGGCAATATGCATGAATGGTGTATAAAATGGGGAATAACCCTTAACACGAGCAAATGTGTCTCCCTTCCAGTAACTCGCCAAAAAAATCCGCTGTCATATACCTACATATTAGGATCTTCGCCATTAAAAGAAGTAAATTGCTATAAATATCTCGGAGTAACACTAACTTCAAATCAGTCTTGGAATCTTCATATTGATGATGTTTGTTCATCCGCCTTCCGCAAGCTTTGTGTCCTTAAACATAAACCTAAAACTGCTCCCACTAATGTTAGGCTGCTCTGCTACACTTGTGTGGCCAAGACTGGAATATCCGTGCATTATATGGGATCTTCATACCAAGCGCAACATTGGTTGTCTTGAACGTATTCAGAGAAAGGTCGTAAGGTTTACTTTTAATAAATTTTCAGCATTACATTCACCTTCTGATTTAATGCAAGCAAATGGCATTCCCCTATTACAGGCACGAAGGCAAACATATATATTAGAATTTCTTTCCCAACTCTTGGAAAACAAACTCGCGCTAGATGCACCAACACATTTGTCACCCTTAACTAGTAGGCCCATCCTACACCACAATAAAAACGCCCTAGCCCCAAATTTTACTCGCACAGACCTATATAAATTTTCTTATTTCCCGAGAACCATTAGTGAATGAAACTGCCTTATGAAAGCAAGTGGTCGAACAGTGAAATAACCTTTCTGAGCCTGTGTTATTGTTGCTTTTTTCGTTGCTGTTTCTTTTGTATATGTATGGACCCCCCTGCTTGGACCTGAAGTCCGCAGCATTGCAATAATAATAATAATAATAATAATAATAATAATAATAATAATAATAATAATAATAATAATAATAATAATAATAATAATAATAATAATAATAATAATAATAATAATAATAATAATAAACTATTATTATTATTATTATTATTATTATTATTATTATTATTATTATTATTATTATTATTATTATTATTATTATTATTATTATTATTATTATTATTATTCATAAAAACAAGTGGTACAAAGTGCCAAGGCATTAGGAAAAAAGTTGCTACAGAAGCAACTTGACTGGTCCTAATAACCAGAAGGTTCAAAAGGCAGCAGACAGCAAGGAGCGAGAAAAAAAAAGAAGAAAATGAAAGGAAAAGAGGAACAACGAAAATGGAGAAAGGAAAGAGTAATGGCATGTAGTACATAGATCTCACTTAAACAATTTGCTTCACACATGAAACAGCTCGGGAAAAACAAACAATATAGATATATAGATACACAAAACTCTTAAGAAAAACATTAGGTACATGGTTAAACCCAATTAATTCATGGGGCAATAGAAATTATACAGGTCTCTGCCAGAACAATTTCGTACATCGATGGACGCAGATCTGAGATTATTCAGCAGAGTGGGGAGAGTGTAACAAGTCATTTGGTTACCATAGGTTGAACGCACATGACGCACATGCCAGTATTCCGGGGACCTGGTGTTATAACATGGGATGTTGTGTTTTAATCTTGCCAGAGATGAAACAAGGCTTAAGTTCTGTTTGGTTTCTTTTAGGTATCCAAGAGCAAGGCGGTAGTTAAAACATATCACTGGCTTTAAGTACCCGAAGTTTTTTAAATAGGGGCTCAGATGGGGAGTCAAAGGGCATATCACTAACTACGCGAACAATTTTCTTTTGTATTACAAGCAAATTGTTAATATTTGTAACAGATGTGGTGCCCCAGATAGGGCAGCAATAATGAAGGTGGCTCGCAAACAAAGCATTATAAATAACATTTTAATCTTCCGAGGCATGTAGCGAATAGAGAAGACGCGTCCAGTAATTTGGGGGAGTTTGACTGCAAGAAAATCAATGTGATCACTCCAGCTCATATTTTCATCAAAAAGACCCCGAGTGTTTTCACAGAAGGTACGAGTTCAATTTTAGAAGACCCTAACACCACGTCCCTATAAAGACAGATATTCTTATTCTTCGGTTGAAATAAAACTGCCTTTGTTTTTTCATTGGTCTCCACGAATGCTCAGTACATCATAAGCGATTCTCAAGCGGCCATTAGAAATTATGCAAAAGGTAGGATCTCTCCTGAGGCATGGCACATCATCAGAGTCAATGAAGCAAAGTTCTCCGATGCAGAGAAGAACGGCAGGCAATTGCTCTGGTTCCCAGCGCATACAACTCCAGACATTCCCGCAGTCAACCTCAACGAGGTAGCACACCGCGAAGCTCGAGGTCTTACTCGCCGAGCTGAGCAAAGAGTGACTTCCATCGGTCAGGAGAACGCGGAGGAGGAAATCTGGAGAGAAAAAGATATATTAACAAGATTTAGTGATATTACCAAATTCTATCAAAATCGGAGGCGAGTATTACCACCGCCTCACACTAAACTGAACAGAGCTGAGTCCGTTACTTGGAGGCGACTACAAACAGAAACTTATACGAGTCCCGCGCAACTAAAAACTTTCTAGCCCGATATATACGAGAGCGATATGTGCAAGCTATGCAAGTCTGTTAGAGCCACCCTTCAACACATGTTGTGGGGATGTGAAATATACCAAAATAAAATGGCAGTCTCCCCAGAAAATCTACGGGCGCGGTGGTCGGCCGTGCTGCTCAGCTCAGAACTCCAAGACCAACTTTGGGCCGTCCAGCGAGCCAAGGAAGCCGCACGGGAGCAGCAGCTCCCAGTGGCCATCTAGGCGGCCCCAGGCCCGGGCCTCCCAATCGCCGGATTCCAAATAAAGTTATCACATCCACATGTTTTTTCAGCGTTGATCTTGAGACCATTTTCTAGAGACCATAAACACATTTTTTCCAAACAAGAGTTAGCCACTGACACTAGCTCCGAAGCATCATTGGACGAAAACAGGACAGTAGTGTCGTCGGCATAGATTATGAATTTGGCATCGGGATCAATATTAACGAGATCATTGGCGTAAAGATTAAACAGAAGAGGCCCAAGGATACTGCCCTGGGGTACACCTGCCGTAACAGAAGAAATTTTGGACGATTTGTTGTTAATGAACACATATTGGCATCTATGCTGCAAGTATGACCGAAATAATTTTAAGGCGACACCGCGGATACCATAGTAGGTAAGTTTATTTAATTATAGTTCATGACTGATGGAGTCGAATGCCTTACTAAAGTCAATAAATACCCCCAAAGTAAGCTGGCGGTCCTCAAAATTTTGTAAGATGTATTCTTTCTGCTGAAGAAGCGCAAGCTGAGTCGATCTGTGTTTGCGAAAGGCATATTGCGAGTCAGTGAGGAGGTCTTTAGTTTCAAGGAAGTTAGATACACGGATAAAAATTATTTTTTCTAAAGCTTTCGAAAAGATCTGGAGTATAGAGATTGGTCTGTAGTTGGACATAGCTGATTTATCACCTTTCTTGAATATAGCTAACACTTTTGCAGCTTGCATTTTACGTGGGAAGACACCACTAGCGAGTGAAAGGTTATAAATATGCGTTAGCACTGGGGCAATTACATCGATAACATATTTAACAGGTTTCATCTGCAAGTTATCTATATCACACGTGCTACTGTCTTTTAAATTGCAAAAAATACAGATAAGTTCACCTTCATCAGTTGGCCGGAGAAAAACGGTGTCATGAGGCGCGGCTTTAATATAACGGCAGGCACTGCTATTTGTGGGCAACGTGCTAATGTTTGTGAAATAATCATTAAAAACATCAGGTAACATTTCGGGGCTAACGTCAACCCCGTCTTTCTTAATAATAACAGGGAATAGGGCATCATGTGAACGACCGAGTAGCGAATTGACCTTCTTCCATATTTTCCAACTATCGCTCGAACAGGATTCGAAATACTTGTTATTATAGCGAATCTTAGCCAGCCGCAGCTGCTTATGAAGTTTATTACGGTATCTCTTAAACATGGCTAGATCTGCCATGTCACGGGACACGATGAACTTGTTATATAGACTATTCTTTTCTTTTATTTCTTGGAATAGTTCTGCCGTGATCCACGGTTTTCTTATCTTTGGGGAGCGCTTTGTTCTAGTACGAGTCGGAAAATGCTGATCGTAAAGCACACGGAAAATGCCCAAGAAAGTTTCATACGCGAAGTTAGCACATTTTTTAAAATCGAACTCCAGTCAGTATGTCGCAGTTCATCACGAAACTTCTGCATTCGCAAGAGTGTAATTAGCCGAGTGGAAAATTTTCGCATGGGGAACATCTTTTAATTTTACAGTTTACACTGAAAACAACTGGCATGTGATCACTCAGAACAGAATAACAGACACCAGCTTTGGTATTGCACTCAGAGAAATTAGTAATAAATAAATCAATACAGGTGGCTGTGTGGCCGGTCACTCTTGTCGGCACCGAGATAACATTTGAAAAACCGTAGGAATGTAGCAAGAGCTTAAAATCACGACACAAAGGGGTTAATGCAAGTAGGTCAATATTAAGGTCGCCACCCCAAATAACTTCATAGTGATTATTAGAGATATAAGTAATGAAGTTTTCAAGGAAGAGAAAGAAACGCTCAGTGTTACCATCAGGCGGCCTATACCATACAGTAACCAATAAGTTTGAGCATATAACTGAAAGGACCTCATAATCTTTGGTCACAGTACAGAAATCTTCTATACGCTGCACTACCAATTGGTTTCGAACCATAATGCTAACTCCACCGCCACGTGTAATCGTCCTTGACTGCGTGAAGCATCTGTAGTTCGGAGGGTGCCAAACTGCCGAGTTTTGGTGGTAACACGTTTTTGACAGCATGATAAAATCGAAAGAGACGCTTAGACTGCCAAGAAATGCGTCGAGCTCATCATGTTTATTGCAAGCAGACTGACAATTCAAATGGATGCATTTAACGCCATTTCTGTGTGTAGGCCCAAAGTAGTTAAACAAGTCAGAAGGGCACACCCAATCAGCACAAGACATGGTTGACGTATACAAACACAGTCACCAGGAATTCAGGAAACTAGTTTGGCAAGGTCACTGGGGCATTTTATCAAGTGCGCGCGATCGCCCTCTTCTTTTCGAACGAAAACTTTGCCACTTCGGTGCCATGCATAGCAGAAATCGTGCTCATGCGCCCATGCTTTAGCCAACTTCAGTAGGGCCCTGTTTTGCGTAGTTAGGTTTTCCATCATGTACGCGCCGTTCTCAACAGTTGGCAAAGCCTTACGTTTACCGAGCCATTGATCCTTAGTCGATTGATTCGAGAAGCGGACGAGGATTCCAGGAATCTTATCTGAGCTAGAGGGAAGCCGGTGGATCGCAGATACACTTTGCTCAGTTAATGGTGCGAGCTGTACATTGACCGAACGCATGCAATACCGTACACGGTTAAACGTGCAAATAACTGGGGATCTTGTGAATGGTAAACAAGTGCATTCAATTATGAGGATCACGACGACAGTAATAAAGCAAGGAAACAGCATGTTAATTACTAGATGCGTGCAGAGTGTTGTGATCGCTGAAGAGAAGGGCATACTACAGCGACACGCATTGTTTTTATAAATGGTGCAAGCACGCTACGTGAGACTGGCGAAATATTAAATCGCCACAAATTCTTATATAGGCTTCCTAAAAGCGAGTCATTCTTATTTGACGAATGAAAATTATGGAGCAGAAGTTACTTGCCTTGTGCGGTTGCTCAGGAAGTGGTGCCCCTGCAATCTTAGCTTTCCTGCCTGTCCTGCAGTGGAATCGTTCGAAACACTCCTCGCATTCATCATTTTGATTTCCTCAAGACCGCAATTAGTTTTCTATCCATTATATATTAGAATTAGAAAGTAACAAATATTCGACTACTTTGTGTAGCGAATTATCGAGTAAGAAATGTAGGGGCGTGCGAAATTCGAAATTTTGAATACGAATCTGATTGTCTCTGCTATTCAATGTTCGATATGAAATTGTCGAATATTCGAAGGAAACGAATATTCGATAGCTTCGTGTAGCGAATTCTAAAGTAGAAAACAAATCGAATAGCAGGGACTATCCGATTCATATCCGAAATTTCGAATTTCGCACACCCCTATATTTTTTAAAGCGCTTTAACTTCAACACATTGCAAGACGTTATTGAGGCATAGCAGAGCGCCGGGAGCTAATGTCACGAAAAGTAATGTTGCCCGAGGTCTCGATATAGCTTAAAATGAATGTTGCCATTTGATTACTAGGGTGTGTTGGAATGAGTGTCATGCAGAACCTTTGATAGCTAATCCAATGGGCCCCTTACCAAAGTACAATACTTGATTTATCATTGTGTACAGTACCCGATTCCCAAAATGCGGCGGACTCTACATAGCTGAAATGCCATGACATTTAGGTGAGGTTACTGGGTTGTTTTATTTTAGAGCATTCCTTCCTGTCAGATATAACGTACGTAGGCAAGAAAGCGTGCGCCGCTGAAAGGCCAAGTTGGCAATTTATTACAAAATATATTGCAGTCCCCACTTCGTTATAAACTTTGCTTCAATGCAAGAAATTATTGAGGCAAAGTAGATTAACGGTCATAAGGCAACCTCGTGGAAGTTTTCTGTGCGCCCGATTTTCCCACAACAAAATTGGAGCTCGTGCCGTCATCCGAATCATACAATACTTATGGAATGATCGCTTCCTCGAAAACTCTTTGAACGCTAAGTTTAACGTGATTTTAAATGCCAATCTGTTTACGTTGCCATTGAAACAACGTTCTAACTTCACCGCAGGGCAAACACTTACCGAGGCAGAGCACGCTTTACAGGGCCCATAGATTCGTTCAGGTTGGTGGCGCCACCTGTCCCGCAATTGCGCAGCTAGCGTTGACTTCCACGGCCGGGCTGGAGCAGGCAGCGAACGAGCGCGTTTTTCAGTCCGGCTGGCGGATGCAGCCTTGGGGACTTCACCCCGTATGAAGTACTGCCATGCGTCTTCAGGTTAGCATGGACATACTACGATCAGCCTTCTATACACTGGGTGTCTCTACGAAGCCTTTAAGCATTTTTTTTCAAAAAATCGCATGTCGCAGTCAGCGCAATTCTAATCCTCGAACTGCTTTTCACTCTGAGGCGGATATTACTTGCACGATAAATCGAAATGTATAATCGACTAATTAACAAAACCTTACTAATTATCTTTTGATCTAATTACTTTAATGCGCATATTGCAAGTGACAAATTGTAGCCGATGAGACTGTAAGGTATATCTACTTAAAAATAATTATGTCGATTACACCATTTTCGACATATGCGTCATCAAAATAGCCGTAAAAGTGTACTGTCGCTCCGCTTACTTCTTTCCCAAAACGCCGTTTTAAACATTGAAGCGCAAAGGTAACTGGACCGCCAATGTATTTCTTCGCGAATTTCGGGAATTAGTATCTCGAAACTTGTGTCACACGGGAATTAGTATCCGCCTTCCGAACTCCCCGGCTACAATTTGTAAATTGTAATATGTTCCGTGGGGTAAGTAGTTAAAAACTTTATTGATGTATTTTTGTTAATTCACCTATTATTCATTTCGACCATCGGTTTGTCGCGCCGTCGTACGCCGAAGTAGCAAAAGGAGTTGAGCAGCTGGAAGCTTGGTCAGAAAAATCGATGGAACAAATAGTAAACAAACTCGTTGAGAAATGTACTGACAAATTTTGGCTCTACTGATACTGTCGTCGACGAGTTAAAGGGTAGAAGTTGAGGCCCTCTCCTCAACTGTGCGGCTGCCCACATCTTTAGGGGAAGGCCTTAGGGAAGATAATACTTGTCTTAAGACCGCCAACGAGGAACTCAAGCCTGGAAATGAAATACTGACGAAACGAGTCGGAGAACTGGAGCAGTATTCCAGGCAGAATGATGTCGAGCTCGAGATTATTCCTTGCAGCCAGGGTGAGGATTGTGTAGCAATTGTCGTAACTCTGGGTGCAGAGATAAACTACCCCGTCCTCGACAATGACATTGAGATCGTGCACGGCGCACGGACTAAGGCAGGCCCGAACAACAACAACAACAACAACAACAACAACAACAACAACAACAACAACAACAACAACAACAACGACGACGACGACGACGACAACGACAACAACAACATCGACAACAACAACAAAAATCCTCGCTATGTTCCATTCTCGTGCTAAGAAGCAAGGAAAAGCACGCGTGGGCACCAGGGGCCTCGGATTTTATGGTTTACAGAATATCCAAATTTATGCTAACGAACACCTAACTCACGAAAACAAGAAGCTGTTTGCCAAAGCTCTGTGACTCAAAAAGGAAAACGCCTGGCAGCATCTGTGGACACACAGCTGCCAGATCAAAGGAAGAATAAAAAAATGAGAGCCGTGTCTAGCGTATAACTTTTGCAGGCCGGTCTGTCTATATTCAGTTGATCGGTCTGTCTTTCGTTTAAAAGCTTTATCTCCGAAGGTTGTACGTCGGCTAGTCATTTCAATTTCTTCTTTAACGTAGGTAGGACATTAGTCAGCATAATAGCAAGGGCTTGGGGGTGCAACCTACCACCCCGTTCCAAAGCGGACGCTCATAACATCCATCCATCCATCCAGCCACGAGCTTCGATGTTCGAATTTAAATTCTGGCTGTCAGCCAGAATTTAATGGCACATTACGCAATACGCTCCGTACATTTCGGCGAGCGAAGCCAAGGTGTTTAATGAATACGTAGACGTGTCTCCCCGCATTGCTCCTGGCGATAGCGCAAATGTGCAAAGGCTCTGGAAACCTGATTTCGACGCCTTCTATATAACGGCAACCGGTTTTTCCTTAAAAAGCGCTTCCGAAGAAAATCTCGCATCGGCTCGTTGGTCTAGGGGTATGATTCTCGCTTTGGGTGCGAGAGGTCCCGGGTTCAAATCCCGGACGGGCCCCTTCTTTTGACGCGTTGTTTGTTGTTTACTTGCGGTGCATGAAAATTTCACTATAGTGAGGGCTAAATAACTTTATCGAACGAAAAGCAGATACGTCGAGAGTAAGATAAAACTAGGGGTGGGAGAATAATCCAAGTTTCGAACATGAGTACTTAGTGTGAAATATTCGAAAATGAACAGCTCGGTACATTCAAAACTACAAACAAATATTTCGCAACAGCAGACCGTTTAAGTCTAGTTACTGTTATTCATATGGTAAACAAAGTACCACTGATTATATTAGGTTTGGCAAAAATTTTTCGAAGCTATGCAGTAATAAAAAGGTAATATAAGCGTTGTTTTCGATCGCGGCGGAAGCCGACATGAGAGAGAGAGCGTAAACTTTAATTTCAAATCAGCAAGATTTGAGTCCGGCGTCTTTTAGTGGGTCTGGGCACCCGCCGCGGACGCGGTTCCGAGACCTTGTCTCGAAGCGGCTTCCTCGGCTCGCTGGACGGCCCAGAGTTGTGCTGTCAGGTCAGAGCTGAGCAGTGCGGTCATCCAGCGTGACTGGAGGCTGGCGGTGGAAGAGACGGAGGGGTCGGCACTGCCCGACTTGTTTGTTAGGTCCCGACACTCCCATAGCATGTGATTTAGTGTGGCAACCTCGCCACACGATGTGCATCTGTTTGTAGTGTACATGTCTGGATACATGGCGTGCATGAGTCTGGGGTTTCTGTAAGAGTCTGTTTGTAATTGTCTGAAGTGTACTGCTTGCGTCCTGTCTAACATAGCGTGAGGGAATGGGTATATGCGTCTTTGTAATTGGTAGTGTGCCGTGATGTCGTGAAAAGTGGTCATACGATCCTCCCATGCCCAGACGTTTGCAGTACCCCGCGGGGGCTCTTCCTCCGATGCTGCTCGGTGAGTCAGGCCTCGAGCAACGCCGTGAGCCGCTTCGTTGGGGGTGCTCATTCCAGTGTGTGCCGGGATCCACAGCAAATGCCTTCGGGTATCAACGTCGGCCTCTCCCTGGTGTATGGGATGCCGCTGGAGTATCTGATACGCCTCTTGCGAGATGCGCCCATTTGCAAAATTGCGAATTGCCGTTTGCGAGTCACAGATCACGTATGTAGCTTTGGTTTGTGTGAGGGCCAGTGCTATGGCCGCTTCCTCTGCCGCTTCGGCATGTGCCGTGTTCACGGTGACGCTCGTGAGGTGGTTGCCTCGGTGGCTAGTAACTGCCTCCACGAAACTCTTCCTATCTCGATAGCGGGCTGCGTCGGTGAAGACCGCATCCTTGTCGTTAGAGTAACTTTTGTTCATTTGTTGTGCCCTGGCTTTACGCCTCCCCGTGTGGTGTTGGGGGTGCATGTTGCGAGGCAATGGGGGTACGTATAGTTGTTCGCGTATGGGTCTTGGAATGTCTGCTTTGACGCCATGTTGCGAGTGGTATGTGATGCCCAGATTTTCAAGCACGTGTCTGCCCGGGCGGGTCTTCGATAGGCGTTCAAGTTGGGACACTTGTTGCGCCTCCACGAGTTCTTCGAGCGTATTGTGTAGGCCTAGTTCTAAGAGCTTGGTGGTGCTGACTCCAGGCGCAAGTCCCAACGCACATTTGTACGCCTTGCGTATGAGCGCGTTGAGCTTGTTTTTTTCCGCAACCGTCCAGTTGTGAAACGCTGCCGTGTACCTTATCTGGGAAATGACGAAGGCTTGGATGAGTCGGATGACGCTGCCTTCGCGCATGCCCGCGTGTTTGTTGGTGATGCGTCGAATGAGCTGCATCGTGCTGGTGGCCTTTGCCGTTATCTTGCGAAGTGCTTCGCCATTGCCACCCTTATGCTCTATCATCATTCCTAGTACCCGGATTTTCTCTACTCTCGGGATGGGTAGGCCATTTGATGCCGTTAATTGGATCTTTTGCTTTTCCTGGGGGGTGTAGCATTTAGGTGGGCGCCCCTTTCTGACTGGTCTATACAGCAGCAGTTCGGATTTTTCGGCCGAGCAGGCGAGTCCCGTGCCCACGAGGTAGTTTTCTACGCATTGGATGGCCTGTTGTAAACGTTGCTCGATCGCTCCGTCGCTGCCCGTTGTCGTCCAGATCGTAATATCATCCGCGTATAGCGTGTGATGCAGTCCTTCGATTTGAAACAGTCGGTCGGGCAACCCCAGCAGGACGAGGTTGAAGAGCATTGGCGAGATCACCGAGCCTTGCGGGGTGCCCGAGCTGCCGATGTTGATTTGCTCTGACTGTAGTTGCCCCACTCGCATGCGAGCGGTTCTTCCCGTGAGGAAGTCTCGGACGTAGTTGTACGTGCGCAGGCCGAGATTTAGATTGTCTATTTGTCGCAATATGGCATCGTGGCGAACGTTATCGAAGGCCCTCTTCAGGTCCAGCCCGAGGATGGCTCTCGTCGAACGCCCCGGATTGTCTATGATTTGGTGTTTTAGTTGCAGAAGGGCGTCTTGCGTGGAGAGATGTCTTCTGAACCCAATCATGGTGTGTGGAAATAAGTCGTTGTCCTCGAGGTAATCCGTGAGTCTATTGAGAAACGCGTGCTCCATTAACTTGCCCACGCAGGACGTGAGGGAGATGGGGCGCAGGTTTTCCAGCTGTAATTTCTTTCCGGGTTTCGGTATCAGTGTGATATTTGCTTCTTTCCATTGTCGGGGTAGCTTGCCGTGCGCCCAGCACTCGACATGAAAATCTGTGATTTTTGCTTGCACTCTGTTATTTAGTGTTTTTGGCTGTTCTAGCTGTGTAGCAGTTTTATCTTTTACTCTACAAGTAGTCACGTTTTCCTCGCAATGGACCATTTTACATGTGTCTACGAAATGTACCTATCTAAGGCAGACAAGTCCTTCGGTTATATTTATCCTTCCGCAACTCGTGATCTTTTTTTTTCTTCTTCGGCAACCACTTATTTAGCGTTTTTGGTATAAACTAGCCATTCTACAGCCATTTTATCATGTAGAGCTTGTTTGCAAACCAACTCTAATGTCGTTGAGAAGCTATCCACGCATTTTTCCTAATGAAAGTTGGTGATGTTATGTTTAACATTGACCATTTCTCCCCGATAATTAGCCGTCTTTTTGGCACTATATACTCAATGCAGGAGCCGCACCTAACTGTTCTGAAATAAAGAGCCCTGCTGTGAATATTTGTGTCTGGGCTAGGCTATTCGTCACACACACACACATACACACACACACACACACACACACACACACACACACAAACACACACACACACACACACACACACACACACACACGCACGCACACAACACACACACACACGCACACACACACAAACACACACGCACACACACACACCACGTGTGCTACGTTTAACGCGTGGTTAATTAGGACATTATACAATTTATACGCGAGTTTTCCTGGTGTTTCAATTAGCACAAAATGGGATGCACGTAATTTGCGGACAACGTTTTAAAATGCGCGATTTAATTGCAGGCACTATTATTTAGCCGCCAATGGGATCCGAAGCCACATTTATATAGTACCGATATCTGCCTTTCTGGTACCGCCTGGCGTATCTTTTCTTTTTTCACAGAAAACAAATTTTTAGAAATCGCCTTTGGTATGAATAATTCACATCATTCAGCTGGATTACTTGAAGAGGCGGACATGTACGAGGACTCCAAATGTATAATTGACTTGATAAGAACATGTTTATTAGTCAATTAGTTTTTTCTAATTATTCACTTTCAGCAGCAATTGCAATTGACAAATTGCAGCCGGTGAGTGCGCAAGGCGTATTCATGTGAAACGAATTGTCAGGGTGACACGTGCACCCACTTCGATATATGAATTCCCAAAGTATGCGACGAAATGCAGTTTAGTTACACTTGCCTTTCTGCTTCAATGCATAAAACAGCGGTTTGTTGAAAAAAAGAAAGTCGGGAGCAGTAGTTCGTTCTTGCCGTATGTTTTACGGCGCAGATCTCAAAACCCGTGCCATCCTTGAAGTCCCCAAGTGCACATGCCCTGTAAGCTCACCGGCTACAATTCGTAAATTGCAATATGTGCCATAATGTAATTAATAAGTCAATTAGTGGATTCTTGTGAATAATTTGGTTATGCATTTCCATTTCACGTGTGACTGATGTCCGCCGCTTCGAATAATCCATCTGAAGAACTACAATGATGCTATTTTCCAGAACCTATTTTTACATGTTTTGTATGGTAAAAAGAAAAAAAAAACAAAGAAAGAACATCCCGTGTTTCAGCGAGTGCTCATGTCAGCGAGTGCTCATTTCATTTATTTCATTTATTTTTAGCCCTGCGGGGAGTGCATGCTAGCGAGTGCTCATCAGAGAGTGCTCATATCCGCATGTGGTGTGGCCTTTCGTCTCCCGTAGCGGCATCAAATGTGTCATTTGCTAGCAGTGTGTGCTGTCATCACACTAAGTGCTCGCACACGACTGAACGAACGAAATCCAACGGTAACAACAACCAAATATATGGCACTGAGAAAAGCCACCGACGAAACTTAGCCAAATAACACGCGGGTATTCCGTGCGAAGAATTGCGCCTTTATAGGGTGACGAAATGACATTGAATGAGGTGTGAAATGAGTCTCTGTAGAATACCAGCGCCGTCCCCGGAAGGTGCTGCTGGTTACCTGAGCAACGACATTACGCATACCTTTGCGTAAAGGCTCTTGTATGCTCACCGCGTACGCACGTGTTTCCCAAGCCGGCGCTAGGTGGCATTCGTTGTAGCAAAAAGCCACGAGCTCTGCTGTACGAATTTCAATGCTGGCTGTCAGCCAGAATTTAATGGCACATTACGCAATACGCTCCGTACATTTAGGCGAGCGAAGCCAAGGTGTTTAATAAATACGTAGACGTCTCTCCCCGCGCTGCTCCTGGCGATAGCGCAAATGTGCAAAGGCTCTCGAAACCTGATTTCGACGCCTTCTATAGAACGGCAACCGGTTTTCTCTTATAAAGCGCTTCCGAAGAGACTCTCGCATCGGCCCGTTGGTCTAGGGGTATGATTCTCGCTTTGGGTGCGAGAGGTCCCGGGTTCAAATCCCGGACGGGCCCTTCCTTTTGGCGCGTTGTTTGTCGTTTACTTGCGGTGCATGAAAATTTCGCTATAGTGAGGGGTAAGTAACTTTATCGAACGAAAAGCAGATACGTCGAGAGTAGGATAAAACTGGGGGTGGGAGAATAATCCAAGTTTCGAACGTGAGTACTTACTGTGAAACATTCGAATATGAACAGCTCGGTATATTCAAAACTATAACAACATATTTCGTAACAAGGGACCGTTTAAATCTAGTTATTATTCTCCATCTGCCAAACAAAGTGTCGGTAACTGCACTAGGTTTCGCAACAGTAGTTTTCGAAGCAATGTATTAATAAAACGGGTAATACAAGCGTTGTTTTCGGACGCGCAGCGGAAGCGTACATGAAAATCTGTGATTTTTGCTTCCACTCTTTTATTTATTATTTTTGGCTCTTCTAGCTGTGTAGCAGTTTTATCTCTTACTCTACAAGCATTCAGGTTTTCCTCGCAGTGGACCCTTTTACATGTGTCTACGCAATGTGCATATCTAAGGCAGGTAAGTCCTTCGGTTATTTTTATCCTTCCGCAACTTGTGATGCTTTCTTTTTTCTTCGACAACGATTTTTTTAGCGTTTTTTTGTAAGCTAGCCATACAACAGCCATTTGATCATGCAGAGTTTGTTTGCAACCTGACTGTAATGTCGTTGAGAAGCTATTCACGCACTTTTCTTAATGAAAGTTGGTGATGTGTTTAAAACTGAGCATTTGTCTCCGATATAGTTAGCCGTCTTTTTGGCACTACATAGTCAATGCAGGAGCGGCACATAACTGTGCTGAAATAAAAAGCCCAGCTGTGAATATTTGCGTCTGGGCTAGACTATTCGGTAGTTAGTTACTATTCGCATTCGATTCGTATACGAAAGAAAAGGATATCAGCCCACCAAGAACACACACACACACACACACGCACAGACGCACAAACAAATTAATTAATTAATCAATTAAATAATTGATTAATTACTTAATTAATTAGCTGAATATTAACTAATTATTTTTTATTGTTCCATTTCTTAATCATTCCTGGAATCGCAAGCATGTCAATTACAAAGTTGTCGGGCAGCTTAAGTAACCTCCGAATCAAGCATTTATATCGTGCGGAAGTGTGCCTGCCTGCTTTTTCCAACAAAAAAAAAAACAAAAGCCCGCGAAACATGACATCGACGCTCCCTCGCGCGCCGCTACTCAAGCGCCCCCAAGCAACCTTTGAAAGACATGCCAGACATGCGGCTGCATTCGTTTATCGCCGCATCGTACAAGGCTTCGTCATGTAGTGTGGCTCGAGAGGTTTCGCGACCAGACTAACGCGTTGCGATAAGTGTCAGCATCTGCGGACGCGAGAATGTTGTTTGCGATCGCGAGCCACTCGGGATAGCTTTGAATACAGAAGCGTGCCACCGCGGAATTCAATTTGTGTGGGGATTGGGGGACACGATTAATGTTTAGGCTGTGTAGCCTAATTGCACTTCTTTTGTGGAAGATTACTTATACAAGAGTCCCAGAACCTCACAACGCAGAAGCGCGTATCTTACGCACTTTGCGTGTACGAACTTTGCTCGAAATCCGGAAAGAAGTTAACGTGCCACAGTACTGACATATCAAGGAAATAGGGCGCATCTAATGGATGATCGGTGCGGGCGAAATTTTGAAAGCGTCAGGTAGTTACGAAATATTCAAATAGTTCCTTTGCAAGTGCGATTAAAGGAGTTAATTAAACGGCCGTTATCCGCAATGTTTGCCAGCGTCCTGAGAGAAGTGAAAGTGACACCGCAAATTCACGTTCGGTGGAAATCGGGGCATGATATAGGGGTAACGTTTGCCAAAAGTATAACGCTTCTGACTTAATCGTGGGATTCGCAAGTAATCACCGAACGCTCGTTTTCTGCATACTTTCATGCGTTATTGCTGCCCCCAAACTGTCCTCGGCGAAGTAAACGAGGCACCTCGTTTTTTTTTCTGGAGGAAATATGAGGCGTGCGAAGTCCTATGTGTGTGCAACGTTTAATGTGAATGCGTGGTTAATTAACACATTATACAATTTATACGCGAGCTTTCCCGGTGTTTCAATTAGCACGAAATGGGGTCCATGTAATTCGCGGACAACGTATTAAAATGTGCGATTTAATTGCAGGCAACTTTGTTTTGCCGCCAGTGGCAGCTTAAGCCATATTGTTATAGGACCGATATGTGCGTCTCTGGTTCCGCCGGGTGTCTTCTTTTTTTTTTTTTTACACAAAACTAAGTATTAGAAATCGCCTGTGGTATGAATAATTCAAGTTATTCAGCTGGATTACTCAAAGAGGCGGAGATGCACGAGAACTCAGAATGTATAATTGTCTTGATAAAGATATTCCTAATAGTTAATTAGTGATTTTTGTAATTATTCACTTTCAGCAGAAATTGCAATTGACGAATTGCAGCCGGTGCACAAGGCGCACAAGGCGTATTCACGTGAAACAAATTGTCAGGGTGACACCTGCTTCGAGGTATTCATCCCCAAAGTATGCGACGAAATACAGGGGCGTTTCAATTACGTTTGTGCTTCAAGGCATAAAACAGCGGTTTGTTGAAAAAAAGAAAGTCGGGAGCAGTAGCTTATTCTTGCCGTATGTTTCACGGCGCACATCCCGAAACCCGTGCCATCCTTAAAGTCCTTCCAAGTGCACATGCCTTGCAAGCTCTCCGGCTACAATTCGTAAATTGCAGTATGTGCCACAAAGGAAATAATTAGGAAGTCAATTAGTGGATTCTCGTGAACTAGTTGATTATGCATTTCCATATTTCGGGCGACTGATTTCCGCGGCTTCGAATAATCCATCTCGAGGACTAAACGACGCTATCTGCCATAACCCATTTTTAAATATCTTGTGTGGTAAAGAAAAAAGAACAAGAAAGAACACCCCGGCGTGTTTCAGCGAGTACTCATGTGCGCGAGTACTCATTTCATTTATTTCATTTATTTTTAGCCCTGCGGGGAGTGCATGCTAGCGAGTGCTCATCAGAGAGTGCTCATATCTGCATGTAATGTGGTCTTTCGTCTGTCGCAGCGGCATAGAATGTGTCATTTGCTAGCTGTTCCTGCTGTGATTACACTAAATGCTCGCGCACGACTGAATGAACGAAATCCAATGGTAACAACAACCAAATATATGACACTGAGAAAAGTCACCGACAAAACTTAAGCAAATAACTCGCGGTATACTCCGTACGAAGAACTGCGCCTTTATAGGGTGACGAAATGACATAGAATCACGTGTGAAATGCGTCTCTATGGAATACCAGCGCTGTCCCCGGAAGGTGCTGCTGGTTACCTGAGCGACGACATTACATATATACCATTGGGTAAATGCTCTCGTATCCTCACAGCGTATGCACGTGTTTCCCAAGCCAGCGGTAGGTGGCGTTCGTTGTAGCAAAAAGCAATAACATACATACATACATACATACATACATACATACATACATACATACATACATACATACATACATACATACATACATACATACATACATACATACATACATACATACATACATACATACATACATACATACATACATACATACATACATACATACATACATACATACATACATACATACGTCCGTCCGTCCGTCCATCCAGCAATGAAAACAGTGAACAGACGGTGGAGATACAGGGCTAAGAAATACCTCGGGTAACAGAATATAAATACCTTGGTATATGGATAAACGAAGGCAATAGATATATGGAAACACAGGAAAATACATAGCAGTAAAGGGGAAGAGAAATGCAGCCATAATGAAGCACAGAGCGCTATGGGGATACAATAGGTGATACAATAGGTACGAGGTCCTCCTAGGTATGTGGAAAGGTGTAGTGGTTCCAGGACTTACTTTTGGAAATTCAGTTGTTTGCTTTAAATCAGGGGTACAATCAGGACTCGACGGGAACCAAAGCCAGTGGGTCGCTTCGCATTGGGCGCTCACGGGAAGACTACAAATGAAGCTTTGCAGTGTGATATGGATTGGACTGGTTTTGAAGTGAGGGAAGCTCGCAGTAAAATTGAGTATGAAGAACGGCTGAGGAATATCGAAGAAAGTAAATGGGCTGGGAGGGTGTTCAGGTATCTGTACAGGAAAAACATTGATTCACAGTGGAGGAAAAGAACAAGGAAGCCTACCAGCAAGTATGCGGCCTGTATGGTGGGCAACACAGCAACAAAGAGGGTCAAGCGGAAAGTCAGAGCGGCTGAAATAATCTCATGGGTGACGGCAATGGAAAAGAAACCCGCCATGAGTAACTACTTAAGAGGAAAAAATGAAATCAGGAAAGAAACCATTTATGATAACTCAAAGGGAAGCTCATTACTTTTCGAACCGAGATCGGTATGCCTTAGAACACGCACCTATAAAGCGATGTATAAGAATGAAGAAGCATGTGCTTTCTGCGGTAAAGCTAGGGAAACGACGGAGTATGTTTTATTGGAATGTGTAGACATGTGTGGGTAGACACCCAGCGGTCGATTTAGGCACCACTGGCCTCCTTGAAGCCCTTGGGTTCAGCGGGAGCAGTGGTAAAGCAAACATGTCCGTAATAGGCATTAGTAAGAGGCGATTGGAGGATTGGTGGAAGAAAAGTAGGGAAACGACAAAAGACGGAGACGTACAAAAGCACAATTTGTGTTTGGTAGTCCATAGTGTTTTTTTTTCTTTTTTTATTGTTTGACCTAGGTAGGACATTGGTCAGTATAATAGCAAGAGCTTGGTGGCGCAACCCACCGGCCCGTTCCAAAGGGGACGCTCATAATTTGCATCCATCCAGCCACGAGCACCGCTGTTCGAATTTCAATACTGGCTCTCGGGTAGAATTTAATGGCACATCACGCTAGACGCTCCGTGCATTTCGGCGAGGGAAGCCCAGGTATTTCATGAATACGTAGACGTGTCTCCCCGCGCTGCTCCTGGCGACAGCGCTAAGGCACAAAGACTCTCGAAACCTGATTTCTACGCCTTCTAACGGCAACCGGTTTTTTACTTAAAAAGCGCTTCCGAAGAGGATCTCGCGTCGGCCCGTTGGTCTAGGGGTATGATTCTCGCTTTGGGTGCGAGAGGTCCCGGGTTCAAATCCCGGACGGGCCCTTACTTTTGACGCGTTGTTTGTCGTTTACTTGCGGTGCATGAAATTAATTTCACAACAGTGAGGGATAAATACCTTTATCAAAGGAAAGGCAGATACGTCGGGAGTAAAATAAAACGAGGGGTTGGAGAATAATCGAGGTTTCGAACATCAATACTTAGTGGGAAATATTCGTATTCGAAAATGAACTGCTCGGTATTCGAAAATATATCCAAAAATTTTGCTATACCTGACTGTTTAAGTCCAGTTACTATTGTCCATCTGCTAAACAAAGTATCACTAAATATACTAGGTTTCGCAACAATGCAGTAAAGAAACGGCTAATACAAGCGTTGTTTTCGAACGCGGTGGAAGCGTACATGAATATTTTTGATTTTTGCTTGCAGTGTTCTTGGCTGCCTAGATGTGTAGCAGTTTTATCTTTCATTCTACAACCAGTCATGTGTCTATGTAATGTACGTATATAAAGCCGACAAGTCCTTCGGTTATTTTTACCCTTTCGCAACTTGTGACCCTTCATTTTTTCTTCGACAACCACTTATTTAGCGATTTTGGTAAGCTAGCCATACAACAGCCATCTTACCATGTAGAGTTTGTTTGCGTTCAGACTCTAATGTCTAATGCCGTGTTTTTGGCACTATATAAGGGCTGGCTGTATCTGTAAATGAATAATAAATAAATATAGTCAATACAGGAGCGGCACATAACTGTGCTGAAATAAAGAGCCCTGCTGTGAATATTTGCGTCTGGGCTAGACTATTCGGTGGTTCGTTACTATTTGCATTCGATTCGTATACGAAAGAAAAGGATATCAGCCCACCAAGAACGCGCGCGCACACACACACACACACACACACACACACACACACACACACACACACACACACACACACACACACACACACACACACACACACACACACACACACACACACACACACACACACACACACACGCATTATTTTTGTATTAAATAATTAGCTGAATATTAATGAATTAGTTTTGATTGTTCCATTTCTTAATCATTCCTGGAATCGCAAACATGTCAATTACAAAGCTGTAGGGTACGTTAAATGACCTCCGAATGAAGGATTTATTTCGTGTTGAAGTGCGGCTGGTTGCTTTTTCCAAGGGAAAACAAAAGCCTGTGAAACACGCGAAATATGAAATCCACGCGCGCTCGCACGTCGCTACTCAAGCGCCTCCAAGCAACCTTCGAGTTATATACGGCTGCATTCGTTTATCGCCTCATCGTACAAGGCTTCGTCATGTGGGATGGCTCGAGAGGTTTCGCGACCAGACTAACGCGCTGCGATAAGCGTCAGCATCTGCGGACGCAAGAATGTCGTGTGCGATCACGAGGCACTCGGGATAGCTTTGAATGCGGAAACGTGCCACCGCGGGATCCAATTTGTGGGGGGATTGGGGGGCGCGAATAACCTTAAGCTGTGTAGCCTAATTACAGTTCTTTTGTGGAAAATTACTTATGTAAGCGTTCCAGAGCCTCACAACGCAGAAGCGTATCTTACGAACTATGCGTGAAGAACTTTGCCCGACGTCCCGAAAGAAGTTATCGTCCCACAAGATTCACAATATCGAGGAAATAAGGCCCATCTAATCGATGACCGGTGTGGTCTAAGAGAGAGATAAAACTTTATTGTGTCCTTGATGGGGTTAAGGGGTGGCGGGGGTCGGGAGACTAACCCCCAATCCCCCCTTTCCTCAGACGGCGGCCAGTTCTTGCTTTCTGGCGGCGTCTTCGGCCATCCGGACGGCCCAGAGCTGCTCCTCTGGGTCCAAGCTGAGCAGCAATGTCTCCCACTGCTCGGCCATACTAATGATGCGTGTGTTAGTGCGGGAGGTGTTGGTGGGTGAGGCTTTGGGGCATTGCCAAATAATATGATTGAGGTCGGCGCGGGCTTTGCAGTGCCAAGCGCAGAAGATTCTCTCTGGCACTCCGGTGTGGTCTAAGTTTCGAAAGTGTCAGGTAGTTACGAAACATTCAAAAAGTTGCTTTGCAAGTGCGCTTGAAGGCGTTAATTAAACGGCCGTCATCCGCAATATTTACCAGCGTCCTGAGAGTAGCGCAAAGGACACCGAAAATTCACGCTCGGTGGAAATCTAGGCGTGATACAGGGGTAATGCGTGCCAAAAGTTTAACGTTTCTGGCTTAATCACGCGAATTGCAAGTAATCACCGAAAGGTCGTTTTCTGCATACTTTCATGAGTTATTGCTGCATCCACAGTCTCCTCGGTGAAGTAAGCGAGGCACCTGGTTCGTATTTGGCGCAAATATGAGGCATGTGACGACCTATGTGTGTTCGACGTTTAATGTGAACGCGTGGTTAATTAAGTCATTATACACATTTATACACCAGCTTTCCTGGTGTTTCAATTAGCACGAAATGAGGTCCTTGTAAGTTGCGGACAACGTCTTAAAATGTGTGATTTAATTGCAGGCAAATTCGTTTTGCCCCCGGTGGAACCAGAAGCCACATTTATGTAAGACCGATATGTGCGTCTCTGGTTCCGCCGGGTGTTCTTATTTTCTTCTTTTGTTACAGAAAACAAAATTTTAGAAATCGCCTGTGGTATGCATAATTCAAGCCATTCAGCTGGATTATTCAAAGAGGAGGACATTACTTGCACAAGAACTCGGAATGCATAATTGACCTGATAAAAAAATGTTCCTAATAGTTCATTAGTGATCATCTTCATTCCTCACTTTCCGTATATATTGTAATTTACGAATTGCAGCCGGTGAGTTCGCGAGCCGTATTCACGTGAAAAGAATTGTCAGGGTGACACCCGCTCCGAGATATTCATCTCCAAGGTATGCGACGAAATACAGGAGCGTTTCAATTACGTTTGTGCTTCAAGGCATAAAACAGCGGTTTGTTGAAAAAGGAAAGGTGGGAGCAGTAGTTTATTCTTAACCGTATGTTTCACGTCACAGATCCCGAAACCCGTTGCAACCTTCAAGTCGTTCCAAGTCCATATGCCTTGCAAACTCTCCGGCTACAATTAGTAAATTACAGTAGGCCAATTAGCGAATTATTAATAATTGGTTGATTATGCATTTCAAATTCTCGTGCGACTGATGTCCGCCGCTTCGAATAATCCATCTCAAGGACTACAATGACGCTATTTTCCTGAACCTGTTTTTAAATGTTTTTTATGGCGAAGAAGAAAAAAAAACAAGAAACAACACCCCGGCGTGTTTCAGCGAGTACTCATGTTCGCGAGTGCTCATTTCATTTATTTCATTTATTTTTACTCCTGCAGGCAATGCATGCTAGCGAGTGCTCATCAGAGAGTGCTCATATCCGCCTGTGGTGTGGCCTTTCGTCTCCCGTATAGCGGCTTCAAATGTGTAGCACTAACGCGACACATTTGCTAGCAGTTTGAGCTCTCAACAAACTAAGTGCTAACGAACGAAATCCAACGGTAACCGCAACCAAATATATGACACTGAGGAAAGCCACCGAAACTTCAGTAAATAACTCGTGGTATACTCCGTACGACGAACTGCACCTTTGTCGGGGGACGCAATGAATTAGAATCGCGTGTGAAGTGCGTCTCTTTAGAATACCAGCGCCGTCCCCGGAAGGTGCTGCCGGTTACCTGAGCGATGGCATTACATATACCTTTGGGTAAAAGCTCTCGTATGCTCACAGCGTACGCGTGTGTTTCCCAAGCCGGCGTTAAGTGGCGTACATGGTAGCAAAATCCACGAGCACCGCTGTTCGAATTTCAATACTGGCTCTCGGACAGAATTTAATGGCACATTAGGCTATATGCTCCGTGCATTTCGGCGAGCGAAGCCAAGACGTTTAATGAATACGTAGACGTGTCTCCTCTTACTGCTCCTGGTGATAGCGCAAATGTGCAAAGGCTCTCGAAACCTGATTTCTACGCCTTCTAACGGCAACCGGTCTTTGCTTAAAGAGCGCTTCCGGAGGACGTTTCGCATCGGCCCGTTGGTCTAGGGGTATGATTCTCGCTTTGGGTGCGAGAGGTCCCGGGTTCAAATCCCGGACGGGCCCTTTCTTTTGACGAGTTGTTTCTTCTTTACTTGCGGTGCACGAAATTAATTTTACGATAGTGAGGGCTAAGTGACATTATCGAAAAAAAAAAGCAGATACGTCGAGAGTAAAATAAATCTAGGGGTGGGAGGATAATGGAAGTTTCGAACATGGATGCGTAGTCTGAAATATTACGTATTCGAAAATGACCTGCTCTGTATATTCAAAACTATAACCAAATATTTCGAAACTGGCCGTTTTGGTCTAGTTACTATTATCCATCTGCTAAACAAATGTCGCTAATTGTGCTAGGTTTTGCAGCAATAGTTTTCGAAGCAATGCAGTAATAAAACTGGCAACACAAGCGTTGTTTGCGGACGCGGCGGAAGCCAACATGAAAATCTGTGATTTTTGCTTGCACTCTCTTATTTAGTGTTTTTGGCTATCTAGCTGTGTAGCAGTTTTGTCTCTTACTCTACGAGCAGTCAGGTTTTCGTCGCAGTGGACCCTTTTACATGTGTCTACGCAATGTACGTAACTAAGGCAGACTAGTCCTCCGGTTATTTTTATCCTTCCGCAACTCGTGATCCTTTCTTTCTTCTTCGACAACCATTTATTTAGTGTTTTTGGTAAGCTAGCCATACAATAGCCATTTTGTCATGTAGAGTTCGTTTGCAACCCGGCTCTAATGTCGTTGAGAAGCTATTCACGCATTTTTCCTAACGAGAGTTGGTGATGTTTTGTTTAAAACTGACCATTTGTCCCTGATAGTTAGCCGTCTTTTTTGCACTGTATACTCAATGCAGGAGCGGCACTCAACTGTGCTGAAATAAAGAGCCCTGCTGTGAATATTTGCGCCTGGGCTAGACTATTCGGTAGTTACTATACACATTCGATTCGTACACTAAAATAAAGGATGTCAGCCCACCAACAACACACACATGCCCAAACACACCAGTTAAACCACCAGTGTCACAGTTAACTTGGACCAAAATTTACAAAAAATTGGAGGACGCTTAAGCTTCGCCTTCAAGAGTGGAGCGCGATAGCGTTATCGCACCCCGTTCGCACCGCCCACTCTTTCACCAATCACGCGGTGAGCGCCGAGCAACGCAGCGTTCGGCGTGGCAACGAAACGTGCGCCTGAGCAAGCGGAATTAACCAAAGAACTCGGTGTCTCGGAGGGAGAAACGATCTACGCGAGCCAAACGTCCCGATCGCCACGGACAGCTGTTCTGCGACGCGCCATGAAGGCGGACGCGATCATGGGGCTGACGCCTCGATGGGATCGTCCTCTATCTCGCTTGGGAACACCACGCAGACGCATGACTCCTCGCCAGCAGCACGGCACACATCGCAGGGGACCCTTTCCCACCAAACGCGCTACGGCGCAGCGATCACGTCAGAGGCGTCCCGCGTCGGACGCTGCACCTATAGGAATCGCGCTGTGAGCGGAAAGAGGAGCCGCGTCGCCTAAACGCGAGGGTTCGAGTGACGCAACCTGGAAGTTGGAAGGGGAGAGAGTGAGAGAACTTATTATACGCAAGGCTATTGGGGCATCTTCGCACCGGTCCCCGCACGCGTCCCCAATGCGCTCAAACGAGACGAAGGGGAGAAGTGGGCGAGTGGCGCGCCACTTGTCGGGGCAGCGCTGTACATTGCGAGGAGGGGGTCTTCTGTGTTTGCCGCAAGGTGGCTCTGCGTGCGCGCCAAGCGCAGAAGAAATGTAGCGGATACGTACTTCGCTACTCGTTTAACTGCGACTTCTGTAATTTACATGCTCATAATTCCCGATATACGCCGCAGTATAACTTTCTACAGCAAGTTTCTAATGCAACACTGCATTCACTAGAGGCGCTTTTGTCACGCTGCGATCCATCGAACTCATGGCTGAGTGGTAGCGTCTCCGTTTCACACTCCGGAGACCCTGGTTCGATTCCCATCCAGTCCATGTGGCAACTTCTTTTTATTTATGAATTGCCTTGCGCCATTTTTCGCTCATGGGCAACCCCGCCGACGACACCGGCTTTTCTGCGACACGAGTTCCTTAACGCTGTCGCGTTAAAAACCCCACGAGGTCTAGAGAAATCGTACTGACTGCATAGCAACGGCAGTCATGTGTACTTACAGTTAGTATTCTTTTCATCACGAAATATTAATTAATTGTTTTTAATTAGTGAACTTTTTAAATTATTCATTAAATCGCAAACACGTCAATGACAAAGTTATAGGGCACGTTAAATGACCTCCGAATGAAGGATTTATTTCGGGCTGAAGTGCACCTAGTTGCTTTTTCCAAGAAAAAAAAGCCCGCAAAACACGTGAAATGTGAAATTGATGTGCGCTTGCGCGCCGCTGCTCAAGCGCCTCCAAGCAACCTCTGAAATATATGCGGCTTGTAATGGTTGGGGTCTGGAAAGAAATAGATGGTAGCTGGCCCCTGCCGTCGTCCAACTCATCCACGCTGAGGACGTTGTTGAAGGGAGAGACTTATTCTCATCGAGAACGAGGGATATGGGATTTATTTACAGTATCTACATGAGAACGTTACAGTTCATCAGTCTAGCATGATTAAAAGAGAATGCACACCGAACAGCCAACGACGGCTGCTTAAATGCACTCTGTCCTCCCTAGATCCCTAGGTGAGGGAAAACGGCCGTTCAACCTTTGACCGATGAAAGCGTCCAAAGTCATCGTCGCCGACCCGCCTTGGAGGGGGAGGGTTTACACACTCACTTCCGCACAGGTTTCACTGACCATGCCGATGTGAGAGGGTTCTCACAGACAAGGGTAGTGCCCCGAGAAGGCACCTCTTGATCCCAGTGTTGACTCCGCAGACAGTGGCCGCCGCGTCTGTCCATTGACTGACGACTTCTAGGACCCGTGAGACGGTGCCACAAAACTTCTTCCAGGAGCTCCCCCGCTCCAATCAAACCGTGAAGGTGACGGCGACTCCACAAACAATACTTGGTCCGCCGACTGCGTCTAGACATCTCGGCGCCGTTCGCTTGGGGACGCGGCGTACTGTCGTCCTTACAAAGGGAGTCACCGCAGCAGACATGCCAGCGCCAACGGGCTGGTAACGAGGCGCATTCTTGCTTTCACAAAGTGTGTCATCGCATCGGGTAGGCGGAGTTCGACGGTCGCTTCCCCGAAGATTTCCAGCCCGTGCAGGTCGAACGTAACAGGCTGCATTCGCTCATCGCAACATCGTACAAGGCTTCGTCATGTAGGATGGCTAAGTGCGATAAGTGTCAGCATCTGCGGACACACGAATGTTGTGTGCGATCACGAGGCACTCGGGACAGCTTTGAATACGGAAACGTGCCACCGCGGAAATCAATCTGTGTGGGAATTGGGGGGCACGATTGATGTTTAAGCTGTGTACTTAATTACAGTTCTTTTGTAGAAGATTACTTATTCAGGCGCCCCAGAACCGCACAACGCAGAAGCGTATCTTACGAACCTTGCGTGTACGAACAATGCCCGACATCCTGAAAGACGTTAACGTGCCACAAAATTAACAACATCTGGGGAATAACGTGCCTCTAGTAGATTATCGGTGCGGGCTAAGTTTTGAAAGCGTCCGGTAATTATGAAACATTCAAATAGTTAATTTGCAAGTGCGATTAAAGGCGTTAATCAAAAGGCCGTTATCAGAAGTATTTACCAGCGTCCTGAGAGAAGTGAAAGTGACACCGAAAATTCACGTTCGGTGGAAATCGGGGCTTGATATAGGAGTAAAGCTTGCCAGAAATTTTACGTTTCTGACGTAATCGTGAGATTCGCAAGTAATCACTAAATGGTTGTTTTCTGCGTACTTCCGTGCGTTATTGCTGTACCGGTAGTGTCCTCGGGGAAGTAAACGAGGCACCTCGTTCTTATTTGGTGCAACTATGAGGTGTAGTACGACTTATGTATGTTAAACGTTCAATGTGAACGCGTGGTTAATTAAGACACTATACAATTTATACGCGAGCTTTCCTGGTGTTTGAATTAGCACGAAATAGGGTCCATGTAATTTGCGGACAACGTTTTGAAATGTGCGATTTAATTGCAGGCAACTTTGTTTTGCCGCCAGTGGGAGCTGAAGCCATATTGTTATAGGACCGATATCTGCTTTTCTGGTTCCGCCTGGCGTCTTTCTTATTTTTTTTTCACAAAACAAAATTTTAGAAATCGCCTCTGGTATGCATAATTCAACTTACTCAGCTGGATTACTCAAAGAGGTGGACATGCACGTGAACTCGACATGTATAATTGACTTGATAAATAAATCTTAATAGTTAATTTGTTTTTTATTTAATTACTTTCAGCAGAAACTACAATTTATGAATTGCAGCCTGTGAGTGCGCAAGGCGTATTTCGTATGAATGAATGAAATCCAACGGTAACAACAACCAAATATCTGCCACTAAGGAAAGCCACCGATGAAACTTAAGTGAATAACTCGTGGTATATTCCGTACGCATACCAGCACCGTCCCCGGGAGGTGCTGCTGGTTACCTGAGCGACGGCGTTACACATACCTTTGGGTAAAGGCTCTCGTTAGCTTACCACGTACGCACGTGTTTCCCAAGCCGGCGTTAAGTGGCGTACGTTGTAGCAAAAAGCCACGAGCCAAGGTATTTAATGAATACGTAGACGTGTTTCCTCGCGCTGCTCCTGGCGATAGCGCAAATGTACAAAGGCTCTCGGAACCTGATTTCTACGCCTCCTAACGGGAACCGGTCTTTCCTTAAGCACACCTCGCATCGGCCCGTTGGTCTAGGGGTATGATTCTCGCTTTGGGTGCGAGAGGTCCCGGGTTAAAATCCCGGACGGGCCCTTTCTTTTGACGCGTTGTTTGTTGTTTACTTGCGGTGCATGAAATGAATATCTCAATTGTGAGGGATAAATAACTTTATCGAACGAAAGGCAGATACGTCGAGAGTAAAATAAAACTAGTGGTGGGTGAACCATCGAGGTTTCGAAGGCGAACACTTAGTGTGAAATATTCGTATTAGAAAATGAACTGCTCGGTATATTCAAAACTATAATTGAATATTTCGCAACAACTGACCGTTTAAGTCCATCTGCTAAACAAAGTGTCGCTAATTATGCTAGGTTTCGCAACGATAGTTTTCGAAGCGATGCAGTAATAAAACGGGTAATACACGCGTTGTTTTCGGACGCAGCGAAAGCGTACATGAAAATCTGTGATTTTTGCTTTGCACTCTCTTATTTAGTGTTTTTGGCCGTCTAGCTGTGTAGCAGTTTTATCTCTACTCTACAACCAGTCACGTTTTCCACGCAATGGACCCTTTTACTTGCGTGTACGCAATGTATGTACGTATGTAAGGCAGACAAGTCCTTCGGTTATTTTTATCCTTCCGCAACTTGTGATCCCTTGTTCTTTTCTTCGACAACCATTTATTTAGCGTTTATGGTAAGGTAGCCACACAACAGCCATTTTATCATGTAGAGTTTGTTTGCAACCCGACTCTAACGTTGTTGAGGAGCTATTGGCGCATCTTTCCTAATGAAAGTTGGTGATGTGTTTAAAGCTGACCATTCGTCCCCGATAGTCAGCCGTCTTTCTCGCACTATATAGTCAATGCAGGAGCGGTACTTAACTATGCTGAAATAAAGAGTCCTGCTGTGAATATTTGCATCTGGGTTAGACTATTCGTTAATTACTAATTGGATAATTCGATACGAAAACAAGGATATCAGCCCACCAACACACACAGGCACACACATACGCACACGCACACACACACCCACGCACGCGCACGCACATACGCACACACGCACACGTACACACACAAAAGCGCGCGCGCACTCACGCACACCAGTGTCCCAGTGAACTTGGACCAAGATTTAAAAAAAAACCTAAGAGCTCTAGAGTAATATCGTACCGACTGCATAGCAGCGGCAGGCCTGTGTAGTCACGGCTAGTATTCTGTATCATCACGAATTATTAATTAATTATTTATTAATTAAACAAGTGCTTTAATTGTCACACTTTTTAAATTATTGCTTGCATCGCAAACATATCAATTGCAAAGCTGTACGGCACCCTAAATAACCTCCGAATCAAGCATTTATTTCATGTTGGAGTGCGCTTGGTTGATTTTTTCAAGAAAAAAGAAAAGCCCGCGAAACACGCGAAATATGAATAGATGCGCGCTCGCGCGCCGCTGCTCAAGCGCCTCCAAGCAACCTTCGAAATATATACGGCTGCACTCGTTTATCGTCGCATCGTACAAGGCTTCGTCATGCAGGGTGGCTCGAGAGGTTTCTCGACCTAACTAGCGCGGTGCGATAAGCAGTTGTGAACTCAAGAATGTTGTGCTCGATCATGAGGCACTCGGGATAGCTTTAACCTTCGTGTATCATGAAACAAAGTTAGAAAAGAAATTCAACCGATATTTAAAAAAAAAATAGCGCGCAAAGGAGCATGGAAAAAAAGAAGGCAGCTCTCGGAAAAACAGAAAAGAGCTACTGAGGAGTTTATTTCAATAAAAATAAACGAAAAGCACGTAAAGCGTCTCAGCCTTTTTTTAAATCCTCCACACTGATGACACTGAGGTTCCGGTCTACGCACAGACGTCGCGTACACTACTATGAGGGTTAGCAGCAAAGGACGCCAAACATCCGTTTCCGCTTCTTTAACTACCGTCGCAGACCTGCGTCGCTTTTTTTCTGAAGCTGCCCGTCTCGCAAAGCACTTCGTACGGTCTAAATATTGTTGACGGACTAGGGCGTCCTCCACAATGACACATCCGGAATAGCTTGGCTGTCTTCCTCTTGTCGTGGTGCTCCACCCCAACAGCCAGGATCATGTTAGCCTTCTGAACATTCGTGGAGGGCACGACTGTCTTCTTGAAGAGCAGGTCACTCCATGGCGTGGCACCGTTGAGATCTCCCGTTATCACCTACGCACCGGCACGTCAAGCGAAAATGAGTTACGTAATCGACAACAGCACATGCTGGACGTACAGATCCACCAAAACGCATTAGATGGACATAGTCTGCGCAACGTTTGTTTGTATTGCTAAAGGGAACAAAAGGAACATACGTTCCGGGCGCGCGTATCTAAAGAACAAGATGAGTGCGCAAAATTACAGTCCCATGTGCACCGCCACGGTTTCCCGGGGCGCTATTCTGGACATTCCACCATTTTCTTCGATGCGTGACGTAGGCGCGACGCAAACAAAATGGCGCTGGTGGCCCGGTTTTGCTTACGTAACGTGACGCCAACTTGACGTCTCGCCTAAGAAACTGAAATGAAGGCACTCAATGTAGCATTATCGGTAAAGCAAAACAGTTTTGCTCCGCAGTAAAAATAAAGCAGCTATCTCAAAGCGTATGATTATTCCGTCGAAAACGCTTCTCGCTTCCGTCGTCTGCTGCGTACAAGCCGTCGTCTGCTTCAATAGCTAGTATGCGTGTCCCTGGAAAATGGAATGAGTCATCGCATGTTGGCGCCAACGCGCTTGTTTTCTTTCTTAAGACAACATACGCGACCTACCAGTGGTGATGCGAGGACGATCTAGGCTACGTTATCGCTATTTCGTGAAACGCAAGTGACTCAGCCCGACTCGGTTGGCTGAGAAACGGCCGAATATCACTGATAGCGTTGCGCGCGCCAGAGATATCCACTAGAGCAACGCAAGCGCCGGCGCTGCCATCGCTTGTTCATTTCGCTGGTTTCTCGCACCACGGGAGGAAACTTCAAGGCGCCGCCTTGCGTACATTTTTTTTTATAAATTAGAAAGAGGCCGTTGTCATAACGTCTGATTGTTCGAAAAGGCATTAATCTCGATTACAATACAAATGCAGCAGTGAAAAGTGGACAACATTGCTGAAAGTTTGCTATATCCAACCAATATTATTTCGTATAAACGCCTTCTTTTAAAAAACGATGGCCCCAAACACAAATGCCAACACTACCCGAGAGCGATGCAAATACTATGAGCACTCGTTATGAACAAAAGATTTTCGTAGCGCCAAACGAAGGGGGAAATGTGGCGATACGCGTTCCTCTCGGCTGCCATTGCATATGGCTGCCCATTAGCATAATTCGCGCGGCTCGTCGCAGCAAAAATTATGGCGGAAAATCTCAGCAATGGCGGCCCAGCGCAACGTCACGCATCGTCAAAATGACGATTACGAAACAGCCCTTCCTGTGACGCTCCTCACGAGATATTCCTTCAGCCAATCAGCAAGCTGGCATGGCGCATATCTTGGATCGCCACCACATATTCGCGCAATTGCAGATGCATTGCACTGGCTTCTGCACGCTACCGCTCACATTCTTTTTGAAGCGCTAACATCACAATATATCTGCCAAGGACCAAAAAAATGTATTAGTCCATAAAATTTGCAGCTCCACGTCACGTTTCGTCATCTTGATGAAAACGCAAAATTGCATTTTGCAATACTTCCGCTTCCGGCACAAATTTCAAAACACGTGACCTTTCGACAGCCAATCAGAGAGTAAACATGGCGGATAATGGCGGCCGTGCAGCCGCCATGCGTGTCCAGAATAGAGCCCCCGGCTTCGAAATCCCTCCCCCTACGGCTCCGCTCCGCTTATCAATGGGTCAGCGGTGTGTTCTCACGATGCCGCAACAAGCACGTAGCGTGAAGCCCCGTGTCGAGTTGCCGCCGCTAGTAAAGCCGTGTATCCGTGGCTATTCGCTTGGGAGCGCTTGAGTAGCGGCGCGCGAGCGCGTATCTACTTCGTATTTTGGATGTTTCTCATGCTTTTGTTTTTTATCGGAAAAAAACGAGGCAAAGCTGAGCACGAAACAAATGCTTGATTCGGAGGTTATTTGAGGTGCGACACAACTCTGTAATATATATGTTTACGATTCAAGCAATTATTAAAATGTTCGCTAATTAAAAGTGATTGATTAAGTAATACTTCGTGATGAAAAAAATACTGGCCGTAAGTACACACGACTACGGCTACTATGCAGTCGGTACGATTTCTCTAGAACTCTTGGGTCTTTTTTGCTTAAATCTTGGTCCAAGTTAAGTGGATCACCCGATATATATATATATATATATATATATATATATATATATTATATATATATATATATATATATATATATATATATATATATATATGGTCTCTATCCTTTCATAACGTCAACAGACGGGAAATGAAAAGGGGACTGGTGGGCTCAGCACCACCCCCCCCCCTCCTTATGATGCCGAACAAGTGCAAAGAGGTGGTTACAGACTCTGTCAAAACTTTAAAATCAACTGCGCTTGCGATCGAACATGTCGTCGACCCACGCACTAGTGCCTCTGTAGAATTTTCTTTACTTCTACGCAGGCGAATAAAACAAATAAATGAAACGGGCCGCACATTAAGCTACTATTTCTTCTGATGAAATCAACTTCACTTTAATAACACAGTTAAAAGTTTATTCTCGCTTACTATGCGCAAATTGCCGGCTCACATTATTTTGACTACCCGCAGCAATGAGGATGGCACTCTGCTGCTGAGATCGCGAGCTCTCGGGTTCGATTACCTACCAAGGAGATTGCGCATTTCGATGAATGTGAAACGAAAAAAAAAAGAATAGAAAGGGCGCTGTGTGTGTACGTGTGTGAGCGTCTGTGTGTGTGTGTGCGCGCGCGTGTTTGTGTGTGCGTGTGTGTGTGTGCGTGTGTGTGTGTGTGTGTGTGTGTGTGTGTGTGTGTGTGTGTGTGTGTGTGTGTGTGTGTGTGTGTGTGTGTGTGTGTGTGTGTGTGTGTGTGTGTGTGTGTGTGTGTGTGTGTGTGTGTGTGTGTGTGTCAAAAAATAATTGCACTTGTCAGTTTTATTAATGAAAGAAGTGACAGGTGCATGCCCGTGTTGCAATTATGTTGACACCGTGTCGGGTTGAAGGTCAGCCGCTCACATCCACCAGCTGCTGCGAAGCGACAACGTGCTCTCCAGCAGTGGCAACGCCAACTGCTTCGAGCGCTAGAATTTACGCCGATCGCACTCTTATTCGTGACAGCCGCTTAAGGACCGGTGCACCATTAAGAAAAGATTCGTCGGTTGTTAATGCGAATAGTATTTTTGGCACTCTCAGACCAGTTTTATTTCCGGCTACCTAGATATCTAGCGGTCCCTCCAAAAATGTGGGCCGATCCCGAAGATCTAAAAAAACTGTGCCGTTCTGCAGTCTAAAAGTGTGGGCCGTTATCGTGGGTGCGTGCTACTGCGTATGTGCCACTGGGCATGTGCTGCTCTTCGATGAACCTCTCAAACACCAACTTTGGTCACTGCGTATTTGCCACTAGATATGCGCGGACTTCACGGCGGCGACGCCAGAAGGCGCAGCGTGTCCCCAGAAAAGCGCAAGAGCACCCGCGGATACGGGACGCATTTCGGCCATTCGCAAACTTGGATAGTCACCGTAGGTAAGTACTGGTTTTTCGTCTGTGTTGCAGACGACAACCATCTATGCCCCGTTTCGCATGCAGCAGGCAACGCTATATGAAGGTTGGGGAGTTCTTTCATTACTCATATTCGCGACAAAAAAGAAGAAAAAGCAACGTTCCGATCACACGCAGTGTAGGAATCGATGTAAGCCAAGCTTTCTACGCTGTTTGCGTTCATTGACGGTATTTCGTGGTGATGTTGACGGCATTCGACAGTCGGGATGCGATGTGTAATGTTACCTTGCCTGCACCGCTTGTGTTTGTCCACGTAGTACACAGAACACACAGAGAGACGTGTTTGGTTGAGGCGTCGTTGTGCTCCGTTGTTCGTAGCCAGCGAAAAAAAAAGATTTGCACTGTCATTGGATCGCGCGGTGCATCACATCGTGGCAGAAGTGTTCATATGCTAAATGGCCGCTTGCGTATATATAGTGTCATCCTGATGCTGCGACGCCGGTAGAATGACAAGCAAGGGCGCGTGAGCGGAGAAGTATGAAACGCAGTGCTGAACGTTGACCGTCCGAATTCCCCTTGCAAAAACGGGATCGATTGTACCATCAGCTCTGGAAGTTGGTAATATTATTTTGGAGTGGCAACTCACGAGGCGCACACCGAAGACCTACCTCCTGCATAATAAACCTTGGCAGCCAGCCGTTTTCGGGTTTCCTCAAATCGACCTCGAAGTCCCCGGTGAATCTCTCAACGGCATCCTATTTACACCGCTGCTGTCACAACCAGGGATCAATGCCCCGGGTGCATATTGAGCGAACCTGAGCGCAAGTAAGCGTTTGATTTCTTTTTGCGTCGCCGAAGGGCTAATGTAGACAGCTGCCAGTGCAACGTCGACGTCCCCGTACATGAGTTGCATGACGCATGCATCAGCAACGCCGTCGACCAGTGCGCACCTCGCTTCTCAATCTGGTGGCACAAGGACAACACTGCCGGTCCAGTACATAGATGGGCGGCCATGTAGTTCTTGTAAATGGCCATTCCAGCGCCATCTGATAGACTGACGCTTCCAGTTGGAAACGGGCAATCGGTGCAATTGCGGGTCGGCACTCCACGTCTCCAACACGGCCATGGTGTGTGATTTCGGCATTACGCAATACGCCTCTATGTTCGCGGCGTGGGCGTGTAAACGTGTAAACTTTGAACATTGAAGGACACGATTGAGACGTCTCCGTTTCCTACGGCTTGTTGCAGCCTATATCGATCGTGTGATCGTGCGAGCCAAGCGCTTAATTTCGGCTAATTTAGCAGAACCATCTCATCACGCAGAGTTCGATTCGCAGTAGCATTGCGATGCTTAAATGTGAAGTCACCGCTTCTATCCGTTAAGTACAAGCCTTACTAGCCGCAGAGGGTGCCTCTTATCGTAGTCGTACCCAACCTGTGCATATGTGCCACCCTGTGATTTGTGCATTGGTTTGCACTGGTCGTGATTGCATTGGATCGTATACGAGAGGAAAATTGACCCTCTCGTATAACGTTACCGCGCTTGCACTCACTGGGGTAGTATTGCAGGCTGGTGCCGTGAGCTCTTAACTACGCCCCGATGGGGCGTGCAAGGCAGCAGCAGAAGCAGCAGCAGCAGGAGGACCAGCAGCAGCAGTGGAAAAGTAAAAAAAGGCAGAGGCAAAGAAAGCTTGACTTTAAAAATTACGGCAAGTCCTACGCATTCGTTCTATGCGACGTTGAGCGAAGCTTTCAATTAAATTTCATGCAAGAAGGCGCATGCTGCGGGCAAATTAGTCATACCCAACGCACACGTTAGATTTCACGTGAAGCGAAACGTTCGTGAAACAATTATTAAATGTTGTATAACTTCATTGGATGCATACATTTTGTTTTAATCAAATACAACGTACACTCTCGTGTAATGTTTATGTACCGCGCAGGTTCAAACTTTAATGTGTAATTTCTATGTTTATGCACTACACTGTTCGCAAACTACGTATACATACGCCGAAATGCGGATGCTCAATGTGGATTGTCGACGCAGAAATGTCACGAGGACAAAGGCAACGTTTGATGTTTGTCGAGAGAAGAATAACGAGGGAATGTGTAAGAAGAGATTACCTGCCGAAACGTATGTAAATACGTTAAAGGCTCACATAAGCCTTATGTCACGGTGGCACATATACCCACTGGCCCAAGAATCTGGGAGGCCAAATATATTAAATATACGAAAATGAAACAAGTCCTTGAAAAACAGGAGCTATTCCATTAAGATTAATGCGTGGTTTAGCGATACCGATAAGTCGACGTTATACTTACAGGGTTTTTGCAGTAATTTATTGTTTAAAAAACAGGAAAGATATGTCTGCTTATTGGCACTATACTTTGTTGCTCAACATTCCGTATCTATATAAGCCTGAGCACCCAATGGGGCACACACAATTTAAAATAAAAAATAAAAAATAGAGAGCCCGAATGCCGAAAATCAAGTCAGTCGTTCAATATTGTGCGCTATTCCATTAATGGGTCTGTCGGCTTTTTATATATATATATAAGAAGCTACATTGTATGTACTACATAAGTTGCATGTCGTGATATACTTCTTTTATTACGCAGAACAGAGGTGTGCTAAAACGAATGATTAAACGCAATACAATATATATATATATATATATATATTAGCACGGCAAGCGAAGAAGAAGGCGCTGCGGGGTCCCGCGCGCGGACGTTGAACGCCTTGGCAAGCAGATTAATTCCGCGACAACCGGGTTTTGCAACTTCCCAGACGCAGCCTTGACTTTCCTACAGCGCTGCTGTAGGGGGAGTCTCGCGTCGGCCCGTTGGTCTAGGGGTATGATTCTCGCTTTGGGTGCGAGAGGTCCCGGGTTCAAATCCCGGACGGGCCCTTAGTTTTATTTTTTTCGGTAGCCTTCTGTAGCCTTGCGCCCACAAGTTGCAATTGTAGTATCTGAAGTAGGCATCATGCGGAAAGTGTCGCCGATGAAAAAACTGCGCTGCGAAATTGTCTGTTTTCAGGGGCTTTACGTGCAAAAATCGCACAGTGCGTGACCCCTATATGTGACGGCACGTACTATACTTGCGGAATACCCGGCCGCGTTGCCTGGATAAGCGTGAAACGGAGCAAGTGACGTCTATAGGGCTGTCTATAGAATTATCTAGGAAGTAAAGACAGCTGACCGCAAGGCAGGCGCAATGGAAGATCGCCGGGAGAGGCTTCCGTCCCGCGAGTGGACATGATGATCACGCATGTGGCACGAATCTCTGCACGGGTCTCGGTATATCGGCCAAACTTACAAGTGCGCTGCCTTCAAGAGCGCGGTTCAGTCGGCACCCCCACGCGAGTGTCGTGCGACGTATAGTGTACTAGTACTATAGTGTACTATAGTACTAGTGCATCATAGTGCGACGTTGCTCTGCATGCATGCGTGGTGAACGAAAAACTAAGACGGTTGTGCGGGCCGAAAAGCGCGGCGAACTTCACTTCAGAGGGACGTATAAGAGGAACACGCGAAGAGACACGTCCACAACGAAGCTGCCCAGCGTCGATGGAGATAAACCCTGGGCGTTCTATATTCCGGGCATTGTCCAATTCCGCCATCTCGTCAGCTCTGATCGGCTGGCTCGGAGGGCTCCCCGATTGGCTCAAAAAAAAAAGAACAACAAAGAAAGAAAGAAAGAAAGAAAGAAAGGAAGAACATCCGTTCCAGTATTCAACAACATGCCGGTATTATAAAAATGTCCCGAATGGCGCGCCCAGCCGAGCTCAGTATGCGAGGACACTATAAAGGCCTATACGCGAAGCTGCGTTGTCTGACGTCTCTCAAAGAATCGTACTCTGCCTACGTGAGTGCGGCGAACCACTCCAACTGTACATCGCGAACGGCGACGACGTGAACTCATCACTGCAGCTTTCGAAACGGCTATACATGCCAAGTGCGCCGGCACGCGTATACCGCGGCGCGTATACTCGCACCACGTTTGAATAGATTCACCCAGTAAAGAACGGCGTCGCCAGCGCCTTCTTCCGCACGTCGAAGAATCATGCAATCCATTTTTTTTTTTTCATTCTTCTTCTGCCGTTTCAGCACGGCAAGCGAAGAAGGCGCTGCGGAGTCCCGCGCGCGGGCGTTGAACGCCTCGGCAAGAATATGAAATCCGCCAGAACCGGGTTTTACAACTTCTCGAACGCAGCCGTGACTTTCTTGCAGCGCTGCTATTGGGAAGTCTAAGCGTCGGCTCGTTGGTCTAGGGGTATGATTCTCGCTTTGGGTGCGAGAGGTCCCGGGTTCAAATCCCGGACGGGCCCTTAGTTTTATTTTTCTCCGAGCCCTTCCCCGCCCCACTCCCCCCTTGAGCATGAATGAAATGATTTTCCACGAGAGCGATGGCTAAAGGAACTCTTTCGAATGAAGGAAATGGTCGAGAGGACGTTCGTCGATGCAGCCCGTTTACAAGTCCTATGTGCAGTCGTTCTGGTTCAAATGCGAACTGCAGCTGAGTGTGTGGCTTTGCGCAGCCCAGCGGAAAGCGCAAGAACTTATTTATTTAGTGTCAATTGGCTTTGCACCCATCATTGAATACATGTAGGAACGGGACCAGAGACAAAACAGGGGCGGTGAGGGAAGCAGTGACGTCACCGCATAATTGTTAATTGAACGACGGGGCTGGAGCGTCGAAGGAAAGCAAAAGAAGATAGAAATAGTAACTCTGACAGTGTCGGTGTCTGGAAAGGGAAGAAAGGCATACGGGCATCTATAGCCAGCACGGCGGTTTTAAAATACATTTGCTTTCCTGCGCCTGCGTGCCTGCTGATGACGTACACAAGTGGAAGGTGGCCCCCTTGCTGGTGCGTACAAATTGTAGGCACAGAGGCCACAAGCGGATGTGTGGCGCACAGCAGACCATATCCAGAGGTCGTTAACTTTTTTGCGCACAGAAGAACGCAAACCACAGCGATGAGGCAATGTTCATTCGACAGGAAGTCGTACTTCGTATATATGGTTAACGACAGCGGTTTGCTTGCTGCTGCCTTCGTCATGCAGCACAAATTTCGCAAGTAAGAAGAAAGGAAGCAAGAAATAAACAAAGAAAGAAAGAAAGAACCGCAACAGTCTAGGAATCAGCAGATGTCCGGAAACGCGCCCCACAATAACATAGCAACGGAAAGCGAGACGAATGACTACGTTTCTACGTATTCCCGAGGTCATATACGATCGGCAACAAAATAATTGCGAGAAAAGGAGAAAGCAAGATGGGATAGTCTTGGCAAGGCAAGTTGACGTTGGTCTGGGAGCGTACAGTCTGCCACGCGATGACGTAGGAATGCAGCGGCCTGATGTACGATCACCGCACGTTATAGGCGAAAAAAAATTAATTGCTAGAGGAGAAAATGGAACACGAACTTGCCTCTTTTCGAATTTCGCGTCCAAACCCCAGAACTTGTAGGGGTCAGCACGACGTCACAGATTTCAAAGTGTTTTCAGGCGTTCAGGCCGTTTCTGTGCTGAAGAAGTCTTCAAAGTTATCTAGTTTGTGTCCTTGCTTACTTTAAGACAAACCTTCTTTACTTTCTTTATCTATAAGCAATAAACTAATTAATGGGTAGACGCTGTAAAAATTCGTGATGCATAAACGGGAAACTGTCGCGCGGAAACTTGATGGCTTCGGCCGTCTGTTTGTCTTTGGCCGTCTCCGATTTGACATTTAGGACTGCTCAGCAGTGCTGGAAACGCTGCGCACGTCAACGCTCGTTGGCTGGAAGCAGCGGCTGGGGCAATCCAGGGACCATCTGGGGCGAGAAATCGAAAACGTCATTTAGTTTTTGCGTTTGTTCCCGCTTACCAAGCATTACGAAGTTTGTGTCCTTGCTTCCATTAAGAGAAACCTTCTTTAGCTTTAAACAATGAACTATTTATTCAGCAGACACCCATATAACGGGAGCTGGTGCGCGGGACCTTCTAGGTGACTTCGGTCACCTGTTTGTTTTTGGCCGACTCCTATTTGACGTCCAGGACTGCTCAGCACTGCCCGAGACGCTGCTGACTGATTTGATTTCTTTTCTGTACTCTCAAAAGTAAACTTTACAAATTCGGCTTTACCTAATATTTCCATTTAATGTACCTTTTACGTAGCACTACTCTTGCCGCCACGGCTTTATCGGTCATGCCAATCAAGAACGAGTATGCATTTGTGAATGCAACGCATTCAAGGATAGTGCAATGCCGGCGGTGACAAGCACTTTCTGCACTACTGCCCATCCTTGGAAAATGGAAGTCTTGCCCTCCCTGCAGCTCCAAATCAGCCACACGGAAGACCGTTCACGTTGCACAGTATAATTATATGTATCTTAAGACCACGGTCTCGCATATCATAGCTCTATAAAACCACAAATGTACTGCTGTTATTGCTGAAGCCAACCAGACTGACTGAATTAATTATTTCTGGGGTCTTACGTGACAAAACCACGATTTGATTATGAGGCACGTAGTGGTGGGGGACTTCAGATTAATTTTGACTGCCAGAGAATACTTAACGTGCCCCGAATGCACGGCACACGGGCTTTTTTGCATCTCGCTCCCATCGAAATGCGGCCACCGCGGCCGGGATTTGATCCCGCGACCTCGTGCTTGTCAGCGCAACACCAGAGCAGCTGAGACACCGCGGCTGGTGCCAGCCGCACTGAGCGGCCTTCTGTGAAACACAACGGAGAACTTTCACTACGTTGGCGACAGCACTGGACTTCCCTTCTCCTAATCTCATCACCCCGTGCCCCAGTACAGGGTAGCCAATCGGGCTCAGTCCTGTTTGACCTTTCCCGCCCACAAAAAGGTAAATGAATATTTTTTTCTCTTTCTTTGTTACCGTCACGATCTAAGCGTCTTTCTGTTTTCTTTCTTTTTCTCTTTTCCTTTTTTCTCATTCCGAAGACAGAGATAGTGGTGAAAACATTTTGTTCGTAGGCTGGCTCAAGAATGGTTTTGCTTAATCATTGCAACATATACCTGCTGGGTAACCCGGTGCCAAGGCGAGCGTACACGAAGCGCGACAAACGAGGAAAATACTCTGTAAGCTTCCGGCTTTCACTGCTTAGCCACGTCACACCTCGCGCGGCATAGTGTAAACGTTAACGCGACAGTCGAGGAGAGAAAGGCGCGCTAAGGTGTACGTGAGCGCTGTCGAGACGGGACAACTATGGCTTGGGATGCTGAAGTTAGCGTCTTGTCTATAGTTGAGTAAACTTTGCCGTCAGATCTCAAGGCGCTGGACGAAGCGCGCTGCGTAAATCGTATGAGTTGCGTCAGTGCGGGGGACTCACTTGAATTATGCGAATGACGTCGAGAACGAACCTAAGTAGCAATGTGCTACAGGATGTGCTACAATGTAGCAATCAGAAAATGCTACATGATTTGCATTATTAAGGCGAAAGCATTATATGTCTCGTCGTCCAGTAGACCTTCGAAATCCTTGAGCGAAAACGCAGCGACGATATGAAAGGTATAACCACTATCATCATCATCCTCATAATCGTCGTCATCATCATCATCAATGGCTTATTGGCCTCGAGCTCCACCACTGGAAAAGCTGGCGCCACCGTCGGCGTGACGTGCTAGGAGGGATCACGTGGTCATAGCGGCCGCGTCGGCTGCTTCGGGCGCGCCGAAGCGAGCTGAAAACGAGAGTTTAAATTCCCTCGTATGCTGCGGTCCTCATTTAGTGGCAAGATTTTTCGCTTCGAGTGTCTCCGTTACAACGCTTGAAAGCACTACAATAGGTAGTGGCTACCTTTGAAGGCGCACAACATGGTAGGCTACTGCTCGGTGCCGCAATGCCGGACGCACGCAACGGAGCACGGTGTCAGCCTTATTCACGCGTAGCCGCAGGACAAGAAGCTGTGTGAAGCTTGGCTCGCGAAACATAAAACCGGCAAACAGACATCGGCTACAACTCGGGTATGCAGCAAGCACAGACGCGAGGAAGATTTCTGCTACGGCGCCCGGTCTGCGATGTTCTGAAAACACGCACTGAGACGCTCGCTCGAGTCCGCTGCCCGACTGTCTTGACGGTTTGGTCTATGAACTTGTCGATGCTATAGAAACTGGCAAGTTCAGTGGAGTGGAAAGGCAGCGGTAAGAAGCACATTAAAAAAAAAGCATGGCATATGGTCATGTTTGTGTTATGAATTAATGCACTGGATTACAAAAAAGGAGCAGCGGGGAAGTGCACGCTGAGAACACCGATAAACATACAGTGCAACGCAACTCGAGAAATAGTATTGAAAGATCAAAGAATTTAGAAGAAAAAAAAGATTGAATCGTCGCGACGGCACATCAGTCTCCGCGTCGAAGTCTCTACAATGAAATTATTTTTGAACAGCTCTGATAGCGCCCACGCAACAATGGTTGCTTGTATACTGTCAAATGCTCATATTCTGTGGCCTAAAGCTCATGGGACGATGCGAAAACGCGCGCGCGGAGAAAGCGAAACAGTGCGCGGACAAGCATGCAGACGTGCAGTCGGTCGCTGCGAATCTGCGCGATCGCTGCATTGAGGCTTCATTTTATTACGCTCCATTTAGTTATACAAACACTATAAGAACATATTTCAGATAGTTTGCTCTCAGCGTTTACCCACCTTTCACGCAAGAAGCCGGTTCGGGAGACTCCATAGCGGCGACCGCGCGCAGTGGCGTTCACTGTACGCATTCGGTAAAGAGATAGCGTCTGTAAACGATTGCGTGCTTTCAGTTTGCCCAAGATTATTATTTAGATAGTAAGAAACTTTTCTTGTTTCGAAAGTACTTACAGAAATGTCCGGGAGAGCTCGCGTGTGGTGTTTTCAGTGAGCGCTGACAGCAAAACCTATGAGGAGCGCGCCACGTGATCCCTCATACTACGCCAGCGAAGTGCTTCCGATAGATGGCGACTCCGTAACTCCTCGCCGCCAATACCCCAGTAAGCAAACAAGATGGATGATGAAGATAGATGATAAAGCTAATTAAGTAGATGACTAAGCGAGAGGGATGACTAAGCGAATTAAGAGGATGAGTAAGCGAATTAATAGGAATGACTAAGCGAAGTAGACTAAGGGAAAAGTACGTCATGTGTTCGTCTTTAATGCATCGGCACTTGGGCTTTTGCCTTCAAGTGGTCTTAGGGATAACATAACAGACCCTGTGATTTTGAATCTTTACGCTCGTGTGGGGTCATTTTAAGTTCACCTTTTCTTCTTCTTTTCTATGCATGCATGTGGTGCTACCGTTTATACGAGGAGTGGATGTCGCTGCGGGTACGTAGGCAGTTGCCCTACGGGCGCTGAGGGCCGGTGAGGTCGGTCTAGGTGGCGAATTCCCCGCACAGATAGCAGACGACGTTTCTGTGTGTCCAGAGGGAGATCGGGGGTCCCGCACCCTATATCCAGACCATACAGAGTCATTCGTTCTGCAAACAGATGTTTCATTATTCATTCCTTCTTTCACTCTACCGATACGCTAGGTCGTGGTTTGGCTTCTCGGAAGAGATGAAATCTCAGGAATACGAAGGCGTGAAACGAATGACACTGGTTAAACAATGGAGCTGAAGCCAACGTAGCGACAAGGAGACTTTTTTTGTCTCTACCACTTGCCAATAAAAGTCCCCGACGATGACGAGTCTCATTGTGGAAACGTTGGCTTCGGCGACATTCCTTGTTCGACCGCTGTTATACTCGGAAGAGGTGAAGTGTTTCGCGGAAGGGCTAAGTTGGATTATGATTAAAAAAAAGAGAAGAATATGCACATAGAAAGTTCTTTCGTTAGAAAATATAGTAAGGACTAGATTGAATAACTTGATTTTGCCTTTAACGCAGGGACTTCCGTGTACACGTGAACGGAGAAACCATTTTCCTCGGCATTCGCGGAACATATTATCATGAAGCTTCTTGCATACGAATTAGAAAGCTAAGTGTAACGACTCTGTGAGCAGATATTGTGCTTTAACTTGCGGGAGCCTGACGAAAATTAAAAAAAAGCATAAGAAAAACACTCAGAGGCCGAAAATGTAAAAAAACTTTGAAGCGTCAACTTTGCAGTGACGCAATCTTGCACCGAAAGCATGTCACACTTACGTAAACGTCATCGATTACAGCTTTCAAATGAGTCAAAATATGTTATACAGTGGCGCAAGATTTAACATTTATTTGCTCGTAGGACTTTCGCCCAATTGATGTAAGCGACGTAGCGATTTCACAGGAGCTCTTGAGGGATATGTGAAATTTATTTTGAAGTTTTTAGAAACTTTTTTGTTCGCACTAGCCTTCTGGAGCTTTTTAGGCCTATCTAATTGCCGCCTACGCACCCTGGATCATTTGTTACAGCTCCTATTGCTGTGAACCATTTTATGCTTACAAACAGAGCTCCCGGAGTACTTCCGGTTAAGCCCTCTGGAACAAGCCCCGAACAACACAAGTTACAATAGCCTACAGATTTATAGAACTCTCCAGCTGGCACCGGTTCTGCTTTAAAGTTGGAGCGTTCAACAAGTGAATTTTGCTGTTAAGTACAAAAAAAGAAAGAAATCGTGTACATGCATGAGCTCGATGCCTGGCGCACGTTCCTTATATCTGAACACATCAAGAATGTGTGTCCACCGTATACTATGCGACATAATACTTCTTTTTTGTCTTGGCTAATTCGACCGTCATAAAACGCAGGGCAGGAAGTTCTCTGAGATACTGAACACACTGCAGTGACAGAGAGGATAAAAAGCGTCTATGCCGTCGCGAGAACGCAACGCTGGTCTATTACAACACCCGTGGCTAGGCGCGAGATCTAGGAACACGTATCCTTTCCGCCCCGGTATGGCCGATACACCAATGAGAGACACGTGTGGTGTCTGCGGAAACTGTCGAATGCCCTTTGTGCGCTTGCCTTCAAGATACGCGGCTATCCAGGGCATATCTTATGCGCTCGCATTATAAAAGCTGACGTAGCTCCAACGGAACACTTTCTGAAACGGAAATCCTTTCACCCTGGCCACATGGGTTGATGGCCGCAGAAAGCTCTTCGTGCGCTACTGCGGTACGTTTTACTGGAAACGTTTCTTTTTGTTTATGTGAAGGCGCACCAGTTTGCGCAGCACTGCTGCAGTGCGTCATGATTTGTATTTTAGTTATACGAGCGCGGTAACCAGAGTTAAGCGAAACCTTAGCGAAGGCCGGCATATCGTACTTACGCAATGTCGCAAGAAAAAGCCCACCCGCGGTAGTTCCGTTAACCTTGTCCAATGCATACGTTGACGGCTTTGTGGGTTTTCATCGCAACTGATCATATCTGCAACAGGCTGTAATTGAAGTATATCGTAACCGCGGTTAGTGTTACCGCGTCTTATAAGATATTACGAGCGGAAAGACAGAGAGAGAGTAATCACTTCATTCTAAGGTTTAAAAAAACGCATCGATGCCCTCAGTTCAAGGCGTCGCTGGTGACGTGCTTTAGCGTTAGGCCGATAAAGTGCGCAAGGACTTTAACGATAAAGACTAACGATTGTCGGTCGTGAAGGGCGGTTGCGGCGGTTAGCCACTCGGCGGAAGGGATAGGTGGGAGAGATGAGGGTTTGGGTAAGGGGGCGGAGCTAGTGCTAGTCGCAGTAGTGTTCATAAACATCACAGAAACAAGCTCATATAGTGTCTCTCAACATGCGTCAGTATATATATATATATATATATATATATATATATATATATATATATATATATATATATATATATATATATATATATATATATATATATATATATATATATATATATATATTGTGGAGAGGGGGGGGGGCGTTCAGATAGCGAAGCTGCCTGAAATCCGAGATATCAATGTACGCCGATGACATCTGCGTGTGGACATCAAGTGTAACACGTCCTCGGGTGCGCGCGAGGCTTGAAAAAGCTGCGAATTCAAAATCGGCGTATCCTGGCGAACAAGGTCTCCAGATTTCACCTGAGAAATGAGCGCTGGTCGCGTTCCCGCGGGCCAATGACGTCCTACGCTATATTTATCAACGGGAAAAATCTCTGTTACACCACATATTCTTAGGGATGATCATTGATCAAGACCTCTGCTGGAGTCCCCATGTGGCCTACCTGAAGAAACGCCTAACGGCCATTTCGACCTTTTCAAATTTCTTGGAGTTAAAACGTGGGATACGTCAGCACGGACGATGTTACAACTCTACAGGACGCTGTTTCTCGGGTATCTGAGGTATATCTTACCTGTGCTGAGCCATACCTGCAGAAGTAACATCCGCACAATCGAGAGTGCACAGACGCAGGTACTCGGGGTTTGTCTTGGATGGCCGCACTGCACAACAACAGCGGAGACAATTGCGATAGCTCAAGATTACCCAGTCACAACTCATATGACATTGGAAGTGCTCAGAGCACACATCAGGCACGTTGCACTCGCACCTTTCCACCACCTCGCCGTGCTACCGAAAGACCGGCCCACTGCCTCTTTTTTACCAGAAGATATCGGCGTACCGTGACTGCCTCCCTTGAGGTTACACCTCTGCCGAGAGGCTTCCGGCACTTCCTTGGAGTTTGGCTCGCCCATACGTTAGACTCTCAGTACCGTGAATTCGAACCCCCAAAGCAGGACATTCTTCGCCAACTCTCAAGCAGGTATCTCTAGTCATGCTGCACGAGACATACAAGGACCATCTCCATATTTACACTGATAGCTGGACAACTGTGGACGGATCTACAGGAGCTGCGATCTTTCCCGGAAAAGCCGTGACCATTCAGTTTAAAACATTTCACCGGATAATGTCGACTGCTGCGGAGCGTGCTGCACTTCGCATGATCCGTGGAGGTCTACCACGAAGATGGAGCATACTTACCGACTCGAAGGCACCCCTGCATTGTTTGTTATTCGCTCTACGCCATGGACCACAAGACTAACTTGTGCTAGAAATAAGGCAGCTACATCACCAGCTAGCAGAGAAAGGACATGACATTACTTTTCAGTGGCTCCCAGACCACTGCGACACCAAGGGCAACGAAAACGTCAATGAAGCTGCTAGGAGGGCTCACGAAGATGCCGTTAAGGAACCCATCCCCCTATCAAGAACTGAAGCAGCAACAATGCTTCGCATACTAGGGCTCGATGCCACACGATCCATGTGGAACACGCCAGGTTTGCGACATACTCGACTGCACCGCCTGGACCCATCCCTCCGACTACGCATTCCACCTGGATTATCTCGAATCGATACAACAGTTCTCTGCCGACTATGGCTAGAGAAGGACTTCAGTTTGGCCTAGTTGGCGTTTACTGCATATCATATTGACCGCAAATAAAGACAGGGACAGCGGAATAGAATACAAAAACGACACGGGCGGTAAAGGGGAGTGTCTTTCACGAATGCATTTGCTTGCCGCATCGGAATGGCTGACAGTGCTACCTGCGATAGTTGCAACAGCGAGAAAACAATCGAACATATCCTCTGTTACTGTCCACGCTACAGCTCAAAGAGACAGCAGCTCGTATCGGCTTTGGCACACCTCGATGACCGGCTACCTTCTCAGCAGACCAACTTGGAGTGCTGGCTAATGCATTCCTCACACCAGAAGGCGATGAAGGCGCTACTGAGGTTTCCCCGGTCAAGCAACCTGCTTGAACGACTGTGCCACTCCTGTGTTCCTTTCTGTTCCTTTGTGTGCATGTGCGTGTGGTTTTCTTTTTTCCCCTTTCCCACTCTTTTCGTGTTTGTGTACTTTTTTAAATATCTTTCTATATCCCCTTAGCCCTTCTTCCGTTCATGGTAGCAAACTGGATATCTATATCTTCCGGTTAACCTCCCTGCCTTTCTCATCTATTTTATCTCTCTCTCTTCATTTATCTATATATATTTCGTATATCTACTGTCAGTGATAGATAGTGTTGTATTGCTAATTGCTTAGGTAATCATCGTCGGCTATGCCCAAAATGCCTGCCTGTATTAATGATTATTTGCGTTGTAGTCGTCAAATTGATTGTGTCGTTTGCTTGTCAAAAGGGTTGTCTTTCTCTTTATTGTATTTCTGGAAGGCTGGAGCCAGTTAGGGTATATTTTCCCGGCTTCCCTCATCTTTATGATGAAATAAAGAAACTAGTACTGTCATTGTTTCTAAACTCCACACTCCTCATTGCTGCTTGTTTCTAGAGGAGCAGACAACCTGACATTGTCGTTTCTTAATATATTCGTTCTTATCGCGGAGACGGACAGCTGCGCCTAGAATTAGGGCCTTGATACTCTGGGAACGCTATGCTCTCAAATTAGAAATAATAGAGAGTTTTAGAATAGGGGCCCCAAACGTTTTGGGGCCCCAAAGAAATAGCGTCGAAGCCACTGCGCATGCGCGAGACGCAAACTGCATTTAGGTTTTGCGTTGGGAACGCTTTTTCACCGATTTAGCGGGAGCTCAAATAGCGTTCCCAAAAGCTTTGCGTCAACAAACATGGCGGCAGCCATCGAAGTGACGGCTCTAACCTAGCGCCAAACTGGGTTTGATTCGTGGTTATAACGCGTGAAGTTCGCAAGCTAGGAGAAGTAAATGCGGTTATCGCTTTATCTCAACTAGCGTGTGTAATGAAGATTGGTTAATTAGACGCCGCTGATTCCGAATTCGATTGGGGATTTTATGGCTCCTAGGCCTAACACGGCTAGGCTTGGCTGGTGAAGGCAGGTAAGGATGGTTTGCTCAAAACTAAGCGCAACTAATTGTTTGCTGCTTACAGAATAACCTCTAAATTGTAATTAAACGCGAATACACGCAAGCCAATATTACTATTCCTATCATAAAATGGTATATTTTATTTCATTATTTCTAATAGTTTTTCTTTGACGCCGTAGTGGCGTTGTCAGCGCAAGACGCTATCCGCAAACGTAAAACCCTATTTTAAAGCTGTTCACTCCCAGCTGCGTGCCCCAACGCCAACACCCGCAAAGCTCTTTGGGGCCCCAAACTATTGGATTTTATGGCTCGTAGGCCTTAACAGCTTTAAAATAGGGTTTTACGTTTGCGGATAGCTCTCTAATGTTAGCACTTGTGGAGGCGTCAAAAAAGAAAAAGAAAAGAGAAAAAAGGGGAAAAAATAAAGGAGAAAAGCTTGGTCCAAATTTTCGGGGCGTTTCCTTCCTTTTTTTTTTAAATTGATCGGCGGCCTTCGCAAATAGTACATCCCAGAATTGCCTGACATGCTAAAGCGTATAGTCATAAACCCTTTTCTGTACATACGGCGTTTAAAGCACCAGCAAGCAAGCAAAGAATGAGCGAGAGGAAGAAACAAACAAACAAAGTGCGGGAAAGGAAGAAACAAAATGACGATTTGTGCGCTACGACGTCGCCTCAAGGTTCAGGTGCCGCGTCGCAGATCGCTGAGCTCCGTTTATTTTTCTCCTTCGTGTACCGCCAAACTCGTCGCATCGCATACAGACGGTTTCGTCCGCGTCTCACAGCGGCTGATCTTGCGCACACTCTTTCTACCACGCGGCTGACGAAGTCCCGTGCCGCAACGACAGATGTCGCGCCGTTCGACGAAGACATAAAGCCCCTGAAACTTCGTAAAGATAGCGCCACTCTCCTCCTCCGCCTTCACTCCTCCTCGTTTCTCCTCTCTTTCACGCTCCCTCCTCGACCATGGCGCCGCCTACGATGCTCGAGCGCAGCAGACGACCTTTCGCAGAGTGAATGCACGCATAGCAAGGCAGTGCTCTTTAGGCGTTCACGTTGGCTTTCCAGCTCCGCGTAACTTGGTGTACAGCATAGAATTTCTAGTCGGATGCTTATACAAATTCGGTAACGGCAGCTTTTGTTTCATTTTTTGATAACTATTTCTTAAAAAAGTATCTGAAGGAGTGTTAACGCTGTGCGTTGACGACTGCGAATGTATCGCGTGCCCTACAATTAGGTACGCAGCATTTGTCAAGGACGTGTCGCAAGATCTTGTTGCGAATGGTTGTAAATAACACGTTTACCATCGAATGACAACCTCTTGGCTTCCAGCAAGCCCTCAGCCTAAAGAATCCGCGCCGCCCTTACCATGTGAATTCGCGGCGCGTATCAGCTATGACGTACAAAGGCTGACGGAGATCACTGCTCTGAAGGTTCGAAAGTGTATTACAAGCTACAGTGCCGCCAACGTGCGTGCTTGCCAATCTAAGCGCGCGCAAAGCCTCAGAGGTGGGCGCTGGCGCTATTATGCTTCTCGTGTCTCAACGCCGACAGAAATACCGCGGCCGATCATCGAGTCGGGACTGTGCGTACACAAGAAAATAAAATGAGTTTTTAGCGTTCGTGCGCGAAGCGGGAGCGCGAAAACAAGTCTTGACTCAATCTCAAACAAGACCACTGTGGCCTTCAGTAATTTTTTCAGGTTAATGACTTATCCCGAATAACACTTCATCGTGCGTTCGTTCGTCCGTTTACTAAGTGACGTACTTGTCGCGCACTGAGTTGCACTGAGGGGCATGGATTGAGGACGGTTGCACTCCCTTCGAAGTAACATTTGCGAGACATTACTTTATTAGTGAAGTCATGATCGCGCAAAGAATCCCCCCGCAATGACGCGGCAGGAATTGCGGCTAGTGAAATGATGTTTTATCCATAGGTTAAAATGATATGTAACGGCATTCGAGTTGCAAGTTAACAGTTTATTTTCACATAGATGCATTACAGATTTGCCTTTGCAGTCACAAGTCCGTGTGCACCATTTATTGTCTCATTGCGTAAATAAACGCACCAGCAAGAGTCCTACAGCAAGCGCGTCTCAATTAGGCATGGTGAATGTAGAAACTAATAGTGGCATAGACGAGCAAGCGAATGACTATATGAGCGCGCGAACTAAACGAGCGAGCAAACGACTAAACGAGCGTGCGAACGAACGAGCAAACGACTAAGTAAGAACGACGACTAAACCAGCCAGGGAACGGGCGGGCGACCTCACGTTTTCTTTGCGAGTGCTCCACCGCCGCATGTTAAGCTTCGCACACTTTGAAGCTCACGCGAATTAGCACATACGTCTCAGTTACCTATGATGCGGTCGCTCGACTACGAACGCACCGCGTAACACGGTTTCGGGAGAGCACGCACGCTTTTCATCGGTGCCTCTGTATCCCAACTCCACCGGGCGACCGCCAACGAGGAACACGAACAAATGTGGCAAACAAAGCTAGTCTATCTAAAGAAGGCTAGTGAGTAACCACAAAAGGCAGAGAGCTGCTCTCCTGAGGCGCTTTCATGATCGAGACTGAAATTTTATCAAAAGGACTGCGCTGAATCTTAAAAAATTTCGTAATCAAGTTATCACACGCAACCTCGCGTGCCCGCGAACTCAAGCCGGTTGGCGTTCAAAACGATTACGCGCACCAAATATGACTAACACGAGCACGTAGTGCGCATATAAGCAAAGCAGACGTTGCGTAAAAATCATGTTAAAGCGTGCGTACAAAAGACAACATGCACAGTGAACTGTGCAATATGTACTACGATATTGCCCGCAGCACAATACGCAAGCCTGGCACATACAACACTCTGAGAGAGCCACAACTTACATCACATAGTCGCGCGGAGGAAGTTGGTCGGAAGTTCTCCCTCCTGATTCGGTGACGCCATGTCTTTCTTCTTGACCCGTTGCGCTTACCGGACGGTATCGCGAACATATTCTTGCCTTTGCTAAAACTATATTGGCATCCAAACGCGCAGCAGGTCATGGTAACAAAAAATTATGTGAAGCGACGTCGCACTTGCCACAAAACATCCTTCAAGGCGTTCACAAGATCAAAACAACACAGTATAGGAACGGAAGGAATGCCGCCAACAAGCGCCGCTTCTCGAGCAAAGATGGCACTGAACCGCGACTGTAAACAAACGAAGCCGGCGCAAGGGGCCACGTGATGCCATTAGGCCAATAGCGACGCGGCGTCGGCTTCGGCCAGAGCGCTGGAGGAGGAAGCGGCATTCTTCAAAGCGTGGCACTACTTTACGAAGTTTAAGGGGCTTTACGAAGACATGCAGATTATAAAGGACAGACTGCAGGCATGGGTAGAGAACGAGGGGGTACTTGGAGAGGTACAAAATGGGTTTCGGAAGCATAGGAGGCTAGAAGATAATCTGTTCTCGCTAACACAGTGCATTGAAATAGCTGAAAAGGAACACAGACCCCTATGGCTGGCTTTTTTGGACATCAAGGGAGCCTATCACAGTGTACTTCAAGAGGGCTTGTGGGGCATTCTGGAAACTTTAGGAGTGCAAGATGGAGTAACCAATTTCTTAAAAGATATCTATAAAGGTAACCGGGTTATTATACAATGGGAGAAGCAGGTTTCGGAGCCTGTAATGATTCGGCGGGGGCTTAGGCAGGGGTGCCCATTGTCACCTCTGATGTTCATGCTGTACCTATACAAGGTTTAGAGGCCAAAATACAGCAAAGCGGACTCGGCTTCAACCTATCATTTTTCAAACAAGGAAAATTGATTGAACAGTCATTACCAGGACTGATGTACGCGGATGACATTGTATTAATGGCTGACAATGCAGAAGATCTGCAGGAATTAATGGACATATGTGGTACAGAAGGAGACAGATTAGGCTTGAAGTTTAGCAAAGAAAAATCAGCAGTCATGATTTTTAATGATAACATTTGCGGCGAGCATAAGATACAGGAGGCCACGCTGGAGATAGTCGATAAATACAAGTACCTTGGAGTGTGGATAAATAATGGCATTGAGTATCTGACAGAGTACGAAAAATATCTAACGACTAAAGGTAACAGAAGTGCAGCGATTATGAAGAGTAGGGCACTGTGGAACTACAATAGGTACGAGGTAGTACGAGGGATATGGAAGGGGGTAATGGTACCAGGCCTGACTTTTGCCAATGCAGTTCTATGTATTAGAACAGAGACCCGGCAACAGTTGGAAATTAGGCAACGTGGTGTGGGTAGGCTCGCTCTGGGAGCACATGGCAAGACACCAAATCTTGGAGTGCAGGGGGATCTGGGATGGTCTCCTCTCGAGAGCAGAGAGGCTAGTAGCAAGGTAGCATTTGAGGAGCGATTGAGAAAAATGGGAGAAATTCGGTGGGCTAGGAAGGTTTTCAGTTACTTATAGACGAGGAATGTTGACACGAGGTGGAGGAAGCGAACTAGAAAATTGACAAGCAAATACTTGGGCAGTAGCGGGGGGACAAGTAAGGAATCATCTGTCAAGAAAAAGGTTAAGGAGACAGAGAGGGGTATGTGCAGTACAGAGATGCACACCAGATCGACATTGGAGACATACAGGACGTTTAAGCAAGAAATAGCCAAAGAAAATATTTACGATAACTCTAAGGGAAGCTCATTGTTGTTTGCAGCCAGGACAGGTGTACTGCGGACTAAAACGTAGCGAGCCAGATACCAGGAGATAGATTTGGTGTGCGAGGCGTGTGGAGAGGAGGAGGAAACGGCTGAACAGCTGATACTTGCTTGTAAACAACTTCACCCTGCAGTTGAATCTAACGGGGAACTATTCAAAGTTTTGGGTTTTAAAGACAGTGAAAGTAGAATAGACTTTGAACAGGTAGAAATAACTAAACGGGGACTATCTGATTGGTGGATAATATCAACGCAAAAGTAAAGGAGTGAATACATAGGTATGCATGCATATAGAACCATTAAAGGCTAGGTGGCGCGCGCCGCCGCCGCCCGATTCAGAGGGTTGAGCCTCAATCATCCATCCATCATCCATCCAGCATCCATTTATCCATCCACATCCGCTTCCGTGTCTACGCGAGCGTCTGCTGGATGCACCTTCCTCTATGGATGCGCGACGAACAAATCCCCGCCGCATGTCAACGCGCGAGGGGAGGGGATGGGGGATCGAGGTAAGCATACCGACGTCTACGTGGCACTATAGTCGAGAGGCGGCCAGTCTCACGCAATCGCGCGCCAAGAGCCGAGTGTGCCTCGCACAGTCGCATGACACATCGGCGAGGGTCACAGGACAAGCGAGCGCGTCACTTGGCCTTGACGAAGCGCGGCGCGCCCCTACGCGCACAACGAAACCTGCTTCGCGCGGTGGGGGCGGCGGGCGGTTGCGCTCCAGCGATTGCCCGCGCTTGCAGAGACGCTGCCGTAAGGAGGCGAGGTGATCTGGCCACCGATTAGGGGGCTTCGCACGCTCCGCAGTGGTCGAAAAGCCTTGCCACCCCGAAGGTGAGGCTTCGCGGTTTAAGAATAACCCGCTTACGTCATCGACACAACGGGTGGAGCGCGCAGCAACCCTGCAAACGTGCGTCAAAGGTCACGTCTACTTACGTGTGACTATACAAGCTTAAGAAAACCTTTCTCGATCGGATCGCATATTGGCGTCAATCGAAGCGCCTCCAAAAGTCCGCTCTTGCTTCGCGGCACTTGGCATGTTACATGATGACCACGCTCGGACGCAAATAGAAGAACGTAGCAATGCGATGCGGGCGTGCATCTATAGCTCAAGTAATTAGTGGGGTAACGACCGCCCAGCGAGCACAAAGGGTATATCGAGAATACGGTGAACTGTGGGACCCATCAAACGTAGCGGTACTAACACGAAAAAAAAAAATGACTGTGGACAAAAAACAACACCAATGACGGCAGGCGAGGAAAGTGATGAACGGCAGTGCCGACAGTCCGTACTGTTTTCTGTCACAAAGCTCGCGCACCGCCTTTAACTGCGGATTTCCTAGACGCAATAGATGGTGAACCCTTATTACACATAATTTTTTTTTTAGAAGAAACGAAATAGTATTCTTTATCAGCAACTGCACACTAAGAAGAGAATGTGCGTGTCACTTCACGACACTCATCTCACTTGCACCGAGGAGCGTAAGTGCACTCGGCTTAGTTGTAAGAGCGAGTGATAAAGGCTGCATCGCGTAAGCAGTGGTCATTCCTTTTGAAACGTGAAGACGTGTCAAATGTTCTGCATTCCGTAGCTTCTAAAAGCTTAGTGAAAAAAAAGTACTAAAACCCTAAACAAGGTCAGAGGAGGCACAATGCAACGGCGACATAAACTTGGGCTCATAAATACACTTCGTAGAAACTCAATAAGGTCAAATTTACTTTCTGTCGATTGTCGATTTTGTCTCGCACAGATTATCCAGTTGTCCGCACTCGCAGTTGAGCTTGATGTTGAGGTTGAGTTTATTCAACCACGTGGCAGGTATACATAAGAGTACACATAGCCGTGGTTAGGTGTGATGGAGAAAAAAGCTGCATTTTACAGCTTGACTGGCCCCATCACCACGAAAACAAAATTACACAATTAGAAAATTACAAGCAGCGGAGAGCGACAATACAAAAAAAAACACGCATGTGGCCCGTCACAGCAAAGCGTAAGATAAAACTCTGAAATACATAAAAAACATTAAGTAACAAAGCAGTAGATAATTGCATGACACTAATTATCCATACCAAAAATGGCCTCATATTATATGAGTCGAACATCCGGGACATCCTATGTAGTATATCAGTTTTTGACAAGAAACGTAAACTTTCAACTGTTAATTTCCATTTGTTCAGCAAACTCGGAAGACAGAAATGTAAAGTTTGCAGTCCATAATTAGTACGAGGACATGGTACTTACCAATTCTCTCTATGTCGAGTGAGGCGACTGACCGGATTTGGTTGCAAATCGGCCAAAGTACGTAAGGGGGTGCTTCCTCTGCGTATTTCTGATTTAAAAGTTAACAAAATCTGGTATTCTGAATAATTGTTTACTCTTAAAATTCTATACTTTCTAAATAATGAAGCGGTGTGTGCGTTATGTGATACGCCTTCAATTCACCGCAGGATTTTTTTTTTTTGCAGCACAACCAGATTATTTAATGATGCTTTAGAGCGTGTGGACCAAACCAGGTGAGAATAGTATAAATGTCAAGAAAAAGAGCGTTATATAATAATAGTTTCTTGTTTTCCAGGTAATATATTCTAACACCGGAGCAACACATCTAAAACTCTGCAAAATTTATGGCTTATGTGTTCAATATGGTAATTCTATGCCATATGTTCGGGAAAGAGAACACCGAAAGTCTTAAGTTTGGGAAAATTCTATTTCGTTATTTTTAAGGGTTAGCTTGAGAGACGTTTCGTATAATTTGGATTTCGCATGGAACAGTACAGCCTTGGTTTTAGAGCAATTAATGCGTAGTGAATTTGCTATATTCAACGCATATATTTTATTTAGTACTTCATTATATTATTTAGTACTTCAATAGCATTAATATATATAGTAAATAACAGGGGTGCCAATATGCTGCTTTGGGGTACCCCATTCTTAACTTTCATGGATGATGACAACTCTCGGTTGATTGATACGCACTCTTGCCGATTTGATTAATAGCTTTTTATTAAGGTTAAAACGACACCATGAACGCCATAACATTGGAGCTTTTCTAACACTGTAGCGTGATTTATCCTGTAAAATGCCTTGGAGAAATCTTGGAATATTCCTAGGGTAAGTTGTTTTGCTTCCTTAGCCCTTAGAATCAATGCGTTTTGGTAAATTGAGGCACTTTCGGTAGACAGGCCTGACTGTTAGCCGAACTGTGACAACGTAATAACGTTATGTCTATTAGAAAACTTAGACAGTCAAATGAAAATAAGTTTTTTCGCGCCCCCTAGAAAAATCCCGCTAAATTGAAATCGGTCTCTATACTTACCTAAAATTCGCTTGTCTCCGCCCTTATATATAACCGTTACTTTAGCAGTTTTCATTCTCTGGGGAAACACTCTTGTGGTAAACGCGAGGTTATAAATCTGTACTAAGCAGGCACATATGACATCTAAGATAAATATTATAGGTTCTAAACTTAAGCCATCTATGTCCTCGCTTTTACTCATTTTGAAGTTTCAAAAAGCACTGATGACCTCCTGTGCGTCTGTGGGATTTGCAAACAAAGAATCAGTCAGAGCGAGAGGCAAATAAGCTAATGAATCGCAACTATGAATACTGTCAACCAATGAGGTAGAATACTCATTGAACTTCTTCGCGAGCACTGCACCCTTGCATAATTCATTGTTGATAGACAGCTCACAAATATCGTTAGGCACTTGTTTAGTAGGTATAATAGAGTTTAGTTTATTCCACATCAAACATTAATAAGTAACAAGTGTGTTCAGCTTGTTTTTTTTTTATTTTAGTGAGTTTGCTTCTGTATGCCTTAAAAGCTTTAAATTTATCCGGGTCTCGCTTTATCAAAAACTCTCGATATAGCCAGTATTTCTTATTTACCATATTAGGTATTGCTGAAGAAATCCAAGGTTTGCGCGCCCGCCTTGGTCTCTTAGAAGCTTTCTAAATAAAATGCTTTTATACATAGAACATGGCGTATCAATGAAGAGATTATAAGCGAGATCAGAGGAGGAACAAGATAGAACGTTACGCCACTTTTATTGTGTTAATTTTGTCTATGTTCACATCTTACATTTCGCACAGTTCACATCGAACCCACTACAATGCCAGCTACAATGAGCAGAAAGGCTGATAGGACCATGCGTGGGATTTCCTCTCAGGCACGCGTGGTGTCCTCCGAACTGAACCGAAACTGTACTTCTTTCTCTCAAACAGACGAAGCTACGCGGCAGCTGCAGGAATCCCCACCGAGGTGGCCCGCTGTGGTTACGAGGTTTCGCAGCTAAGCTCGACGTCGCTGGTGCGATTCCCCGGCAAAAGAAGGCCCACGCTATACCTATGAACCGATCAAAAGCCGACGACATCTGTTGAAGCCAGGCTTCAGCTTTGGGAGGGAAACAAAGTCACATCACTGGGAGCGAGGGTTGTAGGGGTTGAAGGACGGGCTTCGGGATGAAAACCCAAACTTGGGAGTATTTATTCTACATTATGTACAGGGAGGTGAGCGTCAATTAACAGACGTACAGTCATTACGGGCCGGCAGCAACTCGGACGCTGCGGCCCGCGGCAAGAAGTTCGAGAGAGGTGAATCAGGGAATCAGGGACTGTCCCAGCATGCTCAGGTCTCTCTGGAAGGCTTCTTATAAACCCTTCGAGCACTGTAAGTCACGTCATGTTTGACCAATGGGAGAGTCCGCTCCGATGACGCCACTTTCAGCCAATGGTAGGCGCCCGTGTCGCGGTGTCACACCTGGCGGCTCTCTGCGGTCTTGCCTCGCAGACTGGCAATGCACTTCTAACGAGGAGAAGGGGAGGGCTGCTCATGGAATTGTCCGAGGCCCACCTGCTAATCCCGGCGGCGCACGAACTTGTTGGCACGTGAACTTGTTGCCTTAAACTTGTTTGCTCGGCCGCTCCTCTGGAATGTGCTTTCCTGCTTCGGCATTCCTCAATTAGCTGTGCTGCGACTCGAAGTGGTTCGGGGAACTCGAAGTAATCGCAGGAAACAGCTCCATATCTAACAGCTCGTCCTCGCCCCGGTTGTTCTGAATGGCCGGTGAACTCAATTCGCTGGCCATGAGGAACGCTGAAAGAAGCTGCAGGGTACTGGGGTCGAGCCTCGTTTGACAACCCTCGGGATCCTGGGCCCTGGAGAACATACGTCAAACAAACCAAACAACACAGCGCTGCACCACGCGTAAGCGCAGGCTCTTCACCCCTGACTCGCCAGGCTATTACTGAGTCAAAATCAACCCTGATCTTTTAGTTCCCCAATTTTGACAAAGCAGTTCCAACCACCCTTCCAAACAGCTATCCATTTCTCCTCGATTGCCGACAAGACCAGAGTACTATTGTTGTTGCAAAACAAAAGGGTCGTTGACGATGCAAACAACAAATGAAAACAGCCGAACATAACTTAAGTGGCCTAACCACACGAACAGCATGTTTCCAATCTATCGCAGTGGCGTACTTATCGCAAGTATTGGTGCCACTGAACAATATGGTCAACCTCACAAGTACGTAATCACAAGCGCACTAGCCTTGTGGTCACTAAACAGAACGCGTACTTGCGTTGTAGGCAAACTTTTCATTCACGCTTACTCACGTTTCTTCCCTGAAAGTCCTACAGGACACGTGACATAAACGAACAATTAACTTGCGGGACTTATACACTCCGCAGAACCCTTAAAATGATGCGTCTTTTACTAACTCTTTCCACGCACGTTCACTAAAGAAGTCAGAATACGGCTGCCCTCCACACACACTAGCAACCCAGTCATAAAGTCTGCTTCCTTCCGTCCACACAGGACACGCGCTAATGGAACTAAGAACGCTTCTCCGTGCAAATCACGCACTTACTGAAAATCTACGCGCTTAACCTTAAAATTCAAAAAAACACTTAAAAAGAAAGAAGGTTAAATAACACACACGCACGTTACGATAGGCCTCTCAACGATAACCTTGACCTTCAGGTTACTCACATACACACAAAAAAAGAAAGCCTATATACTTATTAATGAACATCTCGCGAGACTACAGGTTTACATAAAACGCGTCTTTCAAATCACGGAGCTTCTCAAACGAAAACACAAACAAAGCTCAAACCTTACATATTGAAAGAGCTCCTAGTCTCAAATCGCGAAAATTTGCAAATGTTCAAAAATAAAACAAAACACGTTTCACTTCTGTGGAAGCTCTCTTGGCTTCCCGTTCCCGATTGCTTACGACTGACTCATACTTTCAGCCGGACCCGTGGTGGTCGCACTTTACAAGCTACTCTGGCTACGGAGGAACAACAAAAGGGCTGACTAACTATCAGCTCCCCCAAGACGTTACGGTCTCCTGCCAATTTGCGTCCTCGCGCCCCGCTTTCAACACAAACTCGATTGACCGCGTCGCTACTCCCCACCTGGTCTCGTCCTGCCACCTTGCGTTTCTTCGAACTGCACGCTGAGCTATGAAAAGAACTACGGAACGACGAGGAGTTTAACAGCCTCGTGCCCTCTGTCCGCGTCCGTGCAGAACATTCTTCGCGGTCCCCCTTTGACCGGTGGCTCGAACGTTCTGGATGCGTCAACATCGTCCTAGACGACCGCACCTTCTTCCTCGCGCCCTGCCCTTTTGGGTTTCTCGCCATTTTTGGCGGCGCTACATTAATTACCGACTTTCGGTCTCTACCGCGCTTCTTTTTAGGGCGCTTTCTCTTTGCACTCGCTTTCATGTCGCCTTCTCGTGCTTCGTGCTGGCCGGTACACATTTCGTCGGCCCAGATCGGCCTCTTACCCGCACAGTCTGAGTGATTTACATTTAAACCTACTCTCACTTTGCCTCGACTGGCGGACAGCCCAACCGACTCTGGCACAATGCAGCAGGCTTTACTCGAGTTAGACAACTCGCACTCTTGCGAACTGCCCTCTACTACATTGCCCAGCTCACGCTGTGCATCGGCACACAGCCCGTCGGTATCGATCGCTGTCTCACGCGCACAGTCCGAATGATTAATAACGGAATCATCCCTATCTAGGCTATCTAGACTGGCGGAGAGCCGCACCGATCCCTGAACAATGCAGTTGTTCTCTCGTGAACTACGGAGCTCGCCATCCCGAGAACCACTCTCAACTGCATCGTCCAGTTCGCACTTCACTTCTGCACGCAGATCTGACCTGACATGGGTGCTCGCGTCTGTCGCGTCAACAGTACCCTTTTCCTCGCTAGCAACCTCGCTAACCTTACCAGCGACGCACACACGCGGCAACTGTGCCAATTTGTTCGCAGCTGGCCTAGCTGTCTCTACAGTCATCTGTTGGCACAGCACCTCGTCGCTCTCACTACGGCCTTTAACGGCCTCTGTTGCCACTAAGGCATCATTAGCAGCTAGCCTTTTCCCTTCACTTATGAATCGGCAGCCAATCTCACAGGCACTACTCTTCTCGTCGGCTTCTGGCGAAAATCTGCTAGATGCTTCCTCATTCTTTCGCTCTGTACTACCTACAGAATTCTCAGACAGCCGTTGTCTCTGTGCCAATAACTGATCACAATGCTGTATCTCTTTGATCAGTGCTGCCTTCTCTCTCTCATACTTTTGCTCACGCTCAAGCCTACGTTCCTGATATTCGCGTTCGCCTTCCTTCTCACGTTCGTGACGCTGACACCTAAGAGTAAGTTCTTGAAGCTCCTGCTTCCGTTCATTCTCGCGTTCTTCACGCTGACGCTCACTCCTAAGTTCACGACGCTCTCGCAAACGTACACGACGCACACGCTCCCGTGGCTCCTGTATCACCTCCCAAGCAAGCTTAATGCTTTCATCATCATTGCCACTATCATTAATCGCCTTTATGATAGCTGGCGTTTTCATCCGTTCGTCCGCCTCAACTCCCAAATCGTCGCACACCAACAACAAGTCTAACCTCGTCAACCTTCTAAGATCCATGGCAGCTGCCCCGACAGGTGGTTAGAACTGTTTTCCTTAATTAATTTGTGCAAACACACAATGCAACAAACTCCCGATTCCCAGAACTATCAAAATTGAACACACAACCTTTGAGTCTGGCGAATCATAAGGAAAAAAACCACGCGCTCACTTACAGTTGCAGCACCCTGCCATCCGGCTCATCTGTCCGCTGTTCCCGGTTCCTCCGGACTCCCTGGGTCGAAGGCTCGCTCCTTCTTCGCTACTCCCAGTTTCTTCGGACCTCTTTCGACGAAGGCTCACTCTTCTTCGCTCTTCCCGGTTCCTTAGGATCTCTCTCGACGAAGGTTCATCCGTAGCGCTGCCACCAGCTGTTGCATTCGGAGGCGATCCTACCGCTGCCAACCAGATGTAGGGGTTGAAGGACGGGCTTCGGGATGAAAACCCAAACTTGGGAGTATTTATTCTACATTATGTACAGGGAGGTGAGCGTCAATTAACAGACGTACAGTCATTACGGGCCGGCAGCAACTCGGACGCTGCGGCCCGCGGCAAGAAGTTCGAGAGAGGTGAATCAGGGAATCAGGGACTGTCCCAGCATGCTCAGGTCTCTCTGGAAGGCTTCTTATAAACCCTTCGAGCACTGTAAGTCACGTCATGTTTGACCAATGGGAGAGTCCGCTCCGATGACGCCACTTTCAGCCAATGGTAGGCGCCCGTGTCGCGGTGTCACACCTGGCGGCTCTCTGCGGTCTTGCCTCGCAGACTGGCAATGCACTTCTAACGAGGAGAAGGGGAGGGCTGCTCATGCTCCATTGTCCGAGGCCCACCTGCTAACCCCGGCGGCGCACGAACTTGTTGGCACGTGAACTTGTTGCCTTAAACTTGTTTGCTCGGCCGCTCCTCTGGAATGTGCTTTCCTGCTTCGGCATTCCTCAATTAGCTGTGCTGCGACTCGAAGTGGTTCGGGGAACTCGAAGTAATCGCAGGAAACAGCTCCATATCTAACAGGGTACAGTGACTCTATAGCGAGAGTGTGAGTCGCATCGTTGGGAGTTTCGTGTCGATTCGCGATAGAAATGTAACAGCATGGTAGCGAGCGCTTGCGATCCCGAACAACCGATCCTTAAAGGAACTCCATTGCACAGTGCAACAGAATTTATTCTTGGCACATTCTCTTCACGTGGTGAGCGCTCCGAACGAGACCGCATGTACGTGTTTCTATGGCAACTGCAACATCCGATTGCGAAACGAAAACGTCACGCCTATACATGGAGCCCGTCGGACCACTTAAAAGATAGCTTTTGAAACGGAAATTTTGAACCGAAAATAGAAACAAGTGTACAAAAAGAAGAAACGTGTATACAGCTAGAGAAAGCGCTTGGCAACGTTTGTGCGATCACGCCACGCGAAGGTCTCTGCTTTTTTTTTTTCCTTCTGTAAACACGCGCGTTGCTGTGGGATCTCTTGAGAGAACGCTGCTGCGGCAAATAAACGGCCGTTGACGCACGACAGCAAGACACATAGAAACCACCCTACGCAGGACATCTCTATCGCGCTAGAAGAAAAGAAAACAAAGCTATAAAATCGCTTGTTCACAACGTGTGCAGCCTCGTAATAGCGCAATGATCGAACACGATAACGTTCGATCACAATAACCTGTGCAGAAACTTCGCCGGTTCCGAGCTCGCACGCTGCCCAATGGTTATACCCGCGGGAAAAAGTACAAGCGTGGCCAATAAGTGTGGCCAAGTGTTTGCCTGCGGATTATCTCGTGTTCCGGGCTCCCTTGGCAGCGTCTCGCAATAGATCGCGAAGCTCTCGTGTTTACTCGCACGATTGTGCCGTCGGTATTTTTACACGTTAAGATATAACTCCCACGGTACGCTTGGCTACGCTCTTGATGTTGCGTCACACTTGCACAGCCGCTCAGCTCATGTAGGGGCAGATTAACCTGTGGGCTAAGGGGGCTGCAGTCCAGGGCCCTCGAAGGCCAGGGGGCCCCACGAAAAAATATGTTTCCATCGCGCACCTCCGCACAACTTGAAAGGGTCCCTCACCAGTGCCCCGTCGGAAATTTTGGTTATACAATAAAAGCACTGAAGCGTCGGCCACAGTAGCGTTCTACAACGAGAGAGAGATAGCAAATGATAAATGAAAGGTAAGGAGGTTAACCAGGACTTAGCCCGGTTGGCTACCCTACATTGGGGAAAGGTCAAAAGAGACGGAAAGGTTAAAAGAACAAGAGAAAGTCCACTGAAGATATCATTCGGTCACTCAATCCGGATCACGGACGGTGACTCAATCCGGTAGCTTTAAAATATCGCAGCAGCGCTTTTGTGGCTTTTTGTAGCTGCGATATGCGAGGCCATGGTCCCAAGATCTTGTTCGAGGTGAACGGTTTTCTATCTAACTGATTGAATGCTGTGCAGATGCCATGTCTCTCATTTTCAAAAGATGGGCAGTAGCACAGTAGATGTTCTGTAGTTCTAGCACGAGAATTCTTAAAAGGGATTTAGTAGTAGCCGAAACAACAGGAACGAGTGCGTTTTGCGAGCAGGCGACCTGCCATTCGTCCAGAGGGGCTCTCTTACTTCGCTCGACCATCGCCCGCAATAAACGGCCTTCCTCTCAATAGCCTTCCTACAATACAAGAGACGAGGGTTCACTTCCTCGTCCTTTTTTTGTAACGACACCCGCACCGCAAATGACGAAATACGTCCATCTTATACTTCCAAGTCGACCTGCGATGACTTTTGTCGACGTGATGACCGGTAATTAATGTAAGTAGACGGATCGGTGAGGAGGTGCAAGAAGCCAGCTATTTCTCCCTCGTTGTCGATTCCACGCCAAACGTCTGCCGTGTTGACCCACTTGTTTATATATATTTTTTTCTCCAGAGGAGGCTGCGCGGCTAAGTTCACACAAAGTAATTGTTGGGTTTGGATTAATTGAAATGCCCACTGGTGAATTCCTGGCAGCAACCGTGTATTCTCTTCTTCAGGAGAACCGCATTCCAATCGACAGCTGCCGAGGCCAGTCCTGTGACAATGCCAACAACATGGCTAGGGCTTATTAAACCCTGAATATGGCAGCGGAACTCGAGACATGCAGGCTCCCATCAAGAAGAACCCATTAGCTATTTACGTACCATGGTGCGGTCACTCTTTAAACCTGGTTGGTATCTTGAGTGTAGTTTTCTGTGTCGAGGCAGTGACAATTTTTACCCAATGTCAGGAGTTGTATGCGTTCATTTCCGCCTCGACAAAGCACTGGAACTACTTGAACAGCCTCGAACAACATGGAAAGCCTCCTTTTTTTTTTTGAAAGTTTGTCGAATACAAGTTGAACTCGGCATGCTGACTCAGGCAAAGAAATGGTTGCTAATTTCCGACGAATGGAGGATTGTCTGCGAACTGTCGCTCAATACGAATGAAAAGCTGCTAACACTTTCGTAGGGGCACGACATCTCCTCAACAAAGCTATCGAAACTCGAAACCGCTTTCATCGCAACTTTGTGAAACAAAGTCTTTTGGAGCAGTTTGGCAAGACCATGCAGTGTCGCGCTCCAGAAGCCTGGTTTAGTCTTTGCAACGACTAAGGCCTTGCTAAATTTTTTAGACACCCATGTCGGTTCTCTCCGCCATAAGTATCCATATTTTTTTAGTACCCCTCGTGTACCCCTTTAGTATCCCACAGTACCGCTCGTGGTCTCTTGAAAATGTTGTAGCAAACAAATGTTGGGCATTTCCCCCTAATGTCTCTACAGCCATTAGTATTTGTTTATGTATTACCGTCTCGAACTGTGAGACCGAAAGCTCATTTTCAAAGCTTCCCTTTATTAGGAATTTCCTGCGCTCCACCCTCGGCGAGAGGAAGCTGCACTTCCTAGCCATTTTGTCTACCGAACGGAACTTCTTGAGGAATATCTTTTTGATGAACCATTATCAGAGCGCGCTTGCAGCGAAAGCTGCAATATGCATTTTGAGACGGTAAACTTGTTTTCGCTACCCGATATCGTTATCACTTCATTTAATTTTTTGTATGTGAATGACACCAAGTGTAAACAGAATATACTGACACAAAGACAACCGAGCGCCCTATTTTTATTAGCCATATCATAAGAAGCCAAGAACCAAAGACAAAGACACCAGGAACAGCATAGGGGAAACTACTTGCACTTACTAATTGAATTAACGCAGTGTGAAATTAATAGAAACGAAAGGGAATGAAAAAACAACTGGCCACAGGTGGGATACGAACGGACGTCTACGCGTATATGTGAATATGTATGTATACAAGAGATGATTTTACCGGCACCTGTCTGCACACCTGTGCCCTGATTGGCCACAGCTTCGGGGCCTCACTTGCAGCTAAAGCGATAGCAAAGTGGCAGTCGCACTGGACTGTTCCCTTTAAAGTGGACCGCGTTGTGCATAGGAGCTGTTTAGCCACCTATAGTTAGTAAATTTCCTTTTGAAATAATAGTTCTTACGGTAGGACCGACTCCAGGAAGGTCTGATGGCAGTAACCTGACGACATTGGTCGATTGACTGATTGACTAATTGTGGCATTGAAGTTTTTCTACTTGTGTCACTGAAAGTTGTTCTATGCATAGCCTCTTGATCCAGGGCTATCCGATTAAGTGGTTTTCCCAGCTCCTTATAGCATTTTGGTGTTGTTGTTGTTGTTGTTTCACACTCAGCTCATTTGAACGACTTGTGGGTGCTTTCCTCTCTTCTCTTTTTCTTATCATTTGATTACTTTGTCTCCCTTTCCTGTGCCCTTCTTCTACTGTTCTGTTAAAAGTAGCCGGTTGTGCATGGTGCCATTTCCGAACTTTCCAGCGACAACCCATCTCTGACCATTTCGTTTTCGTTTTTTCGCTTCAAACAACAGTAACACCGCGTCTCGCGACTGTTCCTAGCAACCTCGAAGCGTTTTTAAAAGCAGCGTTACCCATTTTGTGTTTCGTAATCACCGCAATGGGTATACTTTCTTTGCGATACAGGGTTAGTCAAACGCATTTAAGGGATATCACGAACACGAAGAGCGGAGTGTGTCGTTCTTGATACATGCAGTGCCGTCAAACTGCAGTCGGAGTAAAGAGCCGTACGTGCGCAGATACATTACGGAGTTCACGACTTCGCGTCCTATCTTCTCGATCTTCCTATCCTACCACGACTTCCGTCCTATCTTCTCGACCGTCGCTCGCGTTAACATAATTTTGATATCATACTTGCGGAGCGCTGCAAACTGTATGCTTTACTGCGAAGCTCGTCAGTAGCTGTATGCGCCGTCTTGTTCGAAAGGCAAAATAAAAAAGAAATGAACCTATGCCCTCTCGTGTATGTACGTCAACCGTACGTCAACCGATGAGCATTGCAACAAAAATAGAGTTGCACAATGCGTGGGGAGCTTAGTGTCAGCGCATGAATTTGGGCCACTATGGCAGCGGGTAGATTATTTCGCTCCTTCGATGGCTCGAAGAACGACGACAGGTGGGCAGATGTTACAGTGGGAGGAAAATAAACTGGACGTTAATGTGAGCTGACGTATACATAGAGAAGGACAAATCACTGAATGATGTAGGTGGCAGTGGTGAAACTTGCGCAAGAGGCGAAGTCTTGCTTTCTCACGGCGAGCTGACAGGCTAATCATGACGCTAGCTTTACCTTTGAGCTCAGTACCGCTGTAGTTACAAGAGTGGTTGTTTTAAAACGTATATATTTCATAATTTTGAACAAATGCCGGTACCTGAGAAAGGGCAACTAAGTTTCTTTTGCCCCGAGTGCAATTACGTCACTAGCGAAAGCGAAGTCGATGTACTTTTCCAATCTTCTTTGGGTTTTAGGCCATAAAATGGTGAAAGATGGGTGTAAATACGCTCGAAGGAAAACATGATCAAAAATGCGATAGCTCAGGTCGATTCCCACTTTCTCAACGTCGTCGCAGTTGTTGTTGTTGTTGTTGTTGTTGTTGTTGTGAGGCACACCTTATTTCTGGCCAGTTTGTATTTTGATTTTTGGTATTTCTTTCATTGTTCTTGAGTAACGAATTTGGCGTTTTGAGATAGCCGGGTCGGACCTAGCCTACCTTCCACTGCTTCTACATCTAAAAAAAAAGAAAAAAAATAACTCGGTACCTGTTCTCGTCCCACTCAGTCATCGGCCTGCGCAGTGGTGGTTTTACCGGGCTACCTGCAATGTCCAACGCAACCCTGTATTCAGTGTCTCCTCATCATTTGCATTCAAAGACACTGCTGTACCACCCTCACAGACAGTCCAGATAACGAATTGACCGTGAACTCACTTCAGCTCTCGGGGGCCATTTGACCGAGGCGCGGTAAGAAGGCACTGTTACGGCAGCAAGTCTAGAACAAACACATGCGTGGAGATTAAACCCCGATATTATTCCGTTTAGTCTAAACGAAGGCGCGTCGAACGGCGCGTCGCGTACATATATATATATATATATGCTAAACACAGGAATACCCCAGAAAGTGATATCAGTCTCGGTAATCGAGCAAGGAAGGTCGTTCGTTCGCAGCTGCGATTGTAATCACGGCGCGCTGAATTTATGCTCAACGACGAGACACACATTACAATTGCTTATTTTTTTTTTCTCTCTCTCTCAATGGTGCGCTGGAAATAAATTCCAGAAGGCCAACCGCGCCCCTTTCATTTCTTACGTTATTTTTCTTATATAACGTGCCGGTCGATCACCTGAAACTATGCCGTTAAATGAAAGTCCTATCGGTCGTACGTTCGCTTTCTTCCTTTTCAAGCCACGTGACTACTAGAACTTATGGCAACACGCGTTGCTGCCATTTGCATATTCTCAAACGGGTCCTTGAAACGGCGCCGAAAGCCGTTTTGAGACGTCTGGGATGGCATACCGCTGAAACAGCCTCTCACGCGGTCAAACTCGTATCGTAATAAACAGATTGGAACTGGTTATTTGAAGCATCGAGAGTTGGAAACTGAGCGCTCACCCTGTCGTTCTTTTATCTTTCTTCGTCTATTGCGTTGTCAAGTTAGGTTGGGTTACGTTAGGTTAGTTTTGCTGTCAGCGAGACGGACCAACTTGCCCAGATAAACGTATTACTGTAAATAATTGCGCGATGTGCCTCAAGAGACCAGTACTATGCGGAGATGTCGTACTGTATTCATAACAAAGTCTGCGAGATTTTTGGCTCTGGTTTTACGCTGAAGAAAAAAGAAGATAGAAAATAAAAGTAATGATTTGAATTCTGCGGTTTTACGTGCCAGAAGCACGATTTGATTATCAGGCCCACCGCAGTGGGGGAACTCCGGGTTAATTTCGACCACCCGGGGTTCTTTAACGTGCACCCAATGCACTGGACAAGGCTGTTTTTTTTTTGCATTTTGACGTGAGAAATACTGGGAGGTGCAATTTAAGGATTCCTTTCGCTCAATTCCAACTCTTTCTTAGCATCCACCGTTCACGGTCGGGCGATACCGGCGATTGGTGTGTTCCAATTGTGGCCAGTATCGAAGACAGTCTACGTGGACAGCTAAGCTGCTAGCTTCGAGCCTAAGTAAAGAAAAAAATGCATTTGGAACCGCCTGGAAGACGCCCCTGCGACGTGACGCCAACTAGCTGCAAAAAAAAAAGCTGTAAAAAAACACATATTATCAATGTATTTTAGCTCTCTGCGTGTGCGAACCTATAATAAATGCAACGTAGTTTACATTAAGCGCATAAAATGAAGCTTTACGACGTTTTCTTTTGTGCAGATCGACGACGTTCCCGTCTAGTTTTCAAGCTTCCTGCTAAGCCGCCATCTTGTCTGGGCAGCAAAGGAGCCTGCATTGTTTTCACTTGGATGCTGCCTTCGCGAAGCTGTCTTCGTTGGAACGAGAATTGGAACGAGAGTTAAGATGCTCGCTGTCCGCTTATCCGCCTATAGTTTGCCGTCTACGGCGAGTACTGCAGCACAGCCAACGTATGCTATAGGTGGACCGCGGCTCGCAATACTTACGATGTGCGAAAAGGAACAGCATTGGTACAGAATTGTTGCGTCATCCCTGCGACGATCGTGACAGGGACTTTTTTTTAATGATGCTGCGTGTTCAAGTCGGCAGTCGTGTGAACACCTTCCTGTTCGCCCCACGACGTAGCGGCTACAGCGCATGTGCGGAATCAAGTGCACACAGTACTATGTGTGCGGCATTCAACGAATATGCGAGCACATCTCTTAGAACAACGCTATTTGTATCGTTTCTCTCTTGACTAACCCGCCTGCATGGTGCACCAAGCCTGTTAGGTGCACTGAAAGTTACCCATGTTCCGGCCTTGCGCGCTACTTTCTTCCTTTTTCTTTCTTTCTTTCTTTGTCGGACACGCGGTCCAGCTGCCGCCTGAACACACAGAACTTGTACACGTAGGCTATTTGTGCCAAGGCTGCCGGCAAAGAGACGGCGGAACTGGGCGAATTCATATAGAGCGAACTGCTGCTGGGCGTTCTTAATCCTTTCTTTTACCGCAATTTGCCGCCATTAACGTGTGCCTCTTGTAACCCTATTACAGGCTTTCTGGCGGATGTGCAAAAGCAACTGCAACGGCAATATATATATATATATATATATATATATATATATATATATATATATATATATATATATTGCATTTCGAGGCTTTAATGAGCATAAAAGTCTGTCCTCCCTTACACAGTTAAGCAAAAGTTTAGCTAAAGATCGGCGTTCTCCCCGATATCGTTGCGGGGCAGAAAACGTCAACCAGCGTACGCGTGTTCAACGAAGCCGCATTAGGGAAATGATCCGGAAACGGGAGCGACGACAGGAAACGGAGGGCGCAGGAACAGCCAGCCAAATGCAATGCGCGTAAACGGGAAACCGCAGCGTTCTGGAGGCGGCACTCGAGGCCTTATAAGAAAGCACAAAGTGAAGCACGGTGGACAAAGTAATCAAAGACTGCTCTTGTGTGGCCCCTCATTAGTGTACGATGCCTTTGATAGCTACTTCATCGAGTCTTTCCTGTCCCTGTTAATGTTATACTTCAGCCTCGCCCAGTTGTTGTTACTGCTGCCTCAAAACATCAGTCATTCTCACGAGGGGTTACACCGCGCTGCCAAACTGGCAGAGCGGTGTACTTTAACCGAAATAAATGTTCGCTGAAGTCATACGCATCATTGCATTCGTAAGACATTAAAAAAAATGACCCCCTGCATTGTGTACGTTTTCTGCTGTACGCCTATCAGTCCTATCAGTATAGCCGCTTTCTTACTTCCGACCTCTGTTATGAATTACTCGTTTATTGGAAGATTCAGATAGCTAATGTCCCTAGATTCCGTTTTCTTTATTTTTTTACTTAAAGAATGAAATAAAGAAGGAAAGAGCAAGAGTAAGGAACTTCAGCGTCCGTCAAACAGAGCACGTCAACGATTCGCTAGTGTCAGTCTAGGATGCAAATACAGGGGACAGCCAGATTATGGCACACCGCTACTGATATTTGTCTCTGATCGCTGAACCTTCGCGCGTTTCCTTTATTTATTTTCCTAGTTACTTTTCTTGGCTGACAATTTACCCAACCACTCCATGTTTAATGCTCCATCGAAAAGGACCAGTATGAGCCTAGTTCAAACATATATGCATTCAGCTCCTACACAATTCGAGCCATGTATAACATAAATGCGCACATCTGTGAGTGTCGATGCCGTGAGGCCATCGATTACAAAAATGCGCCTTTGAGGAAACTTCTTAAGAAGTCGTTACGACCTCTTGGAGTTACAAAATTTTCCGAGGGATCCCCATTGCCGCTACATTCCTCACAAATTCAGTGTTGCATACGGTACGATTTCGTCACCTAGGTAATGACAGCTCAAGTACTAAAAAGGATGAAACTCAATGCTTTAAGTATAACTAGTTTTAATCTGCTTATCCCGACGCGAGTTTAACCACTTGTACGGCTGTTTGTGGGGTATTCCATGCTAGATGTCTCAAAACAACTTTCAACACCGTTTCAAGGGCCCGTTTAGATAGCATTTCGTATTAACGATGTGGTGTTGTGTGGTCGTGCGCTGGTGTTTTTGGTACGATTACGAGCACGACCACGAAATAATCGCGACGCGGAGAAGCGCGATTTCAACACCGAACTGCTAAGTGAGACCTGCACGAGATGACGTAGAAGAGGCGAGTAGAAGCAATGTTCACTGGTGTTATAGAGAGGCCGCAGCGGATGTGGACTTGGAGTGAAATGACGTTAGGAGATGCAGGAAACGAATGCAATGCGTGCGCCATTCCCTGGAATGCCGGTATCGGGCGGTGTCGGCACGGCGTCGTTCCTTTTGTTTGTTGCGTTCGCAACAGAGTTCCCCGCTCTGCGCAGCGCAGTTAATTTTTGGTCTGGCGTAATCTGTATTCACGCTGATACATTCCTGCGCTTCCGTTCTTCTTCACTTAGCGGATGCGGTAGCCTTGGCGCCATTACGGTAAATGCGACTGCGCTGCGGCGATACGAACTGCTGCGGAAGGCCGTGCAACGTGAACTGATGATGCAAGCAAACTACTGCAGGTGGCGGCGCCAGCTGCGCTGATGACGTTCTGATCCGAAGCTCCACAATTCTGGCGCGCGCCCGATTGTACACGTCACGTGGTCACAGAGACGCGCTCGTACCCCTGCTCGCGCGATCGTCTTCTTCCACAGCTGGCTGGCTCTAGCTTGAAAGCGATGGTCTTACGCGAATGAGTGACGGACGGACAGTGTTCTCGTCGGGTAACCATAGAAATGCTTACGCATTTAAAATATGCATATGGCAGCAACACGTGTTGCCACAAGTTGTAGATGTCAGGTGGCGTTAAAAAGAAGAAGGCGAACACGGCGTAGGACTTTCATTTTACGGTAGTTTCAATTCATTACCTGGTACCGGGGCGTTATGTAAATATAACAAAATAAATGGGAGCCGAGTGGTTAGAACTCTCGAATTAATTACCAGCCCAAAATTGGGAGGTCGACAAAGAAAACAACAGAGCAGTTGTAATGCGTTTCTCGCTGCTGTCTATAAGTTTAGCGCTGTGATTATAATCGTAAGTAACTGTAATGCAAAGGAAGGCATGTGATTACGTTTAGTCAATGAGTGCATTCACTGCGCGGAGAGATAGAAGTGTACGTTGTCAATGGGCACATGTTCCTTGTGTATACGGGTGTTAGAGTATCGTGTGCACATGCTTTCCCACACGTGTTTTACCTAGAGATATTATATCCGCTTTTTTTTTCCTTTCTTTTTTTCTCCTTCTTCTGGGTGAGTGGTGGAGTGGGAGGCACTCTTGTGTCGGCTGTGGCAGGCCATTGTCAATTGTGGGCCACTTAATTGTGAAGTGACCGGTTCGACTGCCAGTAACAACTGCGCGAATGATGTGTACTTATACAACATCTTCTGTTGAAGAGGCACCTCCTTGTATGCCAGGCCAATAAAAAAATAATAAATAATTCCTCTTTTCGCTTTTTTTCCCGTTCATCTACCCACAATAGGCCGAGGAAACACAGACGTTGGTAAAGCTTTCGTCCAAATTCTTCAATCAGCCTTTGTCCGAAAAGATCACCTTGTGACCTTGGCCGGATCCCTGCCGTTGGCGACAGTGGCCTGGACTTTGAAGAGTATTGGCGGTTCAAGTTCATTCTATCACCGCCATTTTCGTACGCATCACCAACACGTTTCTCTCTCTCTGTCTACTCTCATTTCCCTTCCCTAATGGTAGTTAGTAGGTGAGAACCTTGGTTCAGGCCGACGTCTCAGATTTTTCATCATAATCAATGCCTATCTCTCTATATCTCTATTTCTGCCCATACTAAGCATATTCATTTAAGAAGACATTTCTTTGTATACGCTGATCACATCGCCTTGAACTCGTCTTTACGCGCTATCTGCGTCATGTTTCCTATATTACAGTATATAGACTAAATTCTTCATGTTGCACACGTACTGTTGCGATCGTAGCACATGAAAAAGGAAACTGCTGTGTATGTGGCTTCGTTTGGTGATTGTAGCCCTCCCACCGTAATTTTCGTGAGCATAGAGAGAACGCGTGTTAAACGTGCATTACTAGCCATATGTAGTAACTCTACTTTTCGTACTAGATTTCGTAGACATCGGAGAACATTTACCACCCACGTAGTTTGATTTTGTGCATGACGACAGAGGTTAACAAGACACATGTGCAAGATATTGAGAGAAAAAAAAATATTAATTTAGTGGAGCTAATGACTACGATATACTGAGTCATGTTCTATATACCGAAGTAACTGCGATCTTCCTCCCATAGTCATCGCAGTATTTTTCAACTTGCTGTTTCTCCGGCATACACAGGTACTGCGCACATACAGCGCAACGTAACAACAACAATAACAGCAACGAAACTGTACACATTTATATCCGACAGCTTTCTCCTAGCTGCTTTTCACCTACGCTTAACCTCAGACCTTTACGTTCGCTCTCAGTGATGTAAACATGTTTTTAATGCATAAGAGGGTGCTGCCTAAACGCCGCATTGAATAAGAAAGTGCACCCGGCAATCTTTGTGCATTTGTTCCCGCAAGAAATAACATGTAAACTGAGTACCTGGGGCGCTAAGCTTGCGTGGCCCTGAAGACGATTAACACATACATAAATGAAGAACGAATACGCCGCTTTAGCGTCGCAAATGTCTAAAAATAGCTCGTGACTGTCACGGCCGCTCGTTCGTTACTGCTGCCTAGAAGAAAACAAGTAGGCTCGAGAAAGAGAGCCAGAAGCCCACCTTTACACCCCAACCACACTCTACTTATGGAGATCCCCAGTGGTTACTCCGCACGATGTGACGTTCGTTCGCGGACCGCACGAAAAAATGCTCCACAAAGCCCGCGTAAGCAATAGCAACACTCGTTATTGGGATGTTCGGTTCATAGTTTCAGAAAACCAGAAAAGAAAAGCGACCGACAATGACCTCACTGAAGAGAGAGAGAGAGAGAGAGAGAGAGAAACCAATAACAAGGGGCAGCGGGGGGTGGCTTCTTCGAGTACCCAATTATCCGAGGTTCGCGAAACAAGGAATGCCTAAGGAGTTCAAAACAAGGTAGCCGAGAAAAGGTTCGCCTTCTACGAAACCTGGAAAGGGATGGCGCAGCTGCTTGTGTAAGAGGGCACGGATTAAGCTCGCGCCGTATACCCATAGGTGGAAGGGCAGCTTCTGGGGGAAAAAAAGAGAGAGAGAGAGAAATAAACCGCCCAGGTGCGTGCCATCCGAGCGCATTCAAAGTGAACTCCACCGCGCGAGCGGTCGACGGTCATACGGATTGACGTCATAGGGGATTCGTTTGCGATGGCGCGATGTATAAGGACCCTCACTGTGGAGAGAGGCGACCGGCGCCTCGGGGTGGCGGTGTGCGACGTGGAGGGACTTAGGATTTGGGGCGTCTGCGTTCTGTATAAAGCCTGTGCACATTATATACTCAAGAGGGATGATCGGAGGGAATCGGGTGTAAAGACGCGAAGGAGGCTTCTGAGAAGCAAGTCCGGCCGTGCCGCATTCGTATTGCTGTAGATATGACAGCGACGCAAGCACCCCGCGGAGCACTGGTTGATGCTATTGATAGGCGTCGATTGATGACGCGATCAGAGCGGCAGATACTGCGCTCCAAGGAAAAAACGGCGGCTGAATTATTCATTATCTCTTCTTACGTGCTCGGAACGAAAAAAGAAAATATGAGAAGGGGGACACAGGCAAGCAAGCACGCACACCACATTTTTGTAGCAAAATGGAAAACGAAAGTAGACGGCGTCATTCGGGCGATAGCCGATGGTGCGCGAAGATTGTCAGCACACCACGCACCAAAGCGGAGATACATCGACACAGCACGCATTGACGTGGCTGGTCGCATCGACGAGGTCGATGGATCGAGCTCGCGGACGAGATTTTTGCGAGCACGTGGGGCGGTGGACGTCGCGAACCGGGCTAAAACGGGAGATTAGTCGTAACCGAGGTGTTTCGCGAATTGGCTCCTTACGCGTGATGTTCGCGCAACTTCCCGCTTTATCTCTGCCACTCAAGTAGTCGATCGATTTCAACCAGTTTTAACGCGACAGCGTTAAGGAGCTCATGTCACAGAAAAGCCGGTGTCGTCGGCGTCGGCGGCGTTGCCCATGAGCGATAAATCCCAGCAGGCACTTTTCTAAAACGCATCCCAATACGCACGAACAATCAATGTTTTAGTTATTATACGATATGGCAGAAAATACAAGTTAAGGCAATGGACCTGTGCAATTTATTACAGTTGGAATGAATCAAATGCACACTTGTATAATTGGCGACAACCGAACACGATTTGTTTCCACAAATTCCTCGTTTTGCGGTGCTTAATTCAAAAGCAATTGTTGACTTCATTTCCATTGGTGAGTTCTGGAACTATTACTATATAAAACTGCAGCAAGCTACGCGACCGGATACTGCTGAGACATCAATTAAAAGCTCGATGCGGAGTTTGGTGTGTCCGCCGGCTGTTTCCGCTATGCAGTCGTTGTCACCGCCAACTCGTCCTCGTTATCGTGTCGTCGTCGTAAGGCCATTTCGTCCTCATCCTGACGTTCACCCTCGCCACATTTTATAAAAAGGGAGAGAGAGAGAAAAAAAAAATGGCTGTGGCTTAGGTAAGTTTAAGCCCAGGATGCGAAGCATACTAGCCTTTATTTTAGTTGTTGAACCACTGTTTAGCCTGGTGAACTGCTGTTGCTTGGCTATATTTGGTTCGGCTAGACGAAGAAACAACTCATGCATTACTGCTTCGCCTTCAAGAGTGGAACGCGACAGCGTTCCCGTCGACCCGCCAAGGCGTGTAAGACAATGGGCTACAGGGCAGCGACTACGTGCCCCGCATTGGACGCGGTGAGCGTCGAGCAAAGCAGCGTTCGGCGCGGCAACGAAATGTGCGCCTGAGCAAGAGACGCACGCCTTAGAAACAGCTCGTTTCTAAGGCAACACCGCATTCACTAGAGGCGCTTTTGTACCGCTTTGAAGCATCTTACTCGTGGCTCAGTGGTAGCGTCTCCGTCCCACACTCCGGAGACCCTGGTTCGATTCCCACCCAGCCCGTCTTGCAAGAGTTGAGCCAAAGCCACTTCTCCTCTGTCGTGACGTCACGGTGTCACGTGGTTTCATGGCGACACCGCCGCGCCTGAGGAGCTGGGTTGAGCTCTCGTAATATGCTTCGCATAAAAGAAAAAGAAAGCTTTGCCCACTGCCACCACAGTGTATCTAATGCTGCTCCTGCAGCCATGTGCGGTCGCAACTCTTTTCCCTAACGCTCTCGGACCACAAGGCGAAGCCCGTCAAAAGTGGGTTAAAGGCCAACTGCAACACAATTTCACTTTGGTTACGGCAATCGTAAATGGGTAGTATATACTACTAAAGCAACCTTTGAAAAGCAAGCTTGCAGTGTCAACGTCTCTGACAGTGTGGCGCCGTCGGCACGCACTTACGCATTCACCACCGCGTCTTCCCTTCCACTTCCTCTCCTTTCTATTCCTCTGTTCCCTTCCCCCAGCGTAGGATAGACAACCAGACGCTTTTCTGTTTTACGTCCCCGCTTTAATTCTCCCTTTCTTCTCTCCTGCCAGGCAAAATTAAAGGGCTTCTCTATTGCCTCTTTCCCGTCCCCCAGAGTATAGGGTATGCCCATCCAAGCGCATTTCTGATTAACATCCCTGCCTTCTCTCTTTCTTTCCCCCTCCTCCGCCTCCTTGTATTTCTGTACTTTTCTTATTGGCTGGACCAAACAAAACGATGACGCGTGCACCACGGTGGTTAGCGGATGTGACGTACGTACCAGCACGTCGCCTCCGTGATTTTTTCAGCGTGCCGCGGGAAGCCGCGGGTGCTGCCTAATCTCAGGGATAACACCAGGATTTGCAGCCGATATCTTGTACGAGTTCGAAAAACCGACGTTCGGTTCCGCTTCACGCGATTGTACAGGCCGTCGATATCGCGGCCTATAGGTCTATATAGGCCAATCGCGTGAGGTGAAACCGAACGTCGGCTTTTCGAACTCGTACAAGATAGCGCCCCTAAGCCAACGTTCGGTTTCACCCTCACGCGATTGGCCTATATTGACCTAGGCCGCGATATCGGCGCGGCCTGGTCACAACGTTCTCAGTAACTTCCGGTGAATGATAATGACAACTTTCTCTTCTTTCTTTCTTTTTCTTTTTTTTACAGTTTCACTATGAAAAGCGTCTACTTTCGCGAGCTTTCCGTGATTCATCCATTCGCACTTCTCGCGGAGATATAAGTATTATTTGAAACTACGCTTCTTACAGGGTCCGAACTTTCTTTGCAGTTGGCCTTTATGACACACGCGACGATTTTTATACATCATTATTTTCATTAGTGCTTCAGTGATTTTCAGAAACTATCTTGAATATATATATATATATAAACTGCCTTAACTGAAGTACATCTTTCCGTGGTAATGTTTCACTCTTTCGTCATGCTCTCCTCCTCCACCTTCCTCCTCGCACTCTCTTCTTTCACCTCCCGCTGCGCTCTTCGTTCGCTTTCATCTCTCGACTGTGCTCGTTCGCTCGGATACGCCGAGGAAAGGCGCCGAGGCACGCCGACGCTCAACGCACGAACGGGTGTCTAAGAGCTGCGCTCTAAAATACATTGGCGGTGGTGAGTTTCGAGCCTACAACCCCACGCTCAGGAGCCGAGTGTCTTGCACACTGGACTAAACTAGCGCCTCCTATATGAGGCCTGTGCACTCTGCTTTAAGACACCATGCTACTTGGATCGAAATTTCCGCTGCCAATTGGTCGGCGTGACGAAATCGGTTACGTCGATATCCTCGCGGCTCACTCGGGAGCGTCCCCATTCGATTCTATGGCAGTCGGGCAATGTAGCATGACGTCACGGATCAAAGTGCACCGGCCTTGTGCGTCTCAACGACCTCGCCCGCCCGCGAGGAGTTCATAACTCGAAGGACCACTTGAACAGCGTCGTTCAAACGTGCGTCAATGCTTTAGCATTGACAACTCATAGGAGGTGCTGAGGTGTCCTCGGATACAAACTACACCAACGTAGCTCCGTTGAGTTCGTTCGTCACACATCGCTCTCACGCCGCGAGGCCATGAAGGACTCGAGAGTGACTCTATACTCGTGCAAAGCACCGAGACAACGGTGAATAACACGTGATTACGAGAGCTGAGTCGCCGTACCACGTTATTCACGACAGCCATCGTGCGTCGAGCTCGCTTGGTGAAGGAGAGCCGGTTACCGGCGCGAAGCAGTCGGCGCCCAATCAAAAGTGTCACCAGGATACAGCGTTGAGCGTTTCCTCTAAACACCGTCCATCTGTTGCTTCGGGACAAGGCGAGGCTTCGCCTGCCCGGCTGCGCGTGCTGCACGTGCGACGCTTCGGTCTCGTATGCAGACAGCGCTTGAGAGCCCGTGAAAGGAGCACGGTTGCGTGGCATTGCTGATTTGCTTTGCTTTTGCCTCGAAGTGAGGACGGACGGTAACTAAGAGACGCAATCGCCACGCGACTGGTCGCTCGAGGCACTTTGCGTGTATTCCCGGGCTTCTTTTGTGCTTGGAAAAGTGCTTTCATGTAGCACGTATTGAGCAACAGAAAGCTGCGACGGGAGTTTTTCATGTTGCTCTAGAAATTTCTCACTGACACTTTTAATCTAATGGTAATATTTGAGAAGTTGACGCATTAAGGATATAATTATGTAATTAATGTAAACAGAGTATCTCCGAGCGACGGCTAACAAGATTACCTTGGTTCTGTCCAGCTACCTGGCATTCGCATATTTTTAATGTTTGAATCAAGTTACGTGGGATACCTTACATACCGGGTGTTTCAGCGAACACTAAAATCTTTCATTCTTTTTTTTAGTCTCCTGTGGCAGATGGCACAATTCTAGGCCATGCGCTGGTCTAATCGAAGAGGCTGACATTACTTGGACAAACAATTGAAATAAATAATGAACCAATGAACATTCACGAATTAAGCTTTTAACTAGTTAACTTCTGGCACGCATTGCAAGTTTCTAGATACTAATTCTCGAACTTTGTGGAGAAATGCATTGGCGTTCCAGTTACCTTTGAGCTTCAATGCATGAAACGACGCCTGATTAAGAAAGTACGTGGAACGACAGTGCATTTCTACCGCAACATTGGCGGCGTTATCTCGTAAATGGCGTCATCTTATTTTACTTCATTTTTATTCATGAGGCCAGCGTGTCAAATGGGCTGTAAAAGCGCCAAGGCAAGATAGTGTCCGGAGGAAAGTCTTGGGGGCCCGTAAGGCGCTGCAGCGAACCGGAACCCGCCACGATGAAGCCAACAGTTGCGAAGGAGCGGCTGCTCCTGTACTTTGTCTCAGTAGTTTCGTGCAATAGGGCCCAGGCTGCAGCGAGCTCCCCGTAAACGCGGACGCTCGCGCGGGCACCGAAGCGCGGGTCGGCAGAATCTCGGACGGATGCGCTCTTCGGATTGGCTGAGACGCCGGTAGCTTCCACGGTGTTGCACAGAACTACTGTGAAAGAGAGCGTACGTGCCTGTATACGATCCCGATTTCGCGCGCGTCATCGCTCGGAATTGGCTATCAACGCGAGTCAGCTGGGTGGTGCACGCATCGAGCCGAGTCGACACGCATGAACGCGGTGGGCCTGCCGTCGCCGACGCTGACGAATTGTCAACGTATCACCGCGATGACCTTGGCTTCGAAGCTTTTCCTTGGGTTGGCTTCGGCCTATCTTGTATTGGAGAACGAGTCTACACTCATTGGATTCTGGAGCGGGGGGCTATCTCGTCCGCCGCGTTGCAGCGTAATCACTAAATGTAACTCAAATCAAATCAGTAGCTGATTTGAGTTGATTTCCTTCTGGGAATAGCACGTGGTCATAGTGCGAAATAGGTCAAGCATGTGATATAGGAGTAGAAAAACACATGAGGTGGCGTCCAAGAAGCAAAGAAAAAAAAAGCTTTGGGGGGAAGAAAATGAAAAATAACAAAGATGAGCTAACAAATAAGCCCGGGAAGTGCTTTGAAACAAACAAAAACTTCTCTAGGGCAGAGTGAGCATATATGTCTGAAAGTGGGTCCAAAAGTGGATGCGGTCAGAGAAACAGTATTATGAATAACATCACTCCGGCCAATTCGCCGAAACAGTGCACTTAGAATACTTCTTTTATTTTCTTGCGATGACGGAATAAGAGTGAATTACCAGTCGTTTTGGCGTCTCCAGAAAATGGGCATAGAGGGGCAGGCCATTTCAAGCCCTACGAAGATAGAAAGTTAGGGCAAGCGTGCGGCAACTTGATATAGCAAAGAAGTTTTCACGTCTTCGAGTTCAGCAGAATTTTCTGTGGTGTCAATGCTATAGGAGAGATCGCCTGATGTGGCGTAATATGTAATAAGCAGAATTGCGTCCCTCCGGAAGCGAGCGGAAGCCTAGGAAAAAAAAAAAAGGAAAGGCCACAAATGGACTCGATATGGATCATACAGCCATGGTAGCTGATCACGAAGCGTGTGGTCGATAGCCCTTACAAGGACGCTTAGCTATCTGATTCCGGAGAAGACACAAAAATAGTGAAATGTGACTCGTTGGTATACCTGTCATAACAAAGGTAAAGAAAGAAAAACTACCGCATTTACACGAATTTCAGCAACCTGTTTCGCCGTTTATTTTTAGCGCAGTATAGCGCTTGCACGGCATTCTGATGCGATGTCGAGTTCCGCCGATGTTGCTAAATTCTTGCTTTCGACAGATTCCGGTCGTCTAACTGGTAGAGCAAGACGGAAAGCGATAGCCTCGGCGCACTGTATACTGCGGACACTAGCACAGAACATGATGGATCGTCCCCTCTTCGCCGCAATGGTCACAGACCGCGGTGTCAGCCATACATAAGCGGAACGCGCAGGCATTGATAAACGCGACACGCAACCATAGCCTACGTAAAAGAGCCGCGTCTCCTCGGGGAAGCATTAGTGGAAGTCGAAGGCTCAAGGTTTGATACAAGATGTATAATGGGGCATGCGTGAAACGCGGGCGAACAGTGACGTAGATTTCGTTACAAATGTTTGAATGTAACCCAACAAACATTGGGCCTCTTCCGTAGCTGAAGCCAAGAGCAATTCATCCACGAGATGAGAGAGAGAGAGAGAGAGAGAGAGAGAGATAAGGAAGGCCGGGATGTTAACCAGTCAAGAGTCCGGTTGGCTACCCTACGCTGGGGGAAGGGGAAGAGAGAGAGTATAGAGACGCGCACGGACAGTACTAGAGTCAAAGCCTCTCGTGCAAACCAGACGTTCTCAGAAAGCACAAAAGTGCCTTCACTGCCTTCTGAGCCGTTGATCGGTGGGGACGGTGCTCTAGTACTGCCTGGTCACTCAATGTGTTGGACAAAGATAGTTCTGGTGCTTGAAATTGAGGACAGTGGAACAATAAGTGGTCAAGGCTCTCCTCGCATCCGCAAACATCACATGCAGGACTATCAGCCATTACAATTAGTGCAGGCAACGTGAAGGCAACTGCCAGCCACAATCGACACAGAAGAGACGCTTCGCGTCTGTGCAGTCCTGCAGGACGTCCGAGTTGCAGTGAAGGTTTTAGTATGTGCAGTCTGGTGAGCCTTGTATGTGCGCTATCCAACTTTGCTAAGGAGAGCATGCGTGCTAGAATGCGAAGTTGTCTCGTAGCGTCGGTCCTTGAGAGAGAAATGGCTACGCAGCGGTGTTCTTTGTTTGACGTCCGAGCTGCCTTATCTGTGTCATCATTTCTAATGATACGGCGATGGCCTGGCATCCATTGAAAAGCGACATCATCGCATTTTCTCTCAAGTGATGGACAAGTTCTACGATTTCACACGTGAGCTGATCGTGCGTTCCATGTCGAAGAAACGACTGCACACAGTGCAAGGCCGGCCTTGAATCGCAGAAGACTGCCAATTTTCGACGACTTTCAGCATTTGGCACATCATGCGCGTCGCGGAGAGCCGCGAGCTCTGCAGCTGTAGACGTAACTAGTGACACGGGAAGTCTTGAACCGCTGGGTTATTCACATTGTTGGTATAACTACAGCACAACCTAAACTGGTTGATGTAGTTGAGCCATCAGTATAGACGTGTGTGTAGTCGCTGTATTTTTCGTACAGGAGTAAACTAAGTTGCTTGAGTGCAGATGGCGGCAAGTCTGACTTTTTCTGAGGTCCTGGGATTGTTAGGTTTGCTTGAGCGCGACTCACACATCATGGAGGAATCGTAGGTTTTGCCGCAGGTGCGTAATCTGATCGGAGAGAGGCACGGTGTGCGAACACAGTTGTACTGAATGTCGTGCGAGCCTATCTACTGGGAGAATTGGAAGGTGGTGGGTAGGGGTCCAGGCGAAGTGTCTTATGTGCACACGCATTGTTTCAGTGCTAATGTGCGTTCTAATAGTGGAATCTTGAGCGACTGCAATAACTTCAGTCGTTGACGCACTCGGCGGTAGACCAAGGCATATCTTGAGGGCTTGGATGCTTTGGATTGTGTTCAGGTTAATTCTGCAGGTGTTGCAGATGACCGCTAGGCTGTACCGCAGGAATCCAATAAAGAGGACCCTGTAAGGTTGCAGCGTAGATTGTATTGACGCTCCCCACATTATTCCTGCTAGGAACTTAAACATATGGCAAATTCCCGTCAGGCGTTTTCTCACATAATTCACATGAGGGGTCCAGGAGAGATTTCTGTCAATGCCCCCCCCCCCTCCCCCCCCAAAAAAGATCTGTGGATTGCGCTGTACGAGATCAGCTGTCCGTCGACGGATATCACGTATGGAGACATTGACTTCCTGGTAAACGCCACCACTGCACACTTTTCATATGATATATGAAGTTTTTGTTCTCGAAGGTAGGTGGATGTTAAAGTGGCTGCCTTCTGAAGCCGCGCGCGAAGCTGCAGTCGCGTGACACCCAAAGTCCAAACACAAATGTCGTCGGCATAGATGGAGAGCCTAACGGTGCATGGAAGGATGTCGGTGAGTCCAATGAGTGTTAGAGTGAACAGCGTTGGGCTCAGTACTCCGCCCTGAGGCATCCCACGGCTACTGCAATGCTGGGAGGTCGGGCCATCCTCGGTAAGCATGTAGATAGCTACTAACCCAGAAAAAGATCTTGCCACCAAGTCCTACTGCCTCTAACGCGTTGAAAATTGCTTCGTGCCTTTCGTTTTCGTACGCTCCTTTAACGTCCAGAAACAGGGCAGCAAATAGTGTTTTGGGGGACTTCTGGTGCTCGATGTACGTCACCAAGCCGATAACATTGTCTATGGAAGAACGGCCACACCTCAAACCGGCCACTGCATCTGGACATACCTGGTAATGTTCGAGGTACCATTTTAGCCATGCTAGAACCATCCTCTCCATTAGTTTTCCGATGCAACTGGCAAGCGCAATTGGTCGGTATGATGCAATGTCTACCGGCGACTTGCCAGGCTTGAGCAGTGGAATTTGGCGACTGGTCTTCCATTCCTGGGGAACCGTACCTGTCTGCCAGGAGCTGCTGAACAAAAGCAGGAGCACTTTCGGAACCTCTTCGTCAAGATTACGTAGGGCACTGTAGGTGATACCATCGGGTCCTGGTGATGATGAACGCTTGCACAAAGCGATTGCAGCTTCGAGTTCGTCCATGTTAAAAAGACTGCCCATGCGGGGGTCGCGTGAAATCGGTGAGTGGGCGAGCGTCGATGTTCCAGGGGACCTAGTTTTGCCTCCAATCCTCCTGTAGAAATCGTCAGCGACGTCAATCTCTCTGCATTTTTGGTGAAGGGCCAAAGAATTGAAAGGGTGGCGCTGCTGAGGGGTTCCACGGAGACGCCGTACAGTTCTACATATGTGAGACAAAGGTTTTCGTAGATCCAAAGACTCACAGAATGACATCCATCTTTGCGATGCAAGCTTGTCCATGTGAAGCTGAATTTTCTTTTGAGTTGTTCTGGCCAACCTCAGGTCATGTACAGACTTTGTGCGCCTGTATCTTCGTTCTGCACGGCGACGAATTGCACGAAGCGTCTCCAGATCAATGTCGCATTCAGTGCGGGTAGACGTTCTCGTAAGAGAATGCGTGGTAGCCTTTATGGCACCCTTTATGGTGTCCTGTAGGCTAGAGGACAACTCATCACGACAGCCATATCTGACAATTGATTTGAACATCAGCCAGTCGATACATTGTGTGACGCCTGCTAACTTGGAGTCTGTCAACCCTTCAATCCTAAGATAAGTGGGTAGGTGGTCACTTCCCCGCATTTCAATATCCGGAAATCACCTGACCTTTCTAGTGAAGGAGCATGAAACAAAGGTGAGGTCCGGGCAGCTACAGTAGACAAGTTCCACGCAGAAACGTGGGGCTTCCATCATTTAACAAGCACAGTTCTTGTTCGGAGGCAATTGACACAATATTCTGCCCCTCGAGTTTATCTTAGAACTCTCCCAGATATAGTGGTTGGCATTAAAATCTCCAGTCATTACAAAAGGCTGCGGAGCCACTGTCGTGATTTGCCGTAACCGCTCGCAGTCCAGCCGACTTGAGGGCGATACGTAGGCTCCACCTAAAGGAATGTGAGCTTGCCTTTCTTCCCTGTCAGACTCTGCTAAAAGACAGTAAGCCTTATCTTAGTCCATGTTTCCGCGAAGTATGTTGGAAAATCGTTCTACTTGGCGATTGCTTCCCATCGACCTTTGGAGAGTATTTAGGTGAGCTATCGCTAGAAACCGTTCAGGAGTGGTTGGCGGCGACAGCAATAAACCGATGCAAAAAAAGAAAAAAGAAAAAGAAAGCAATACAAAAAGGAAAGATAAAACTTAGATAATAATCTAAAAGTATGTGCTCTGTCTGAAATGAACAATGTAATTTATGTAATTATAATAAAAACAAATAAAAAATAAATGGAGGTGTAACCGTATAAGAGTGTACAATTTTAAAGCTACTTTCATGCCTCTAGGTGTCATTTTTATTCGTTAATTATTTCATTTATTCATGTATATTTTCCAGGGTGAATCTCCTGTCCTTGAATGTACCTTAGACATAAAGCTATCCACGTATAAAGGTGCTAATAAATGTGAATCGTAACGCACATAAAATGCAATATGAATTCAAGTCTGATTAGAATGACGACATCGAATCTTGAGTTACAACATCGGTAACATTGTCGAACCGAACATCCCCAACAATCTACGAAGGAACACTTGACGCAAAGGATTCGTAGGGAAAATTACGTACGCTGAAGTACGTAGCGTGGCACAACCCCTCTAACAAGTGAAAGCGCATGCGTTATATATCAGTGTTGTAGTGGCCATGGTTTAGCCTGAAGAAAGAGAGATAAAAAAGTTTGATTATATTAGGAGAGGTTACATGTGAAGAAGCCGAAAGAAACGTTATACTGCCGCATTGTGTTGTTTGTCTATAGTCGGGGGACCTCCGTAACACAGTTGTTATCATGTTTGGTTTACTAGCCATACCGGCGCGATCCTCGTCGTTCACCGCTTGCTGACCGCCACAAAACATTGCTGTGCTCGTGTCGAATGCTTTTGAATGTGCGTGTCCGTGTATGAATATATTCTCCAAAGAATCGGCACAGCATTATTCTTGCACCGACTGTCGGCGGTGGCTGTCCGCTTCATTGCCACATTAGTTTCCTTGCCGGGCACAATTTCGACCCAACAAAGGTGTTCCAAAGATCCTTGGGTGCTGTCACGTGACAGTTGGCGAATTTGCGTAAGCAGACTTCCCCTCAAGTTCAAGTTGCCCTTCACAATATGGCCGACCTCATGCTCGCCGCTCTGCTAAAGCTCGGGTGCAAAGAGTGGGGAAGGAGCGTGAGAGGAGGGGGGAAAGATAATTTATGCGCGGATACCACGCTCTTTGGGAATCGGTGTAAGAGCTTCTCTCTTTGGTGTTTGCGAGGAATAAAAATGTTACTGCTTAGCCACGATCAGCGAGCACAGAGCACGCGGCCAAGTTGGACACGCTCTCACCGAGAAATGCGCCTCTCGCGACATAAACTTGGGGCCCCCCGGAACCACAGACACGTCCGACAGAAACTGTCGCACGCACTACAAACGAACAATTAAACTCTTCCGGCACGAGTTATTTCTCAAAATTGGCCGTACTGTATCAACCCGAGTCCAACAGCCAACCACCGCTATACCACGTGGCCAATGAGGATAGTTCTGGTCCTGACTGTTCGTGATACACCGTGCAAGACAAGACGATAAGCAAAGAGGGAACAAAGTGAAAGCGGGAGCCAGCGTTTCTACAAGTGGACTGGCCTTTTTCAAGGCATTGACGAAGATAAGACCACTTGTCGAAATGTTGGCTCCTGCTTTCACCTTGTTCTCTTTTTGCACATGGTCTTGAATTTCCATTTCCCGCCTTCCTCCTGTCTGCCGTGCAAGACAGTGAGCCAGTACCCACAAAGTGGAGGCATTAAAAGTTTATGAAAAATATTAGCACGTTTCAGACAACCAGCTTACAAGCATACCAAAAGAGTAGGATCAGCGACACTATAACACATGCGATGAATCCTAATTCGGCTTCAGTTAATTCTTTTATGGAGGGTAGGTCAGCGTGTATACGTTATAACATTGGGTGCGCTATTTCGGAAACTTCCCAACTTCTTGAGTAACCTGGCAGTGCGTACAGCCATGGCACTCAAATCCACATTCTGCTTCAAGTTTACTTCGCAGCTCTTTGGAGTTGCACAATATTCTTGCACACTGGAACAGTGCTGCTGCCAATATACGCGCACTGAGGACGGTTTTAGTCCACCTCCGAGGTGCTATCTTGAACCTGAAGCGCTGGACCCTCGTTACTGTGTATTCTTGTGCTTGTTACCTGAGCACGTTGTGTGCGAGTGTGGAATGTCTGCGCACGAGTGCGTAATTTCATGCGTTACCAACCTTATCTTGAGTAGCATGGTAGGCGTATGGCCGCGCAAACATGACCCATCACTCACTAAAAAATGTCACTCTCTCTCTCTCGCTCACCGAAATTTACGTTCATTTCTATGACTCGTGTTCTGAGTCACGACAAAGATTCACTAAGTATATCTACTTTCTCTTCACGGCGGGCGCTGCAATCTATATACTTTTCTGAACCGCCGTCAGTTTATCGATTTCGTTTTCACTCGAAGATAAGATCGTTCCCGATACAGCTTTATGTTCTGTAACCTCCTGTGGCCGACAGCGATACACATATATATATTCGTCGAAGCTATCCTCAGCCTGATAACTGTGGTTTTACCTACAATATCACTCGCGATAAAGCTGCGAAGTCGTTTGTGGTTTCCTGTTTGCACTTTCCACCAGTAGCAGATAGGCGCCTGACATTCTTCTATTGAGACCTACTGTGGAACAGGGCTCCGATAACTTTTTTTTTTTTTTACAACGTGACGATGATATGTTAACTGACAGAGAAATGTGGTAATGACTAAGGAGCTCACATTAGTCAGCGAATGGCAAACGACACATTGTGATATTTTTGACGGTATATTTTCTAGTGACCGAGCTGGCCTTTATCACTTTCTTATACCCCACCCTTCATTGACGCTTTTTTTTTTTTCTGAGTCACTAACCTAGGCAGACGTACACTTAAACCGAACACCGTACGTTCTCTTTTTAATTTTATTTTTCGTAGCAACATCAGCCCATTATTCAAGAATATTTCTGAAGCGATAAAAATTGACTCACTTATAAAAACAAAAGCGTGATTTATTTTTCTGAGTTTGGTAAGATGACCACGCGAAAGGTTGTCGTCAGAAAATCTCGATGGACCGAGGATGATTCCACGTAATGTCACATTATAACGTGATAGCGTTAAGCACCCCCTGTCGCAGAAAATCTACTCTTCTACCACCAAAGTTCCTCATACCTTGTCTTTCATTCTTTACAAATTTATTCCTCGGGATTATGAGAACGGCAGCCCATAAACCAATGTAACGAAGAAAAACACCGACAGCGCATATCCTTTATGTTAGCTCTTCTCGGACCTAAATATTAAAGTGCGAAACAATAACAGGAGATCGGCCCGTGCAAGAGGCGGCGTGTCTACCAGAAAGCTTGCCTTCGTGCATAGCGTTCGCCGCCAGCGTTTCCCGGTAAACGTTACGGTTACGTAAGCTACAGTTGCCGGGAAGCAGGAAAAGCAGAAAAGGGTCTTTGGATGCTATCGCGTTCCACTCTTAAAGGCGAAGCTTTACAATCATCCATTAAAAGCTCGCCATCAACGCACAGTGATAAAGATCCACCGCCTTTCACACCGGACTGAAGTTCAGCATGCGAAAGTGACAAAAGTAAATTCGATGGCGGAAATCCAGTTTTCCACGCGCTAAGTTACTAACTGTTTCTGTGCATCGTATTTCGTCAAATTAGTTGTGGGTCGGTATTTCTGTCATGGTTCAACTAGCAGCCACTTGAGGTGGCCAGTATAGGTTTAGACATCCACCTAAGGGTCCGTGCAAATCACACGCAGCGAATCACTGCATCCGTATATAACATTTAGTTTCCTTTTTTTCCTCCTAACATCAAGAGGAAATGTTTTGGAGCAGCTAACGTGAAAAATAACCGCATACTGCATGTGAAAAACGCAATACAGATATCTAGCATGCGATCGAAGTGCTCGTAAACTTGCCTAACATCTACGAAGCTCACATACATACATACATACATACATACATACATACATACATACATACATACATACATACATACATACATACATACATACATACATACATACATACATACATACATACATACATACATACATACATACATACATACATACATACATACATACATACATACATACATACTCCATTTTGCGAAACGAGGTGTGGGCTCCGAACTAATATCAACTGCAAGCATCGGGAGCCATTTTCAACATGCTAATAAAAACGAGCCAGAGAACAACCAGAACACTAAGTATACGAGTTATCTTGATATCGGTTGCGTTTTCGCGCCTTTTGCATCTCCGCTTCAAACTGTTACGAGTAGGACGTGCTGTGCTGTACGCCATTAAACATGCTTGCAAATAAGTAAATAAGTAAATAAGTAAATAAATAAATAAATAAATAAATAAATAGAAACGTTCTATGCTGGGAGGCAGGAGTTCAGTTAGCTTCGCCCAATTTCCCCTCCACTTCTTGAGACGGAAATGAAGCCGTCATTACTTGAAGGCGGTGAGTTTCAGTTCCGTGAGCTCTTTGCCCAGCAACTTTCCACCCGTTTCCACAGGTGAGCTTCTGTCCCCGGACCTCTTGGTCGACGTGGAACACGCGCACTGCGCACAATGGACATAACGGCCTTGCGCAACTGATACTCGGCTATCGTAGAGGCTTTCCGTTGCCCCAGCGGGAACAGACCTAGTGTAAAGATCAGTGTGCCAGTGCCGAGCATGCTGCCCAGTTTTTCACATTTAGCTACCGCTATGCGCTGTTCCCCCAGTCAGTGAACCCCGAAAATTACCGGGACTGCGTTTGACATGTCGACAAGGAGTGAAATATATGGGAGTGTAGCTCCTGCCTGTTTTCTTTCTTCTTTTTTTTTAATGACAAGAAAAGAAGAAAGGAATGTCGAACACACGCGTGCAGCTCGGGACGCAAAAACACGTGACCAGAAAGAGACTCTCTCTTCACGGCCACCCCTCAAAAAGGGAAGAATAGTTGTCGAGGATCATCCGAGAAGCAACAGCGCGCTGTTTTAAAAAGGACGGGGGATGGATGAGTCAGGCCTTTGGTCGCCATAATAGTGCCTGAAACAGGTCTTCTAAACTCTCCACTCCACTGTCTCCTTATTGTTATACAGATTTTTTGTGGTTGTTTGTTTACGGCGTTCTTGTGAGCGAGACCACTCACGATAAAAGAAGAATGTTGTTCAGCTCTCGTTGTTTACACACAGAACGAACCAATAAGAGTGTCCAAAACCCCGAGACCACTCTACGAACGTTCTCCTCCCTCTGCCACATCACCCTTCGTGGGAAAGAAGCAATACGGTCCCTACGGACGCACGCACGCTCATCTGATGCCAACAACCTCTGGCTGCGCGAACCGGTGAAAGTGAAAGCGCCGGATCGGCTGTTAGGAACTGGCTGCTGTCGGGAGGCGAGGAGAGGACGAATAGCGTAATCGAAGCAAGAAAAGGGGATACAAATACAGCAAAAACCAAAAGTAAGCCATGTCAGCGCATACGGGGAGGAAGTGGCAAGGGCTGAGTGGCGTTTGCACTGAGCGCGGAGGTGTCACGTGACCACTGACGTCAACGCGTCAGTCACCTCCCCTCTCCTCCTCCTCCTCGGAGCGCGTCTGTGTGTTCGCAGTACCGCGGGCGACGGCGTCCGGCGTGTCGACCTTGGGAGCTGAGAGCTCCCCTCGAGGCGCATATAAAGAAGTGAACAGATGCGGCGGCCGTTGCAGAGAGAGAAACTCTGGAACGTAGCCGCAGCGCGAACTTGGTCTCCTTTTCTCTTAGTACTTACGAACCCGAAGCAGCAGTCGGTCGACTGACATTGGCCGCATTCACTTCCGCGCTCCTCTTTTAACTTCGCCGCCGCGCCGTTGCTTCCGCCGCGCACCGTCTGCCGCCGGAAGGGATTGGCAGACGACATTTCGACTGACAGACGAACACGGTGACTCTACGGAGGAAGTAATTCCAGCAGCCGTCGCCGCCACGCGAGGGGAAGTGTTGGAACTAGTGAACAAACACCACGTCCATTCGAAAGGATTTGCCATAGGAATCAAACGACGCCCTCACGCACCATCATGCCACATCTCAGGCCGGGGGATGACGAGTTCGGCGAGCACAATGTCATCGTGACGCGCGTTCAGCTGGAGGATTTCCGGAAGAAGATTCTCGAGGAGATGGCTGCACACCCAGGTAAAAAAAGCAACTCAAATACGATGCGGGCGATTTTATTCCTTACTCAATCACTCAGTTCCGCTAATTTCCTTCCTTAGTTCAACTTTCCGTGTACGCTGGTCGAAACTCAATTTATTGACTGAGCGACGAGAAAAAGTGCAAAAGCTTGCTCTGTTTGCTCTGAACTATGCAGGGCTAGTTAACTGGGACCTATTCTTCTGGTTAAACCGCCTTTTTCCAGTATTCTTCTCCATTTTCTACTCGGAGCTGACAATAACATTTCATTGCCAAATTTTATTTTACAATACAGAGTTTACGAGAAGAAGAAGAAAAAAAAAACGAGAAGGGTAGGAAAACTGGCTTAATAAAGAAGACGGCTGTAAGGTGCGCAATTACAGCGAACGCGAAAGGTCATAGGGTCCAATGAATCGCACTCCGACAATTTACAATTCAATACCCATTATTATAGCCGCGTCGAAAGGCCGCTTCATATAGCAAAGTCATTTGTGACTCATTCAATTTGTCCATGTCATTCAAGCTGTCCTGTAATATTCGTTGTGCATCGAAATCAGGCGTGGCGTCATGGAGACGCGCTGTGCGGGATCGTGACTCATTCGGTTTGGCTGATTTCCAAAAGCTCTCGAATGACCATAGGGACGAGTCACAAACGAGACTACGTAACGTGGTCAAAGACGGTGCGTGCCATTCGGCCTGACTCAGAAATCGCATGCGGCAATGGAAGCTAATCATCACGTGTTCGGCCCTTTAATTACAGAACAAACGTATGTGAGGCCGTTTGGAAAAGTGAGTCACGCCGCCTATGACGACTGTCACCACTGTATGCGTCGCGGAAAACTTATCATACGTAGTTTATTTATTTCTGTTTTTTTTTTCATCGAGTTATAAGCGCGCTGCATTTCCGTTGCTCTGTGTATAGTGGTTTTAGCTCACCTTTGATGGTTACGTATGCCAATGCGGTTGCGTTCGTGCCACTGTGTGTGTCCGCAATTGTAACAAGCGCGCTTTCGACCCCTTTTCCCAAGCCTATAGCTAATCACTAGTGCTATTACGAAGTGATGGGTACAATGACACTTCCCTTGCGTTTGTTCGTAATGCGGCACCTTGTATTACATTACCAAAGCGTGTCGAGCGCCATCACCATCGCCCTCGTCATTGGTTTCACTAAACGCCTCAGCGACCTGATATACCTCTTTTCGTGAGTCGATGAGGGAACGGCGCTGTCAAATATTGCCACGCTCTAGCTACATAGTCGCTATATAAAAAAGAAACAAAACGGTGGGCAGATCACCGTGGGCCACCTCTTTCGGTTTCCCTCGAAATAGGCTATGTAAGTTTTTAGCCTTAGAATGCAGATTAAATTCAAATATGTCGGTGTTCCCGGATTAACGCTGCCTGATTGGCGTCGCTTCAACTGAAACGTCACAGAAGCGATTAAGATGGTTATCAAGGGCCACCGAGAATGTCGCTTTAGGCAGCGTTATAAGCGGGCATCAGACCAAGATTAGTGTTGTCCAAGAACGCGTGAAGCATGCAGAAATAGCAAATAAAGCGACGGGTGGGAGAAAAGAGGTGGAGGTCGGCGCAAATGCGGCCAGAGTGTCACAATGTGCCTATCACGTAACGGCGGCGCTTAGGCGGGAGCAGCAGTCACATAAATTGGGTTCAGTGAGAGAGTTGCGAAACTTGCGAACCCAGCGCGAAGAAAAGAAAAAAAATCGCGAATGTGCATATACGCTTCGGCACATTGCCCACTAGGACAGCCACCATGAGCGGCCAACTGCTAAAACAAAAGTAGCTGATCTCTTTGAACGCAGATCTATTTGGCTGACGCTTATCGAATCTCCTCATACGAGATGGCCGTGGTATATATACAGTCCGCTGAGCGCGTGCACTTGTGACGGACCAATGAGGGCTTCGGGGAGCGAGATAGAACCTCACCGGAGAGAGATGGCGAACATATTTCATTTCACACCTATAGTCCGGTCTCTTATGGCCCCAGGAACGCCCTGACATGGGATATTAGTGTATCTTGGAAGATTACCAAGACAGCGCAGGGCAGGGAGAGAGCCAGCTTCAGAGGGATGTGGGGCGAAATGACAGAGAAGCTTCGAGGAACGTTTGCGAATATGCAGGGACAACTTTATGAGATACCGGGCTTATCGGAATGACCGCCACAGCGCCTTCAATGTGGGCGCCCCGCAGTTTGTTCGAATGCCCAACTTTCAGTAGCTGCTGCTATGTGCTGCGGAAGGCAAGTTTCAGCAACTTGATATCTATCTATCTATCTATCTATCTATCTATCTATCTATCTATCTATCTATCTATCTATCTATCTATCTATCTATCTATCTATCTATCTATCTATCTATCTATCTATCTATCTATCTATCTATCTATCTATCTATCTATCTATCTATCTATCTATCTATCTATCTATCTATCTATCTAATCTATCTATCTATCTATCTATCTATCTATCTATCTATCTATCTATCTATCTATCTATCTATCTATCTATCTATCTATCTATCTATCTATCTATCTATCTATCTATCTATCTATCTATCTATCTATCTATCTATCTATGTTCTTTTTTCATTGAACTGCGTTCAATTATATTTCATTTCCGAAAGGTCATGCTTCAACTCGATACGAGGCTTCACAAAGCTGCATCAGGATTCTTCTCAACCACGGGACTGGACTCCACTCTGTAGTGCGCGTAATCATGTTTTGCGACGATATCGCTGGCATACGCTATCGGCGTGACTCGATCCGTCACAACAATCTGGCTGGGAGCCGATCTAGATGCCTCGAAATCGGATATCTGCTTCGGGGTGCGACAATTGCACGTTCGCGGCCTGCTCCGTTTCGTTGCGATGGCAACCGTGCCTGCAGATATATTTTGACAAAGAGAATACAGGGACATGTGGCGGGGGAGATAAGCAGGGGCACGTTCGGCGAATGTTTCGAACGCCACGTCAGTAATGGTCGGAACCAGCTTTCGAGGGCCAATAAAGAACGGTGAAATGACTGATGTTGATTACCACTTTAGCGCAATAGCGTTGAGGGCCCAGTGTCGCAGAAAATCCGGCGTCGGTGTCGGTGATGCCCGTAGGAGAAAAATCATCCCGAACCAAGCATCCCGATCCTCGCAGGCCTTCCGCGTGGATCGGGACGCCAGCGTTTCCAGGAAAACATTACGGTTACGTAAGCTGCAGTTGCCGGGAAGCGTGAAAACCGGTCGGGGATCTTTGAATGCTACCGCGTTCCACTCTTAAAGGCGAAGCTCAAGGGTCCTCCCTATCTTTCGTCTCGTTGCAGCGACCGCGAGACGCGGCGTAGTAACTTGAACCGAAGGTGCAGCTCTCGAATTCTCATACTTGCCTTTGAAAGTCTATGTTAGGTGACAGCATAACCTCACGCGTCACAGACAAAAGAAAATATGGAAAGACGGAAGGCATGCGTCTACATTGCCTGGCTTCTGCAATGCAACTCGTCAGCTCTTTCTGTTTTAACGGCGTCACCCAAGCAACTAAAGAGCTTGCAATGCGTGAAGAGCTAACATTTAAAATTCCACCTAAACCTTCTGACGATTGCATCGTGCATAACTACAGCGGACTAAAATTTAAGATTCACCGCTCCATGCCTTCTGGAAGGAAAGACGCTACATTGAAACCTTGTGGAAATTCACAAACGGGCGCGGCCTTGAATAGTAAAGCTTAACGCGATAGCATCGACACGCAAACGAATGTGCGCCCGCTATTACAGGCCGGTGTGACGTGGTTTTCAGTATAGTGAACTCTTTAGGTGTTACGAAACTGGTTTGAACGCACCACACGCGAGAGGTCATTTTGAAGTCTCTACAGGCTGCGCCTTCACTTGACAGTCGATGCTATAATCCTCGTTAACCTACCGAGCACTTCCTATCACGACCCCATCACGTCACGCCGCCTCGTTTTTTTTTTTTTGTGCTTCTGTGGAGACTATAGTGCGTCGTGCGAGTTATACCCGGTTCCTAGAGCAACACGACGTGGACGGCATTAATCGCCCCCGCCCGGCGTTCGACAGTTCTTGTGGTACCGCCTAGTTATGCTGTGCGTCCTAGCCCCGCTGCCGTATCCGTATACGTGACTTAGTTTACGCTACTATATATGCATCACTTTTCTTCACGCACGGGCGTGTTCTACGCAATGCCCGTTCGATGTGTAGCAGCTGTTGTCTTCACAGCCGTCCTCCATTCTCGTCTTCTCTGTTTCCACACAGGAGGTTTAACCGGAATGTTGGCGAACTGTGTAAGCGCGACCTGTTTTAGATCACTTGTGTACAAATAAGGTATAACTCAGTGCCTACACGACATTATGCTGCTGGGCACATTGCAAAACTAATTTACACCTTTATTCACTAAGAGAGTTAGTTATGAACCGATTTTACACCCTTATCACTCTCAAGGTGTGAGTTATAGGCCGATTTACGCCCTTTTCGCTTTCAAAGGCGCAAATTAAGGAGTGTAACGGTATGAGTTGCAGACTGATTTGAACCCTTTTCACTTTTAAGGTTGCAAATTATTTTACAGTGCTCAATTAGCACAAAGCTCGTGCAGTTTTATTCCATGTCTCTACGACCGCATTCATATGGCGACGGTATACGAAAAGAGTCGCTCACGTTGCGAGTTTTTGTGCACGGTTAAAATTTCAACCACCTGACTGTGGTAGCAAAAGGCCTCGGTAAATCTTGATGACGTGGTTAATGTTCACCTGGAGCTCTCCACTACGGCGTATATCATATCCTGCATGTTCACTTACATCGATAAATCGAATCAATCAATCAATCAATCAATCAATCAATCAATCAATCAATCAATCAATCAATCAATCAATCAATCAATAAATCAATCAATCAATCAATCAATCAATCAATCCTTAAAAACTATGAAGTTTTGCCGCCTTTCACATAGTTGCATACATAGTCGTTGCGGCTTTCCTGCAAGAGGAAAGCTTTCTGGAATGTTTCGTTTGGATATGAACACGAAGCTTCGTTGGCTAATTTTGGTCAGTGACGTCACTGTATTCAGATCGACGCTTTAAAGTAAAATTTCGCTCTGGAGGACGAAGAGAAATTTCACGGAGCCAATGGCAGTAAGCATGGAGGCTAAGCAATAAGTGTAATTGATTTGTTGGCAAAAACTCTGTCATCAATAATGCCATTGGGCAGGGCTGAATGTACATCTATTATGTACATTTTACCCTCCTTAGCCGTCCTAATAGATGCATGTAGTTCGCGGGATTGCGACAGCGGGTTCAGTTGCGTATGGAATAACAGTTTAAACTTGACCCAACCACTTTTAATGCGAACAATTTCTATGCGAATAATTTTTGCCTCGTACTAGGTACTATGCTGTAGGTAGGCTCCTATTTCACCTCGTTTCAGACCTGTTCAATAATAAAGAAAGGTCGTGTCCGATCGTGGGCTTCCTCCCAGGGTACCCCAGCGCAATAGCACGATGCTCTATACCCATTAGGCCACACACATATGCGCACATTTCTCGTACGAAAGCCGTCTAGCCCTTTGAGGCAATTGGCGCATGGGGCAAATCGAATAGCAGAAATTAGCTTTTAAGAAAGAATATGCAGGTCCCACGCACTGTGGGAATCGATGTAAGCGAAGCTTTGCCTGCCGTTTGCGTTCACTGGCGTTATTTGGTTCCGATATATTGACGGCATACGACAGTCGTGACGTGATGTGAAATGTTACCTTGCCTTCTACGCTTGACGCTTTGTGCGAGCCTTCGTCTCCTCGGCACTAAGTGCACGCTTCGGCGCCATTCTGGGTTGTAGCGTTGTAGCTCACAAAACTGCCTCTTCTCTCTATTCCCTCGCTAACCGCAGCCGCGCAGGCCCTCCAGGTGGCGCTTACCTTGTCTTACGTACATTCTTTACAAAGTTATTTCCTCGGAATTTTGAGAATGACAGCTCACAAAGAAATGTCATGAAGCAAAACACCGACAGCGGATGCCTTTTATGTATTTTTGTGAGACAAGGCCACGCGGCCGTTAGTGGCATGCGTCTCAACTAAGTTCCGACGTGGCCGGAATTAGCGGCGTGCAAGACCACAGCAACCGCAGCAGCAGCAGCAGCGGGAAAGTCGAAGAGGTAAAGAAAACTTCGCTTTAAAAGTGAAAACATATGCCCACGCGCTGGTTTCCATAGGCCGCAGACACAGGAATGGAACGCGAGAATAACTGCCAACATTATCACTGTCCTTGGCGTGCGTCACGTCGCATAGCAAGAAGTCGCTTATAAACGCGGCAGTGCGACAGTGTCCGATCCTTCGATCGTGGCAGCTGGAGCTTTGCGACGTTACGCGACACTGTACCGCCTTCGGTATACGCCCTGTCGTAACTGAACAACTTGTATCGTTTACTCGCCGGAGCACAATAAATCAGCCGCCGCTGAAGAACCCCCCTCCCCTCCCGCCTTTCTTAAACAAGAAGCGGTGTCTGCCCCGCCCCCTTGCCGAGACGTGCTGGCACTTCAGCGCTGAGGGCATCGTGCGAGGGACGCTACCCTGGATCCGCTCCTGGAACCTTGATACAGGTCGGCCGGCACACGCTGTCTGTAAGGGGGTTACCGCTGCAGACACCCTGGTCAGGCAGGGAAGTCTGTGGCCTGCGCCCAAACATGTTAATTAACAGGCGTCGGTGGCAGAGGGATCGGGTACCTGAAATCTTTTCCCAATTTTTTGTACTGTACGTTCGCCTCATCCACTTTAGGTCCAACTTTCGGCAATTCTTTTTCTGAACAGGGTAATATCTCAAGAACGCATCCACTGCGTGCACGCGGTGCCTGATAGGTGATAGGTACGGGTGTAGAATGCACCGTGCTGAGAAGAAAGGAAGAAACCGGAGCCCAGAGGCAGGAACGCAGGCACCGAAGCGGGGGCTACGTGCGGCTATCGCTTCCTCGCAAACCGACGGAATGCGATGCGAAAGCGACACCGCGCTTCGATCCGGCGGATGTGTTTCAGAGGCTTTCTCGCGAGAGGGGCCGGCCTCTCCCCCTTCGGTGATAACGGGTGTCGAGCGCAGCAGACAGTTACTGCACTGCACTTTAACCCAATTATTTCCTTCCCAAACAAGAACCTCTCTCCTCCCCGTCCTCTCCCTTTAAAATCGTGCTTGCTTTCTCGCGTTCGTCTCAGCGTGTAAGGGCACTCACAAGGGTGATCACATCCACGACCGGCGCCACGTGTGCGATCGGGTTTTTCACGTGGGCCGCGACGGTTTCCCGCGTGTGTGCGCAGCGGCGACCTTCGGAATGCGCGCCCGACCGTGTTTCCACGCTACATACGTACGCCACCGAACCGGGGTGTATCGGGATAGCACGGGTCTCGTCGCGCCGTTCCAGCTCGCAGCGCGTGATGAGAGCGCGTGCGCTAGGCGACCGATGTTATTTCTTCCTGTCGCGTCGCCGGAACGCGTCTCCCGCCATCGTTGGGTCAAGGACCGAATCCCAAGGGGCGGACGTGCTACATTCGTTAGGTGCTCGCCCCTCTGTCGCGACATAATGAGCGTCGACCTTGCGGTTATACTGGTCTCCTACGCGTGCATATACCGGCGCAAACAACGCGAGACGTCCGTCCGTGCTTCCATTGTTTCCCTCCCGGAGGCACGCCTCGGCGTTTGCGCTAATTTGCGAAATTTGCAACGGAGTTGGCTTGGCGTACGATGCACAGAGCAGGTAAGCAGTGGCTCGATTGGGAACAGTGGGGATACACGCACAAAAAAAAAAGAAGGAAGGGAAAGGCATTCGAGAACGGAAGAAGATTCGGTGATGCAACGAAGTTTTGTAAGTATGGGACGAAGTGAGAGTGGGAAGAAGGCAGGTGTATGATTCGGAGATCGTTGACAGAGGCGGCAGAGGACTATGTGGTGCGAAGAAATTGGGAAATTCGAGGGTGCTAGTTGGAATCGGTTGGCTCAGGACAGGGGTAATTGGAGATCGCAGGGAGAGGCCTTCGTCCTGCAGTGGACATAATATAGGCTGATGATGATGAGGAGGAGGATGGTGATGAGAGAGGCGTGCGTCCTGTAGTAAATATGTAGAGTGACAGATGATGACGATGATGGTTATGACGACGACAACGCCATTAAATATCTGCTATGCTACACATTTTTAACGTCCTTCGCACAGCATATACAAAGAAGATGTTCTGGGTTGTCGCATAAAGTCGATGACGTTCTTTTCAATGTGAATAGAAAAAAAAAAAGACTGTATGGGGTGGAATTCTTTTTATTTACTTTTTTGTTTTATTTTTACAAGGAAGGGATTTACGCCCTAAACTATGAATTGTCTGCAAGAATAAAGGAAAATCGAAAAAAAAAATCGCCCAAGCACTCCGTACAGCCGGTAACCAGCGAAGCTGAAACGTGCGGCCCCGGTGTTTATCTCTGGCTTAATCCCGACGGTTCATTGAAGTCGTTCTCAATTATTGGTAACGTCTTTCTTAATGAAGTTACACACACCTTCGGCGGCGACGGAGAGAACGATGTTAGTGACGGCATGTATGCCCGCAGTCCACCGTTGTCGCTTGCTTTCGATGCCTCGAGTTAGCTCGGGGGCGTGGTTAGCAGCATCCGCCCGCCAGTGACGCTTGCGATTCTTCAAAATTAAATCTGGCCGTCACGTTAGACAACGAATGGCTCATACCCTCTTAAGCAGTGGCTCAAACCCTCTTAAGCAGTGGCTCATACCCCCGCAAACGCGGCCTCCCTATTACGACGACAGAAGAGAAGTGAAATTCTACACTGGAATGACGAGCGGCAATGGGGCATGCTGTGGAAGAAGACGATGACGCTCGAGCCATTGCTGATGATGATAGTTTTCTGTAGACAGGCGCGGACAGACGCATTTTCGTTTCGCCTAGCTATAAAGTGCTCCGCTTCAAAAAAAAAAAAAGAAGAAAAGAAGAAAAACGAAAGAAAAACCGCTCACAGAGAGACGGCAGTTAACGAATGCTTGTGCTTCTCTCCTGCGCGGCTACTTCTTCACGCTAAACACATTGCGCAAGAACAGGTTGTTGTCGTCTTCGCGCACCGAGAAACACCTGCGAAGAAAGCAAAGGAAAAGTTGTAACAGAACAGCATTCTGCCGAGTAGCACAAGAAGTTTGCTTAAGGCTAAAACCCATCCAACCATATACCCAAGGACGCGATGAAATCAAAGCTTTATGAGAGGGTTGTCTTGACGCATTCAGCACTTTTTTTTTCTTCTTTTTTTTTCATGGGGCACGGCGTTTAAACCAAATAAGAGCCGCGTCACGACACATAAGGGAATGGCAGGACAGGATTTCTGGCAACGTCGCAAAGAGATCGCGCTGCGATTTGCGGCCGCACGCCCTCGCGTATACTAGATGACGCAACCAAACGTGTTTGAAGGAATACAGCTGACGTGCACCGCGAAAATCATGAAGACTCGCGCGAATCTCTTGCGAATGAAACGCCCATGTCCTGACGCTTATGGTTCATTCCGTCGTCCGTCTTTTTTTTCTTCTTTCTGAAGCGCCCAAATGACTTCTGTGCATTTGACGCTGCATGATGCATATAATAAACAGAAGTGCCTGCTTTGACGAAAGAAGAAATCACCCAAATAACCTCGACCTATACTTTTCCTTATAATTGCGCTTGCGAAGAAATAAACGGCTACGTCGTCTTTTCAGTGGTGAAAATGAGCGGCTGACACACCCGTGCTGAGAGGTAATTTTCCGGAGGGACCCGTAATGCGTCGCCATTCCAGCATGAATTCACCGCCAAAAAGAAAAAAAGAAAAAAAAAAGAGGGACGCGGAAACACAGAGATGCGTCGACGCCACCGTAAGAACGAAGATGTCGCTTAGGTTGGTTAACACAGTCTCAAGGCCGCGGTTAGTACGGGAGGACTAAGAAGAAAGGCGAACGCCAGACTGTGCCGTATACACTCTGTACCTGCGGTTTCTAAGAGGCTATACGGCCCAAGTGTGGCGGTAGACCCTAGGTTCAGACAAGCTGTTTCATGCGGAACTTACGAAATCTGCACGCAGAGAGAGAGAGAGAGCGACAAGTCTCTCAGGCGTAAAGTTACTGCATGTGTGCTCCCTACCGGGAACATATGCAGTATAACTCTACTCAGACCGCATGCTCGGGAGTTCTCACTTCTTTTTAGTCACCCTGTACTTGTTTAGCCCCAATAACCTAGCACAATAACCTAGCAATAAGCACAATAACCTAGCAATAAAACAAAAGGGTGCGCTGTGAATGTTGGGCATGCCTTTCAAGAGTAAAGCATACATATGCCGCTAGTTACAAACGCTTCCTATTCAGAAAGCTTGAAGATATGTCGTCACCACCATCGTCACCATTATCATCATCTTCTCTAATATCTTCATTTCAATTATCATCAACACTGAGAAACTGTGTCCTCTTGCCTTTGGGAGCAACCGGCTTGGGAGCTTTCGAGCAACGGAAGTACCATACGTATTGCTGTACTGCATACACGCCGTAATAAAAGGGGCGGGGTCCTGCTGTCCTCGCTTTTGTATACGCGCAGCACTTTTTACACACGAAGGCAGCGGTCTGAGGCTGTCCAGGGTGCGTTTCCTCTCTGACTCGCTCCTGTCATGTATACACACGCTCTGGACCACCCCCCGACGCTGTGTGCCAGACAGTGGCAGGCACAACAGCAGCAGCAGCAGCGGCAGTGGAAAAGTAGAAGGAACAGGCAAAGAAAGCTTCGTTTTAAAATGCAACGACAAAAGGAACGCAAGCGTACGCGCTTGCCCTTTGGTTGTGCTACTGCAGTCTCAGCCGGCAATCCTGTCTCGTTCGCCCACTCTTCACAACAACGCAAGTCTTCATCCTTTCCTTTGACGCCCAGTACTGCGAAAAGGATTTGCGTGTCGAGTCTTCGCGTCCTGTGAAAGGGGGTGTCGTTAGGTCTCTTCATGTTGATGACACGTCCAGCTTAAGAGAGAGAGGTGTCGCCGACCAACAACACCACCGCCGTTTCACTGTCAGTGACCGTGCTGTTACGGCGAAAAGAAGTAACAATGAAGAAGTCGTGCGACAAGCGAACGAAATGCCAACAAGTGCCAGTCTGAGTCTTAACAGGAGGGCACCACTGCCACGTTGAAAATGGAAGTGAACAGTGCGCTTGGCACTTTAAGGAGGAACTCCAGATCACTGTATACGGACAAAATATTCTTTCTAAGTTATATCTCTGTAAATTTGGAGGTAAGGCGCTGATTACTAGAACAGAAAATCAACGCCAAACTTGCAACCTCGGCGACCAGTATACATCAGTGTGGCGTCACTGATTTCAAAGTTGTTGTCTTTTTCTTTTCGGTATTTTGGCCGTTGTTAATAATAATATTTGGGGTTTTACGTGCCAGAACCACTTTCTGATTATGAGGCACGCCGTAGTGGAGGACTCCGGAAATTTCGACCACCTGGGGTTCTTTAACGTGCACCTAAATCTAAGCACACGGGTGTTTTCGCATTTCGCCCCCATCGAAATGCGGCCGCCGTGGCCGGGATTCGATCCCGCGACCTCGTGCTCAGCAGCCCAACACCATAGCCACTGAGCAACCACGGCGGGTTTTGGCCGTTGTAGCACAGCAGAAGTTCTCCAAACTTCATAAGCCCAGTCACTGACTATACTTTAGAATATAAAGTGTAGCCTTTACCGAGGAAAACTTAACTCAAACCCAAGCAGTCGGAGCAGACGCAATCAAAATCCATGACGTCACAGTGAGCGGGCGCGGGAACTTCGAAGTGGCGTCGTCATATCAGTCTTTCGTTTTATTGATCTTTTTTTCGTCCTTTTTGGTCTATCAAGCTTCCTGTCATGGTAAGAGTGGCCTTTCTTGTCTCTTTTTTTTTCTTTTTGTATCCTATAAGGCTAATTGGTTACTAATACGGTTTGTTATCGCGCCTTCGTTTGTCCCCGAATTTGCAGACCTTAAAGGTCGTTCAATCGCTAAGCCGATAACTTTCCCAGCCGGCGCCGAGGGTCGCCTTCACGACGGTCGCCGTTGTTTTGAGCTAGGATAACAGAGAAGCTTTATTCCATAATGATCTGCTAACATACTAACCTTACCCGACGCGGTGGCTTATCGGCTATGGTGTCGGCTATGCTGCTAAGCACCAGGTCGCGGAATCGAAGTCAGGCCGCGGCGGCCGCATTTCGATGGGGGGCGAAAAGCAAAAAAAACGTCCGTGTCCCGTGCATTGGGGGCACGTAAAAGATCCCCTGGCGGTCAAAATTAATCCGGGGTCCCCAGCTACGGCGTGCCTCATAATCAAAGCGTGGTTTTGGCAGGAAAAACCCCGGAATTCAATTCAATTCAACATAGGCACCCTATCTCTCGTATGCACGGCCAACTGCCACTGGCCCCATTGCTTAAATGATATTGCGCGACATAAAAAACGACACGGACGTGAAAGAAGACGACACACCAAGCGCTTGGTGTGTCGTCTTCTTTCACGTTCGTGTCGTTTTTTATGTCGCGCAATATCATTTAAGCAATGGATTACCAACTTGCCCGGAATGCTGCTCTCACTGGCCCCAACGTATAATCTTTGAAGCCATGACCACGTGGCGGGAAGTGGGTAGGAGGGGGAGGGTCACCATTGTCTCGTTCAAGGTTAAAGCAGACAGCGTTGGCGACTCGCCGCGACAGCACACGTCCTGATTTCTCGCAAGACACGCGAGGGATGGCGAAATCACCCCGGGTATAGAGCAATTAATGTACGTCGAGAGTTGAAATTTCCTGCAATTAAACGAGAAAGTGTAGCTAAAACCAAAGCGGTGTCTTTTGTCTTCGGAGTACATGCAATATGCATGCGGCGCGCCAGGATTATCACTTCTTTTTTTTCCCTGCAGCGGGACCACATAACGAAGCATAAGCGCGACAGCGAATGAGGAAACACAGTGCCGATCGGAAGTCGAGATAGCGTATAGAAGAAACGCACAGGCGAGCGCTGATCACTATAATGTTGCGAACCGCGCGGCGTCTACCCCGACAATGTATACGAGCTACACTTCTAATTTATTGGATCCCTGTGTATATATATACGTATATAAGTCGCAGAGGCTACTACACGCATGCATTTGCTGAGAAGAAATGCGCATTATAGGCGAGGCACCCGCGCCCCGTAAACGCCTGCTGCCGACTGTACGTGGTTGGATCGGCTTCTATTAGAATCCATGCACCAGCTTGTCTAACTCCGCGCACTCACTTTCATGCAGGACCCGAGCCAGCTCTAAGAAACCCCCGATTTAGAGGTCACGTGTTCAGACTTCGCGTAAAATTTAGCTTTCTCTCAATTCCAGCATTCCGTGATTTTTGCGGCCCATTCGCTACGAGCAGACTACGCAAACGACAAGAATAAGGTAGTGTCGTCCATTGTTTATGGAGGGCAAGGGAGCCGAGTTTGTGTCGCGCGCCATGCGCATTAACGACGCAAAGCGTTGGGGATGCGCCGGTCGCGCTGCGTGCGCAAAGCCCCGCTTGAGTATACTAAATCTTAAATCTCCAATTATTTTTGCGTTCAACCACCCGATTCTTGGCCCATCCCTCAGTGTGGGGACGTGCCATGTTTTGGAGTATCGCCAACATCGTTGTCGCTTGCAAAGCTAATGGGCGCTTCGTGTCCCATCTTGTTCTATACTGAGCAATGCAACTATTTCTTACAGCGATCACAGTATTCCTAAAACGTATATTGCGTGTACAGCATTCAGAATAGACATTGTTGTACGTATAAGAGAAAGTGTATGCATTGCATACATGAAATGCAATTCGCAACTTTTTTTGCTTTTGTTTTTAACTGGGAAAACAGTTAAGATTCAGAAGTGTGATTTGCCTATGTCCGTATGTGTATACGTCAGTCCCTTCCGTCCCTTCAATTACGCCGTCGTGCCGCCTCCTCACACTAAGCTGCTTGACCGTATCCATTTGACGAAGATTTTTTTTTTTTTTGGTCTGCTGCTCTTTATTCTCTGTTTCCCGCGTTCCCTCGCTCAAGCAGAGCTAAATGCTTCGGGAGTAACCGACTATACTCGTGCAAGGTCAACATCTGCATTCGCCCAGCAATAGACGTCTCTCTTTCAGACTCCGCGTTGTGACACGACATCGACACGAAACAATTACACATCGTCCGGATCAACGAAAGTGTGAGCGGCAGCGGCACGCCGTTTCTCAGCTTCACTGCCGGCATTTCAGCCGCGGTCATCGAAATATCTTGGTTTCCGTGAAGACAATTACTGACCTGCCGTTCGCGGCAATGCGCGATACGCTTTCGACCGGGCTTTCGCTGCTTTCTAAATCGAGGCGCCCGTTCCGGAAGCACATTCCACTCAGATAGCCGGTCTTGCATATGTATATGACCCGCTGAATAACAGCGTATAACATACACGGGTATACGACCGGTATACACATCGAGCAGCCGATATAGAATCTGTGCACGCCCGTGTCCTTGGCCAGCCGAAGCAGGCGCGCTTGTGTTCGAGTGGCCCCAGCAGGTGCGTCGGATAGCGCGACCCCCGATACGCATCGATGTGCCCCACGCGCGCGAGATCGGACCGGCGATAGCCAGCAGAAGCGATGCATGGCTCGAGGCGCACACATTGGGAGCGCCTATATACTGCGGAGCCTTTTCTATACAGACCGGAAGTTGTCAAGGGCGGCGGTTGCGGGAATATGTATATGCGCGGCATACGTGTTACTATACGGCACTATGTTCGATGGGAGCTGCAGTTATTCGCGCAGTTAAGCGAGCGTGGTAAATGATATAGTCAATTATAGTGCCCGAATTTACCCATAACTTCGTCATTCCGGTTTCGAACGGCTTTAAGGCTTTGCAAATCGACCGTTTTCAACCTTCTTTTGTTTCACCTTTACTGTGCTACGTGCAGTCACAATCCGCGAGGTTTCGGGGACGCAAGATACGGGGTTTCGCGATCGCCTTTATATGGTTATTGCAGCACCATACTGTTGACGAGATAGTCAGGCTCTATACGTATGCATGGCGTTACTCTTAAGTGGTGTCACGATTAGCTACTGGCCTTCGTCGAGGCTGACCGGGGCTTTTAAGTTAACATTTATGAGCTTTTTCCTTCTTTACTTCCTTTAAAAAAAATTATGGGTTTTAACGTGCCAAAACCACTTTCTGATTATGATGCACGCCGTAGTACGTGGAGGACTCCGGAAATTTGGACTACCTGGGGTTCTTTAACGTGCACCTAAATCTAAGCACACGGGCGTTTTCGCATTTCGCCCCCATCGAAATGCGGCCGCCGCGGCCGGTATTCGACCCCGCGACCTCGTGCTCAGCAGCCCAACACCATAGCCACTGAGCAACCACGGCGGGTTTCTTTACTTCCTTTGTTGTTGTTATTGTTGTTGTATGCATTGACTATTGCCTGTGATACGATTAAACATACTACGAGCAATGTTAGCAGAAAACAACAACAGCAAACAAGTCGCAATAATTATTTTTAAGAGCAATGCTACAAATATTTTTATCATACTATACTGCATGCATTCAGATCGCTTTCAGTATCGGTCCACAGAAAGGAAGCCAACGTACACGGTGACTCAAAGGCTTGCGTCACAGTAGTTCTTCTTTAATTTAATAATGGTGGGACCTCTTACCGCAAAATTAACAAAGATATACATGTTTTTAGAAGAGTACTTCGTCAGTCTTAAACCGATTTTACTCGTTAATTCTTCCTTTAACACTGCCTTATCATAATAAAACAATCTATACAGCACTGGTCCACACCAGTACAGTGTCTACTTGTGCTATGTACATGAATTTGTTTCAAGTTTAGTCCTTTTCCACGGCTTCGAACGACTTTCTTGAAGCTAACTTGTCATCTGGAATTTGTCGTACGGCTGTTGTACAAACCTAATTAAGTGTGACTCTTTAGACTGATTTGATTATTTTTCAGGACATTACAAACAAAAAGACAAACAAACAAACAAGCAAACAAACAAACAGAAAATGTCATCGCATAAATGATGTAGTGATGATGGGAAATTTGTGAGTTCAAATTTTGACGTCAGAACTTCATTATATGGATTCGTTTGTCAGAGATGACATGTTATATCTGTTGTTACACATTTAATTACCGCAAAGCCGCAATTAACCAACATTTAGTTTATCAGCTATTAGACAGGTAGCTTCTACAGCAGTCAATTCTAAGGTCACTCCGGCAGTTGAAACTTTCGGCGACAACGATGGATTTCACATAAATCATCGTCAGGCTTAACGGGCTGACTCCAATAAGTTAAAATATGCACTATACATCTAGACATATTACTTTGAATCATCCATCCGAAACGGAGCAACATAATCGCGCTTGCTTCAATGACTCGCAGCATCTCGCACAGGCTTTCCTACATATGGCCAGCGGGGAAATATAACCGAAAAAGAGCATACAAAAACAACAACAACAACAACAACAAAAAAGTGTTGCTTTTGTTCATGTAGAGACGACGTCCCATCGGTTGTACTGCCCTGAACGCCATCATCTGAGCGAACCAGGACCGCAACACGGCACCGTTCCAAGAAAACGCGTACGAACCTCTACTATATATATATATATATATATATATATATATATACATATATATATATATATATATATATATATATATATATATATATATATATATATATATATATATATATATATATATATATATATAGCTTCCACAACGGCGGCGTAAAGCTGTGCAAGGTTTCTCGCTTCCGGCAAACAGAGGCCATAGAGTTTGGTTGGAGAGCAGCTGGGCCTGTTAGGCATATATATACACACAGCCGCGCAGCACCTCTTCCTATAGCCCTCCTTTCTTTCTCTGTCCTGTTTTACTTTCTCGTGTCCTATTTCCTCCACGTTAGCCTTCTACCGACTTCGCGAGCGTTGTGCAGGCTTGACAGTTGCGGCACATGATTCACGGTACCGCGAAGGCAGACATAAATAAAGAAAAATAAAAAAAAAGGAGGACACAGGCTTAGACTAGTTTCGCAGCTTGAATTCATTTACTGTGCAATTTACGGCCGCGACGACTAAAGCAGGGAGACGACGGCACGACGTCATCGACAAAGCCGGCCGCATGCTGGACGGCAACGATAGCCGAATGTTCGATGAAACTGCGTTTGTAGGAAAGAGACAGTAAAGTGAACATCCAAGGAACACGTTTTTACAGGATGCGCGCAAAACTGCCGCAACGGCGAAGTGCATGCACTCATCAAATGCAAGCCCGCATTTGCTTTCGACGTGCAGAACACCGTAATGTGGTGACCACATGAACCTTACTTAAGGCGTATTTCTGGCGCAGACTCGACGTGCCCATGTTAAGATGTACGCGATGAACGCGCTATAATAATGACTGAAGTGCATTTTACGCGCGTGGTGGCTGCGTGGTACGCAGTTCGTCGACCGTATCAGCGCCGTGATTCCCCCACTACAGAAATGGGGTGCGTCGACGCCGGGGGTCCCATTGACTTATAGTTATGTCTGAAGTACGTTCCGTGCAGCCACAGCGCAAAGGCACTGAAATCCAGGTGGTACGAAGCTGTACCATTCACCTTCGATCTTCGGGACGGCGCAGTCTGATCATTGCCTTTCCAACGAATCGTCAAGCGGGGAGAAGAAGGAGTCGACTTGGGCGAGTCCTTGTAGTCATCTAGCGTGTAGCATCAGCGCAGAAAGAGAGGGAGGGAGACAGCTAGAGAGAGAGAACATCTGATCGCTCTGCAATTCTCGCCGTTGCGACATAACACGCCTTCAGACATGCGACACGACGCGTCGCAACCGTCACACGGTAGGATGCGCTAAACGTAAGCGCCGGTGCAGGCTTTAAGACGATTATCGAGCTGTGCGCTAGTAAAATCAATAATGGATGGAACTTACATAGAAGATAGACAGGAGCCCACGGAAAGTCGGCGGTGTTTGAAGAAAGCGGATGAGATCGCGGCGAAGAGGGCAAAACAGTGCTTTGCATACCTAGGCATTCCAAGCGGGGCCCGCTTACGTCATAGGCATAATGTGTTCTCGTTCCCGCTTCCTTGTCTCGTAGTGCACCGACCTCGTAATCCTACATGTGACTTGTTACGTACGTGCGATAAGCTGTTGTTTTTACCTGCGCCACAGAGCGTTTGTCGTGTCGCTTCTATAGTCAACAACGAAGAAAGAAAGAAAGAAAGAAAGAAAGAAAGAAAGAAAGAAAGAAAGAAAGAAAGAAAGAAAGAAAGAGTGGGCAAGGTTCCTTGCTCACTCGTCTCGCGCTTGTAGCTCAATATGCACCTAGTCGCCCTCTCCGCATTATCCATTGCGAGCGAAATAATAAAAAGATGTTCTTTTTATTATTTTATAATTTTTGTTATTATTATATTATTTATTATTTTATTAGAAGCACTTTTTGTTCGGGCCTTCTTCCAAAGTTCTTTGGAAAAATAAACATGATTTTGATTTTGATTTTGATGTTCTCAAGTTTCAGTGCGCGTACTATAGCCGCTTATACCAGGACACACGAAGAAGCCGCGGGAAAGACCGTATTTGCGGGTACTGAGAGGACCGAAAGAAGTCGCAGTACCCGAACGCTTTATCTCTATACTCCGAGGTACACCGCTCTATATATAGAACGAAAAGGAGATCTCGCTGAAGGGAACTAAAAGAAAGGTATTCTTGATATGATTGACTGATTCTCGAGTGTAACGCCCAAAAGAAACACTGGGGATATAGGAGACTCCATAGTGGGGCGCTACCTATTAAATTTGCCCGCCAGGGATTCTTTAACGTGCGCGCACTCTAAATGCGCGAGCGATTTTTTTTTTTTTTGCATTTCGCTTTCTTCCATATGCTGCTGCTGTTGGGGCAGGGAGTCGAACCGGCTACTTCGTGCTCAACTGCAGAACGGTTATTGAGCCACCGAGGCGCGCGTGGGCATACTTTGTAACGCATGTACGTGCACGTGCGTGCACGCGCGTTTTTTTTTGTTTTTTGTGGAATGAGAGGAAAGGAGAGCTAATGAGGGATAGGTGCTGCGTCGCATGTCCCTGGCGCCGACGGTGACCACCGCAGCCGGCGTCACTATCCTGCGATGTGATTCCCTGGCGGGATCGACGTAGCCGACTGCGAGCACACGCGTGGCCTGTTATGAAACCCCGTATAGCAGTTATCGCTGCAGCCAGCAGCCTGTCTTCTGCACCTGCCCTCCGCTGCTCGCGCCCCTATGCACGTTTTTCTCTTCCTTGCGAGGCACGTAGGGAAAGCGCTATCGGGGCCTGCCATCTCGAGGGCGACCGCATATGCATGCACGCGAGCTGCTTTGCGTCCGTGCATTTGCGTGGAAATATATAGCGAAGCTCGAGGCCGCGTTACGTTCGCTTTCGGTTGTCGGCCGGTTCTTCGGGAAATGTAATGAGTGACGCAATCGATTACGCAGTGTCCTTCTTTTCTTTCTTGCCTTATTATACATTTTTGTCGCGTGCATTTCAGTGAAGGGCGATAAGAAGGTCCACCGGAAATTACTTCTGGAGATAGTGTGCGTTCGATATTGCCTCACTGAATTAATTTATTCGCACATTCACGGGGAACGCGAGCGCAGCTTCGTGGTACTGAAAATAGACTGCTGTAGCCTTCTGAAAAGCTGATAAGTGCCTCGTTCTTGTCGTTGCATATCCCTCTGGAGACATGCACTTAATGTCGGCGAATCTTTAGTGGTCTTCCGTTTACATGGTGTGCATAGTGCTTATATACAGCGCGGGAAGCAGATAATCGAGAATACCTCTACACGCTTACAGGTATCGAGAGGTGAACTAGTGCACATGTCCGTTCTTGATTTCCGCAGTCTAAATAGCGCATTCAAATTAAAATATGAGTCGGGTCTAAATCTTACTGCAAGCGTCAGCTATACACCGCGTTATGTATAGACGAGTTATAGACGAGTATGTATAGACGTTATGTAGACGAGTATAGACAGCGCGGAGTTCTTTAACGTGCGCCTACGGCACGGTACACGAGCGTTTCTGCATTCCACCTCCATCGGAATGCGGCCGCCGTGGCAGGGCATCGAACCCGGGACTTCAAGCTCTACAGCAGAACGGCATATTGCCACTGAGCTGCCACTCTATATGTCTATCTATATACTCAAATACCTCGCGCTTTCACAGAGGGGTCTATCTTTAGTATGCGCTTTCGTAAGTCGCAGAATGTTCGCGTTATTTTCTGGTATACTGCACCTGAAGAGCTGCCCTCCGCTTACGTCCGTTTCAGCGAACCGAGCTCACGCTATCGAATATTGCCAATATGCCGCAATGTCGAGTGCGTACACCTAACATTAGCTTGCCCCATCTTCAAAATACCGGACCGGATCTCAGAGAGAAGGGGGGGGGGGGGGCGCTAGCCTACAGCTTTGATCAGCCTCGTCCATACATAACTTCGAGCGACGAACCCGCGCGAGCCTCTTGGGGCTGACCATGGCCCCACGAGGCGCGCGAACGGCCGTTTATTAACGGCAGATGCAGCGTGGTCTCGGGGTCAGCGGCCTCGCAACATCTGTCGGTTACGCCGTTGTGTCGTAACACCTCGCCCGGCCGGACGGTCTGCCCCTCTCGCCTCGCCTGTATGTGTATGACCGCGGCCGCTTTCCCTTTAGCGTCTTGCCGGATGCCGGGCGGAGGGCACGCAAACACGCGTAACGTATTCCTGGCGCATCGCTGCCTTATCGATACAGGAAGCTATAGAGGTTTCATTGGTCTTCGAACCGTTAACACGCGTCGACGACTCTTCTCGTCAAACGCAGCCGCGCTTCCTTGCTGTTGGTACCGACGTCTGCGGCGCTGTGAAGTGATCACCAAACGACGTTAGGTGTGATGTTGTTCACAATGGAACAAGGGAAATGCAAAAACGCCCGCGCGTATCGTGCATTGTGCGCACGTTAAAGAACCCCAGATGGCAAAAATTAATCCGGAGTCCTGCAGTGTGGCGTGGCTCATAATGGTTTTGGCAAGTAAAATCCTAGAACTTAATTTTAAATTTCACTGCTTACAATCAGCTGATCCTGGCGATAACGTAGGCGAAGTGCCGTAAAGACCACAGGCGGACGAAAACCAATCGGAATAAAATAGCTACCAGGACCAAATTTCGCAACTTGTTTTCGAGGGAACAAACAAAAAGCACAGCGGCTGCTTGCGTATTCAGCACTGCATCCAGGCAGCGCGCGCTTCCCCACCGGCCTGCTCCCCCCCCTCCCCCCTCCTGCAGTACACATAACCCACAAACAACAGCTTGCTACAGCCGAGTAGCAACAAGGAGATTTGACGAGAACCGCTTTTACATACGGAGCCTGTCGAGCACGCACTCGGTGACGTCAGAGACGGTTTCTGGTATTTTTCTTCTGCGGGCCTAGAACACGATCCCAGTCATGCGCAACCGGTATCTGGTGTTGTCTCTCTCGAGCCGGCGGCCCACGCCCCTCTCCTGGTAATGTACACACGAGCAGGGGCGCCGGCGAGCTGTCGGTGAGAAATGCCACGGCTGTGCGCGCGCGAGAAAGAGATCGAAGCGCCGCGGACGCCCGTCTTGTGTTGCGTGTCCCGTATCGTGCTCGGTCCAACGGCGGCTCGAAATGGAAAGCGAGGGAGAGGGGCTCGCGGTGACCCGCCGAGCTGCGTGCGTCAGAGACGTGACCTTTTAATCGTGCAAATCTATGCGTGTGACCCCACCGTCGGCAGATTCTAAAATAACTTTGACAAAATATAGGCATACATTTCGTACTGCACGGGGCGCACATGTTTGCAGGGATGCGAAAGATCAATACTAAATCAGTTTAGACTTTATTAGCTCTCCCTTTCAGAACTTTAATTCATTTAGCAGGAAATAAAGGGTTAAAAGGGGAGAATAAAATAAAGTCCGACCATAACTCTTTCTTGTTCATTTCCTTATTTTATTTAAGTGCGACCTCACTGCAAGTACGTCAGGATGACGTACGTTACAGATGATGCAATTGCTTCTATTTGGACCATTTTGTAGCGCAGTAAAAGTTCTACAAACTTGCTATGTTGAGTCGTCGGTGCTTCTTCGCTTATAAGCAATTAATTAGACAAGTGTAAACTGTCATAATTTATGAAGTCACAGCGAGCTGGTGCAGGAACTTCAGGGCCGCGTGTGTGTGTGTGTGTCCCTCTCCATCTCTGGACTTAGAGATAGAGAAGGAGGGAAAGGCAGCGTGCACCTGCAAGATTGCGTTTATTCGGGATCGTTGGTGTGCATGGCCATAATACAGAGCACCGCGTACACGGGGCATCTGAAATAATCGTAAAGAGCGCTTGATGCAGTACGTCTTTTGTCTGTGCCACGCGCACGCGCTGTTTTGCTTTATTGTATCCTGCCCAACACGAAAGGAGAAAACGGCGAAGCTATATATTGCTCACGCATCGCGCTTTCCCGCCACGCACACTCAACCCGACGGCGGCGATGGAGGTACATGTCGGCACAAAGAGAAGGCAATGGGATCTGGAAGAAACCTTACCAATGACACACGATTCGCCTACGCTTCCTTTTACAGAAAAAGCTGTATATGACTAACCTTCCGTAGTTTTTTCGGCGTCCGGCAACAGAAACGGAGTTAGCGATTTCTAACAATCCTATACGGGTGCAGCAGTGTGGCGACGTAGATGTCAAAATGCGAAACAGATTAGAATGATCGCATTGAAAAATAGCGTGACGTCGAGGTTATCGCAGTAGATAAGCAGGAGAGGTATCGGCGCCAAAAACAGCTGCGTTATCGATGGGGCGGACACGTATAGTTCGAACACCCGAAGAACAACATGCGTTCGAGGAGCGCCGGAAGGAACAGAAAATGAATGTAAACGGCGCCAGCGCGAAACGACCACCGACGAAGAACGTTCCCGCGATGCTGATCGAAAACGACAATCGCGAGCCCGGGCAACCATTCCACTCTGTGAAGATGGAATGGCACCCAAAGCACTTTGTTTTTCGTTTGGCAGCTCTGACTGTCGTCAACTTTCGCTGCCATTCCATCTTGTTAGAGTGGAATGGTTTTCATTTCTTTCTATTTTTCTTCCTTTTCGGAATACGGACGTCGTTGAGCCCCCTGTAGAATGCTGCTTGCTTTGTCCCGTGTGTCAAATGTACGTCCTTGATACAGCCGGCTGCCTCACGTCATAGACGCTTTTCAAGCGGAATACCCAAGGACCATTTTCAACAGTGCAACACCTCCTAGCAGTGAAGGGAGAGAGAGAGAGAGAGAGAGAGAGAGAGAGAGAGAGTTGAAAGCGGAGGCGTAGATTTGGCGAGACAGAGCTGTGCTCGGCAAGGGTGACGCTTTGTGAAACGCTGACGCATGAACTGGTCTTATAACGCGAGAAACTTATTTCACGTTTCATCGCAATCGTCTCGAAGCGAGGGGAAATCAAAGCAAAAAAAGAAGACGCGGAGAGAGTGGCGCAACGTGTGCAGGAGGTGATGGCGGACAGACAGAGAGACGAGGAGAGACTGCAGCGCACCGCTAATCAGGGCAACGGAAGAGGCATTGCGATATTTCTCCCGACTAACAACTAACCGGCCACGTGTCGAAGCTCTCCACCACATGCATGCACTGTCGCTCGCGCTATATGCCTCGTGAATGCAAATAGTGACGCACGCATCAAAGAGGCCTTCCCGGCCTTGTTCTCACACTGCACGCTGTATACACGGACACGCGTACGTCATATAGGAGACACAACGGTTGGTGTTCAGTGTCGTCAGAGTTTCCTGCGCAAACAGCTCCTCCGTACGTTGCACGTGCAAGCGGCGGGCACGAGACGCTGAATCACATAGCACCGCCCCCTCCCCCCTTCCGTCCTCTCGAGCGGAAAACGCTATCCGACGGGCTTTGACGCCTCCAACGAGGAGGCGCGTGACTCTGCTTCCTCCTTAGCCTCAGGCATCGAGTTTCTAGGGGAAACTCCGTCTCGCCTGCGGGACGTGCTTGTATTGGCGGTTCAGCTGTACTTAACCTTTGTCCTTCCGGCTTCAGACGACTTGGCGACTTTGCTAACCGATTATCCACAACAACATGCTTCCGCTATAAACGCCACATTTTGAATTGAGTGCGCGCGGAGACTAAATCGCCTCGCTGTGTTTAGAAAACTATACGATGCACTTGAAAATTTAGAAAGATGAAGCGTAATGTACTGCGCCGCAAGAACGTTTGAAGCCACAAGCACGAAGCTAAGATAAATCCATGCACAAGCACTCATTCCCGTGGTGTAAAGCTGAACGGTTGTGGTGCTGGAGATCGTTCTCAGTTTCTTTATTATTTTTCTTGTTGCGGGACTTTATCGCTGCAAGCTCCCATGAAATGATTGATGCGCGAATAAATTGCGTCTCAGTAGCTGCAAACGCACCACGCCCTTCTCACCAACCTCTAGTCAGCGACGTTGTACCCTGACGAACTCTGATAAGCCGATATCCGTTATCTGCGTTCTCTTACAGCAGTGCAACAGCACTTGATTAAAAGGCAGGGTGGTTGAGGGGAGAGGGGGGGGGGGAGTTGCGGTTTCGAGAGGTGACTGCGGTAGTGTGGATGGAGCACGTTTATCGTTAACTGTTTTGCAAAATTTACGCTTGCGGCAATTTAATGAACATAGCTATTTGTGTTAGTTGCGCCATAGATATTGGGAACACGCAAGATTACCCGCAGATGGTGTATATAGGCAGGTGAAAGCTAGGTCAAGCATTCATTTCGGGACCCTCCATCCTACACCCAGGTCGTATCGCTCAGCGGAATAATTGTGCAAATATGCAGTATAAGTCACTTTCGTTTCAGAATATTTTGGCTTTATTGAACGTTTAAATGTGTAAATAAATATAATGAGAAGTTGGATCCGGTGACCTCACATTGTGTTGCCATTACTTTGCTTTTCAAAAAGCGTTTCACCTTACTTTTGTCCCTGCATCATGAGCTCGAATGCTGAGCGCACGCAGTGTATTAAATCGGAACTGAACCAAAAACAGGAGGGAAAAGAAATATCTTTGCGCAAACCGGAATTGAACCGGAAAGTTGCGAATTTTTTAACTCCTGAAGGAAAGCGAAAGGGAAAAAAGTAGATTTGCGGTTCATGTTGCACACTATCTCTGGGGCTTCCGACGTATAGAATTGCCTGAACTTGTGGATCAAACATACTACCTAATTTGTAAAGGTTTGCGGTCACTTTAGAAGCGACATCACCGCTAGTGCGGTTTTCAACGTGTGACCGTCAGGAGGCAGGCATGTTCATGACACACTCATGAGAATCTGAAATTGGTGACTGTAATATAGCTCGCCAGCGGCGGGAGACATATATTAGTGTTCAAATGAAACATTTCTTAACTGGGCTGTCGCTTTTGACCACACTGGCATGTAAACTGAAGGAAGTGCTATATAATTGACATATTGTTTGTGCTGTGTGCTTCCGCAGTTATTATTATTATTATTATTATTATTATTATTATTATTATTATTATTATTATTATTATTATTATTATTATTATTATTATTATTATTATTATTATTATTATTATAAGAATCAGCATTAGGACCACTCCTTTTTAATATTCATTATTGATGTTCCTTCTGCTGTTAGTAACTTTTCATTCCATCTATACGCCGATGACATCAAGATTTCTAAGGAAATTCATACTGTTGGTGAGTGTCGCATCGTGCAGTCTGACCTGTTTCCTTTTTCTAAATGGTACAAAGATAATGATCTCATCTTGAATGCGGCTAAGACCAAAGTCACTACTTTCATCCGCAAAACAGCAAGCATTTCTTTTTCTTATTCTGCATATATTCTGTAAGCTCTGTCAGATAAATGATCTCAGTGTACCTTTTAATACAACTTTACGCTCTTCAGCTCACGCTGAACGCGTTGCAGTGCGGAGTATGGGCTCTCATATAGCGCTGTTTGCGGACTATCGACAGAATTAAATTCTCCTAAACCGTTCCTCAATTTGTACACAACAATCTCGCTTCCTCAACTCGAATCTGCGTCGGGCGTCTGCAATGGCATTTCTGGATCCAACAGTGACATTACAGATCGGGTCCAGAAAAGTTTTTTTAAGCATATATCATCACCGCTTTGCTAACACGGACGCTGGACCTTGTTCTAACACTGTTGGATTATTGTCATTTTGTCTTTACTTCGGTGCCGATGTAATCGCCGCTAACCTTCAGTTTCTTTTCAAACTCTTTCACGGTATCCTCACGTACCCCTAACTCCTCAGTAGTATCATATTTCGTATTCCGCGCAAGATCACCAGAGAACATATATACCTTTCCATCTTCCTGCCTGTCATGACCTAAGCTCAACCGTCCACAGAATACAGAGTCTTTAAAACGCTTAATTTTGTGACCTTGATATTTTTCATAACTCGCTGTCTTTGTTCTCTTCCGAGATCTGCGCTGCTGTGTGTCATAGTTTCTCATATTGTTCATCTGCCCTTCTCCTCGTTTTCTTTTGTATTCATTTCGCGCCTTGTTGTATGTGCACTCTTCTTTTCAAGATTGTTCTTTTCATTCAGCGCTTTCTTTCTTTTTTTTTACTTATATGCCCCTGTCATTGTGCTTTCTTCTTTTTTCTTTAATGCACGCGTGCGCCAGCACTTAGACCTCATGGTTGTTCATGGGCACAGTAAATGATTGATTGATTGATTGATTGTTTGATTGATTGATTGCAGTTTTATAGCCTTTCTGTGGCAGCCGAGGAGCACCGTCCATATTTACTGCAAAATAAATCTTTGCTGTTTTCCTGTTTATTTCTCAGGTTATACGAATGAACGCAAACCGGTTTGAACCGTTATTTTGTCGCTCCGGAGTTGGAAGCGTTTTCGTCTGAACCGGAACCAAAAATGCTTTAGTTGGCCTCTCTGGTTGCGCGTAATGTGCGCGCGGCATGCACACACGTCTACACAGACAGTGAGAATGTTGCTCACGTACGGCATTAAAGAATCGCACAGCCTCCGTTTCCAATAATCCGATATGATCAGCGGGCTATTCCACGCGGATTAAGGGCTGGATAGCGATCGATGCCTGCGTCGTTCCTCGACCCTCTCATGTGTCACTGATCTCACTTTAATGCTGTTACACGATTTACCTGTTGGCAAGGAGAGCGCTCAGAAGGTGACGTTGTGTTTCGTTAGATCAAGCGGCTTGTGCCGTCGCCTTTGACTGCTTGACATTTCTTCTCTTGCGAGCATGTTTCTACGAAACCTTCCCTTTATCTGTCTCTCGGCTCTGTATCTATAGCCTCCTGTCGTGCATCGTATCCAAGCGGAAGCTCTTCCGGTAAACTTCTCTACCTCTTTCTCATTACGCCCTCTCTCTTTAACGAAGTGCGCTCGACGCTAACGAGAAAAATAATCTACCAGGTATAAGAGCGAAAGAGTGGGTGCGTGGCGGTCGTTCTCTTCGAAACCACTTGAATTAAGTAGTAATTCATCGACACTTCTTCCGGACGTCCAAGAACCTACAGATAGCCTGCACGCGAGTGCACATGCGTCAAGTTGCTACAAGCGTGTTCAGACTCCCCGTATATTGCCGACAACTCACAAGTGCCTCTCTCCTGAAATGCATTGCCTTCCTGCATTACGTCATATCATACACCAACGTCCTGCCAAAACAGACTCCTCCGACGCGTACGTAGGAGACACGTGCACGCGACAGAAGTGCGGCGCAAATTAGGTAGCCCACTACAGGAATAGGAGAGGCCATGGTGGGCGCCCATAGCGCGCGTCAGTGCGTGCGTCGCGTGATCCATCAAGCCCGGTTATAGCAGCGCCGCCAAAAAAGAAGTGTCACGTCACCACCGCATTAGGAATACATAAGCAGCATTGTTGCTGCGCGCGTCGCAAAGACGGAGGAAGGTGCCTGCGCCGGCCGAAGGTCACGTGGGCTTGTGGACAGAAGGCGTCCGCGATGCGGCAGAAAGGCGGGGGACGACGATAAATGCCACTTCCACGCCAAGCGGAACGCGTCACGTGATCACGGCCGCGAGGGTGTGCGCGCGTATATAGTATATACCTGTTACGTGTCGCATCCGAGCAAAGGAGCGCTGGCGCGTGTCATTGACGCCGATCTCCGCGGGCGCCGCCTGCTTTGCATAACGGCGGCCGTCGAAGCGTGCAAAGCAAGCGGCGGGCGGCGCGGGAGAGCGAGCGACGGGAGAAAAGCGCCAGCTTGCAGCTCGGGGCGACAGTTGTTTACGGAGTGCCAAGAAAGACTCCTCTCTCGGCCGTCCGCGCGGTGTCTGCCAAGGTCTCACCCCCCCACCCCCTCAGACCCCGCACCTATAGCTCTGTTGGGAACAGCCCCACGGACGCTCGAGCGAAACCGGCTTCCGAGCAGACCCAGCCATGCAGAGAAGCAGTGTGCACTGCGCTGTTGTTGCTGCTGCTGCTGCCGCTGCCGACACTGAGTGGTTTCTCCCGTTCACCGCCGCTGAGAGCAAAGGCGAAGTCGCTATAATATCGCCATGGAATAAACGTGAAGAGAACCTGTTTTTTTCTTCTTTTTTTTTAAATACACAAGGCGTTGTGTTAGCATCGTCGATTACCGAAAAAAAAAGAACGCGTTAAGCAAAGCAGTTCACAGGGTCGAATGTGTTCGAAGGTAAAAACTGAGATCCTTCGCGGCCCGAGTTTGCGTCATGAGACTCGACGAACGGACGATCCATAAATTGACCTCCGAAAGAGGCTTGCGCGCGCCCTCGTTAAGTGTGCATCAAGTGATGGCTGCCCGCGTTATGTAAAGCAATCGCTATAGGGGAGCTATGCGAAACGACCTTTCGCAGCGACTGCCCGATAACATGCACATCCTCGTGATACGCTTTTGATTTGTACTCCTTTATGTAAACCTTCGTTACGGGTTTATACTTAACGGAAGTGCTTTGACTCGCCGGTTCTTACGGAGTTAATGTATGCATGTCCTCTGCCCCGGCAGAAAGCGTCGGATATATCTCGTGCTTTTCGGCAGGCGTACATGTCACAGTCATGTGAACGAAGACGCAATGAACAGACGACGCGTCAGTCCGCATTCCACCAAACCACTTAAGTTTAAGCTCGAACTCGAACGCCAACGCCGCCTATTCGAATACATGTAAAACGTAAAAACGCATTTCTGAGATAACCACTGGGCTGACTTTAATTAAATTTGTTGCATTTGTGAAAGAAAGTTAAATTCCAGTGACTGTTGGAAGTGGAATTTAGATTTGAGGCCTGAGTTTCTTTAAACGAGTTTTCAAAAATTGGTTAATTTTGAAAAAAATAGAAGCACGAAGTTTAGAACTTCGTAGCTTTGCACATAGAACAGATATCGCAGTTCTATAAACTATATGCATCAGAGTATTCAAAGCGGACAAACCTGATATGTCAGTTTTTGTCTTACGCGAATGTGTTACCTTGTATGCATGAATTTTGCAAATGCCCCACTCACATATCAGTGATAAACTTGAGAGCCGTGTGTAACACGTCGATTTTGTCCGCTTTAGATGTACTATTGGATGCAATTTCCAGAATTGTTATATCGCTTTTGATTGCTAAGTTAAAGATCTGTAAACTGTATAGTTTCGTTTTCTGAAAATTTGCGATTTTTAACAGGTTTATTAAAACATTGCCGGTCTAAATCGAAAATTCGCTACCTACAGTCGCTAGATCATAACTTTTTTCTTTTAAACGCAACAAACCTCAAATTTTGTGCAGTGGTTGACGAGAAAGAAAGGATTTCTTCTTTCCCATGCATTTAGACAGGAGCCCCCGAGCTAAAGCTTCCTCTTAAGCGCAAGCACCCTGATAAGACAGCGTTAATTAAAGGAGCTAGAGCACCGCACAAGAACTGTATATAGTCGTTTTTCTAATTACGTACGCGGCCTTTTTTTTTTTGCCGTTACAGGACGGCTCAGACAACCGTCCTCTTCCCCAACAGCGCCATGCGCGGCTGAGTGCATACACGTGCGGTAAAAAAAAAAATGGCCAGGCTTAGCTTGGTTAAGCCAAGAATGCGTTGCATATTGCGCGAGTTGGGGCCCAGCTTTTCCTCCGGCTGTCGTGACGTCACGTCACGTGGTTGCGCTAAAGGTCAATGGTGGCTGCCCGGCCGCGCCCAAAAGCTGAACTGAGTGATTGCAATATGCAACGCATAAAAATAGAAGCAACTTAATAACAAACACAGCAAACTTAAAAGAGAATAGACCCACATATGAGACGCGCAGCAATGATCAATGGCTCATACCCTCAATGGTGGCTGCCCGGCCGCGCCCAAGGGCTGAACTGAGTGATTGCAATATGCAACGCATAAAAAGAGTGTGCAATAACGGCCTCGTCACTTGACTTTGTGTGCAGAGCTGTACCACCCGAAGGACGTGCAGCGGATCAGCGAGAACGACGACCTCTGTCGGCGATACGTGCGCCACAAGGACCTCGACATTCCGGCGGCGCTCACCTGGGCGAAGCACTCGCTCCGCTGGAGGAAGCAGTCCGGCATCAACGGTAGCGTGCACCTGTCTTATACGAGTTACGAGCGTTTCGCGCGATACACGCAGATGTACAGAAGCGCCGCAGATGTCCATCTGGGAATTTCAGCGGGTTCATATATAGAGTTCTAGGGGGTTGCCTAAATTATCTGGTGTTGACCCTGAGAATTCCCGGCCACATATTCTTTTTTTTTACTCGTGAATAGCTCGATTGCTAAAAAATTCCCCCCGAAGCACTCCGTACTGATAGTTAATCATCGCAGCTGAAACGTGCGGCCCCGGTGTTTATCACTGGGTTAATCCCGACGGGTCATTAAACGATGGCTTGGTAGGCTGCCGGATCCTCGGTACGCACTTGCTGCTTGCGCTCGCCTGCACGAGCCTGTTCTTGTGTCCGGGCTGCAGCATCGGCGCGGCGTAGACGAGCTCGTTCCTAGTTCTGCTCGCGGAGTTGCTGATCGAAAGCTGCCTGCTCCTCAGGAGAACGTATGACGCGTGGCGAAAGCATTTCGGAGACGGAGTGAAAATGCTGCGCGCGCACTCGGCTGCGACAGCAACGACGTCACTACTGGCGCAGCCAGTCAGTTGCGCCGGAGGAGTTTTCGGCGTACAGACGACAGACGGACGGACGGGCGAATCTGCTAGTCGTATACAGCTTTGCTGTAAAGAATTGTGCCACTTAGAGTGCTTTTAAGACGGAAATTCGTCTGAATTCAACACAATCCCAACTTTTTTCTCCTAGTATTTCAATCGTACAGCGCGAGAACAGTTAACAACAACAACGGCGACAACAAATAAATAAATAAACAAATAAGAATTCGGGCAGAACTCATTTGCCATGACTATCCAAGTATGCGATTGGCATTCCTTTTCGAGACGAAAATGAACTCGTAGAAAGTTTAATTTCTTTTTCATCGAACAGCGCCGCGAACGAGGTTGGCGCACATTTTTTAGACTGCACCATATGCGGGATCGGCTCACGAAAACGGTTGGATAAATAGTCGGAACAATGCCAAGAACGTTATTAGCATTGAAAAAGAACGTAGCAAGGGAAATTTTGACAGTTTCACAGTTCATGTCAGTGGTAGGATAACTACCATGCATTATTTAAGGTGCCGTAATAATGTAACATTTTCCTAATAACAAGATAAAAATATGGGGGCTGTTGAACACGGTACATCTCAATATTTCTGCAGCGTTAATAATATTTATTTATTTATTTGTTTATTTATTTATTATCAGTAATTACATAAGCAAGTATAGTACACATATAGTAAGCCAAGGTAACACTATAGTAAACGTCACTTATACATGAATACACATATGTTTATAGGTTAATAATATACGTCTCTGGCTTCTGCGAGACACTTTAGTGGCCTGAATTCATTTATTCAGGATCCTTGGCCAATTTTGTTTATTGTATAATCAAAGTAGTGCTTAGGTTTCTATAATGTTTAAAACAACACAACTGAGTTAACGTGCACCCAAATAACGCGGCATACACGAGCGTCAAATTTTCGCATTCCGCCCCCGTCAAAATGCGCCCAGGGAAATCGGGAATCGTGCGCGCGACCTTTTACTCAGGAATAAGTATCAACGGTAATTATGATGATGTATAGTGTATAATGACGCAAGGGCGTCAGCGGTATTATGCACTGCATTTCATTACACTGAGCGTCTGCGATAGCGGTATATATAAAGATTTGAAGGTTATTTGCATTTCGCGCCGATCACGATGGTGTGGCGCCATGGAATTCCACCGCGCCTTCTCGTATTTCGGTCGCATATATACTCGTGCAGGGAAAGTTTCCCAATTTCGCCGCGTTAAGTCTGTGTTTGCGTTACGTTCTAGTGCTGCAGTGTAATACGTAATCCTTATTTACTCGGCGACGCCTAACTGTAGCTTCTATAACAGAACGGTATACACGTTAAAATTACCTGATGTCACAGAAGGCTATGCATGTATAGTATACGAAAATGTCAACGGCGGCGTATATAGGGAGGGCTACTATAGCATTTCATCACTTGCGTTGTTTCTCCGGCTTTCAAAAGACGTTAAAACACTGCTCCCGGAGCCGCCTTGGCAGTAAGACTGACCTATTTGCTTAATCTACACCCATCAGGCTTAACCCAACATTTCCTCTCAGTGTCCTTCCAAGTAGAGAGGATATGGAGGCTGCATGCCAGGCGGCTGGATACGCAGCACACGGCGCCAACGGTCACAGGGCACCGTCGTTAAATAAAATTGTTAAATAAAATTAAGTTATGGTGTTTTGCGTGCCAAAACCACGATCTGATTGTGAGGCACGCCTTAGTGGAGGACTCCGGATATTTGGACCACTTGGGGTTGTTTAAGGTGCACATAAATCTAAGTACACGGGTGTTTTCGCATTTCGCCCCCCCCCCCCCCCCATCGAAATGCGACCGCAGGGGCCGGGATTCGATCCCGCAACCTCGTGCTTCGCTGCGCAACACATATAGCCACTGAGACGGCGGGCGGCACCGTAGTTGCACTGAAGCGTGCAGCTACTGCCGTTGCTTTTTTCTTGTGTGCATGTTGCTTTTTCATTGAGCCGCTATATAGCGACTCAGTGAGACAAAATGCACGAAAGTAAATGGTTTATCAGCGTCGTTTTATACTATCTGCGAGAAACTCAAGTTGGGTGGGGGGGAGTGACCGATGCACTGCATAAAGCGCGCTGCATAAAGTGAAGAACGCGTGCCAAAAAGAAAGCGGCGCGAAACAGTTGGACAGTGCAGACATGCTTCTAGCGAATAGTGGCCACCGACGACGACGAAGGCTCTTGGCAAAGGACGCACGGGGCTGCATGCACGCAGAGTGGTTTTCCCGCGATACGCGGCACGCCATGGAGACTCTTTTCCAGCTTGGCGCAGACATCCACCCCGCCATTCTTCCACGTTTTATTCGTGTGTTTATTTTTCGTGTGTGTGTCGATCGCGTCGCACGACAAAGCGATATAGCTGGTTTGTCTGAACCGGTTCGTGAGAAACTGAACGAACCACGCATTGTCAGGATTGGGGGCTCAATCCCATCGTCCGTGGTCCTTTGCCAAGATTGGAGTACGGCATGAATTCGAAGGTAGCTGGCCCATGCCGTCGTCCAAGTTATTTACGCTGAGATCGTTGATGAAGTGAAGAACTGCTTCTCATCGAGAACGAGGAAAAAGGGTTTATTTACAGAAATTAAATCAGTCTAACATGACTGCTTGAGAAAAAGAGTAACAGTCCAACATGACTGCATGAGAGAAGTGACTCAGTCTAACATGACTGCTCAAGAGAAGTGTCCTCAGCATTCGCACAACCACAGTTTTTATACACTCGATCCGCCGGTCATACGACGCGGCGACTGTTCGTTTACTCATCACCAACTCGCAGCTGCTCTGAAGATCAGTTTACGTACACAAAGGCAACCGCGCTCTGATGCCCGACGACGGCGTTGGCGGGGTGCCGTTCCGGGAACTATTGGTGCCGCTCGAGGGTCGCTCGTTGTTCTGCGCCACTCCGAAGCGTGAGAAGCACAAAAATACGTCGTTCCCGCGGCAGCTTGTCCATGCGTGTCAAATCAGCTCCGCGTTGGGGAACTCCGGAAACATTGTTCAAACACCGAACTCGTTCCGCCACAATGTCGATGGGGCGGGTGGAAGGCGGCGGATTCCAGCACAAAGGCCGCTTCTTCGAACGCCTCCCCGCTGCAGCGACGGAGAGGGGGAGGTGCGCGTCGTGTCGCCCTGTCGTAACTGTGTGGCAATCTTGTTTCGCAGCTCGCCATTCTTGACAGCGCCTCCATGGCCCGGAAAGTCTCGACTGTCTAGCGCTGACAACCGCTAGGCAGGAAGAGAACGGCTGCTGGTCAGGGGGGGGATTGATGTCTTGGCTCGCAGCGACCACTTGTGCATTGATGTCACCGCCCCAAAACATCCAACAAGGACAGGCAACTGCAAAATGAACCCCACAACACGGCTCTGCGCCGAGATGACGTGCATTGGCTCTCACTTTAGACTCGCTAGGCTTCAAAAAAAACAACAACAACATAAGTGCAGAAAAAAAAATGCTACATTTCACTATGCCAATTTCTGAAGCAAATTCCTGCTGACAAATTCAGCAATTAATGGAGGGAATTCTGCTGAATGAGAGGGGATTTTTTTCGCCTAAAGAAAAGCTAACACTAGTAACCCTAAAATTTAGGCGGGACCCTCAAACGCAGAATTCAAATTAGCCTGCTCAAACCATCCGCATTGCTATGCAACTTTCCCTTCTTATATCTAACGCAGAAGTTGTACTCTTGGAGAGTGAGGCTCCATCGGAGCAAGCGGCCGTTTTTGTGTGACATTTGATTGAGCCACGTCAGAGGACAGTGGTCGGTCTCGAAGATGAACTTCGCTCCGTACAAGTAACACGACAACTTCTGGGCGGCCCAAACCAAACAAGCGCATTCCTTCTCTGAAGCGCTGTAGGCTTCCTTTCTTACATTTAGTTTACGGCTGGCGTAGAGGATAGGATGCTCCTCGTTATCGTCGCCGACCTGACTAAGTACCACGCCCATACCTCTGTCGCTTGCGTCGCATTGAACTATGAATTCCTTTGTGTAGTCTGGCGCGCGAACCACAGGGCGAGAAACCAATAGCGTTTTCAAACTTTGGAAAGCGTTCTCTTTGTCCTTATTCCAGTGTACGTTACTCGGTGCTCCCTTTCGGAGGGCGTCTGTTAATGGACTTGCCAATTGCGAGTAATTCGGAATGTACCGTTGATAGTACCCCACAAGTCCCAAAAATGAACGAAGGTCCGTTTTCGTGCGCGGCTGAGAAAATTCTCCAATCGTAGCTATTTTCAGCTCAGCCGGCTGTCTCATGCCTTGACCGACAACATGGCCCAGATAAGTAACCTGCGAACAACCAAACCTACACTTTTCCGCTTTCATCGTTAAGCCGGCTTCCCTCAACCGTGAGAACACCTGTTTGAGGTGCGATACATGTTGATCCCAGCTGTCCGAAAAAATGGCCACATCATCAAGATAAGGTAAGGCGAACTCCTGCAAGTCCTTTAGGACAATATCCATTAACTTAGAGAAGCTAAACGGCGCGTTCTTCAGCCCGAAGCTGAGTGCGAGAGGGCGAAAAGTGCCTACAGGCGAGATGAATGCGGCATAGCGGCTGGCACTTTCTGAAAGGGGAACTTGCCAGTACCCCCGCACGAGATCTATCGTTGAAATGTATTTAGCAGCGCTAACTCTTTCAATTCGTTCCTCAATGTTGGGTATCGGGTACAGCTGATCCCTAGTGATCGCATTTAACTTCCTGTAGTCAACACACGGACGAGGGTCCTTGTTAGGGGTTTCTACGAGTATTAGCGGTGACGTGTAGTCACTCTCAGCGGGCTCAATAACTCCCAACTCTAGCATGCGCTGTATCTCTGCCTCCATAATCTCTCTCTGTCTTGGAGACACCCTGTAAGGTTTTGATCTTACTGGTTCGGTAGAGGTCAGCTCAATTTCATGCGTTATCAGTTCGGTTCTACCCGGCCGATCGCTGAATCTGTCGAGATATTCCCCTAACACCCCTTTTAGCTCATCTAGCTGCTCGGGTTTTAGAGCGTGCGAGCTTACCGAGTGTTCTACTACTTCTTCTAGGCCGATTTCAGAGTTGGAGGTCGCCCTATATTCGTCAAACTTGGTACTAGTGCCATCCGGCTCTTTGACGGTATAGTTAACGACTCCGCTCCGCTCTACATACGGCTTCATCAAATTACAGTGATATATCCTCACTTCCTTCCTGCGACCGGGCATTCTCAAAGCATAGTTAGTATCTGAAAGTTTGTGCAACACTTTAACGGGCCCGTCCCAGTGAACTTCAAGCTTGTTCTTTCTTGAAGGTTTGAGGATCATTACCTGGTCTCCGGCGTTAAACGTACGAAGCCTCGCATTCTTGTCGTAATAGAATTTGGCGTTCTTTTGAGCTAGTGCCATGTTCTTTCCGACTAGTTCTTAGGTTGCGCTTAGCCGTTCCAGTAAATTTAGCACGCATTCAACCACGGTTGGACTCTCCCCTCTTTCCTCCCACATCTCTCTTAACATTCTCAGTGGAGACCGGAGTGTCCTCCCATACACTAGTTCTGCTAGTGTCGCCTCATGTGGAACCGTTCGCAAAGCAAACAAAGTTGCCGGCAGACAGTTCTCCCAGTCCTCCTTGTGCTCGTAACAGAGCGCACGCAAAACTCGCTTAAGCACCGAATGCCACCTCTCTACACTGTTTGACTGAGGGTGATAGACAGAACTGTGTATTAACTTTACCCCGCACTTTTGCAAGAATGTGGAAGTCAGTGCGCTCGTGAATACTACTGACCCTTGATCTGCCTGAATTTCGGCTGGAAACCCAACTCGTGCAAACACTGTCAAAAGCGCGTCTACTACTTCGGTGGAGCTGAGCTCTTTCAAAGGGATTGCTTCTGGAAACTTGGTAGCCGGACACAGCATGGTAAACAAGTACCTGTAGCCTGATTTTGTTTTTGGAAGAGGCCTTACGTTTATGTGGTGGTGCTGTGGTGTTGAGTGAGGGATTAGATGGTGGGGTAGGGCGCGGCGTCTGACTGCGCTCCTGTTGTTTTTGTTGTAATCGGGTGATTTCTGCACGCTGCTTAGTGATTTCGGTTCGCTGTTGTTCTATTAACTGCCTCATTTGTTGGAGTTCTGCCTCGAGAGCCTGTATCTTAGGATACTGAGCATTGGGAGAAGAGACCGTGTTAGCCCAGCTCACCTGTGGACCGCTGTTAGTCGGGGTCGTTCGTCTCCCGGAACTCGACCGGTTCCGCGACGTCCCGTCGGAGTCGGTGGCACTTGGAGTTGAGCTTAGTCTCGGGTAAGACCGAGATCGGCTCCTACTGCTCGATCCTCCGGGAAAAAAGCTTGCACTGGTTTCTTGGCTGTTCTGCGTCGATCGGCGTTCTCGCGATCTACTTTGCCTGCGCTCGTTAGGGATGTTCTGTTCTTCCACCGATAGTTTCTGCCACTGTCGTTGTCGGATGATGTAGGGGATTTGGAAACGTTTCCTGCATTGCTTTGAGCCGGAGAGATGGTTGCCGTTGCAGATAGCGCATACTAGTTCGCAGTCATGGTCCGTTGGCGGGTTTTGCTTGCCGCACCGGATACAACATTTTTCGTTCGGGGTGGGGCACACATCGTCCCGGTGGCAGAAGATCATACAGACAACTCTTCAGACATATCACCAAGATTCGAGAAACTAGAACATATGATTACTGAACTTGCCAACCAGATGCTTCAGCAACATCAGGAGAATGGTGCCCACTTGCAACAAATAAGCGCACGTCTAGACGCTCTGGAAACCAGAAGCACCAACCTAGAGTGTCGGGTAGCCGCGACCGAAGCCAAAGTACTTCGCTGGGAGTCGAGATTTACATCCACGGCCTCCGGCTCCCTTAAGGGCGTGGCATCCAAACCCTATGACCGTCCACCCCTATCCGAAATCTCCAAACCGATCGCTGAACCCCCGCCACCTCAGAATGGCTCACACTCCTAACTACAAGATCTGGCAGTGGAACTGCCGTGGGTTTCGCCGCAAACGGGGAAACCTTCAGCAGTTCCTTCGGGGTAAGGCGGCCCCTGATATCATTGCCCTTCAGGAGACGGGAGGCCACGCAAAATTGGCAGGGTACAAATCCTATAATGCTTCTGGGTCGGATTCCACCACCGCTATTCTAGTTCACAGAAATCTAACAGTCATTAAACATGATATTGAAGAAGTCGACATAGACCACGTCTTTATTGAACTCATTCCTAAACGTAAGGAGGATGAAAGCATATTCATTCTTAATGTTTATAGTAGCCCAAAGTGCCGACGTCACAAGTTCGGAACTCTATTCAGGAAGGTTCTCAGAATCTCCCAACAAAAGGCCATATTATTATTAGGTGACTTTAACGCTCCCCACACTGCATGGGGATACCGCACAGAGGTAGTCAAAGGTCGTAATCTTTGGCTAGAAGCCCAACAACAGGGACTGACTCTGATCACAGACCCCCAGACACCCACCCGTATCGGGAATAGTGTCAGTGTTGACACCACTCCCGATCTAACTTTCATCAAAAACATAGGCAACTATGATTGGACTAATACCGGGGAAAGCCTCGGTAGCGATCATTATATCATAGAGATCCACATTCAGGCGGGTCCACCCCGCAAGAAGGGCAAACGAGTTTCGCTCACGGAATGGGACCGCTTCCGCCAGATTCGGGAGACAACCGCCACCGAGCATATAAACGATCTCGAGGCCTGGATCGGGGATCTCAGAGATTGCGTGAAACGCGCCACGAGGGAAATCCCTGAAGACGATGGTCTGGTCGAGGTGGATAGCCGCCTCCTACACTTGTGGGAAGCCAAAAACAGTATGCAAACCCGCTGGAAAAAGAATAAACTAAATCGCACACTCCGCTTGCGCATCGCGCAAATTAACATAGAAATCGAGGAATACGCTAACCAATTAACCAAAAACCAATGGGAAAAGGTATGCGACAGCATGCAGGGACAACTCGGTCTAGCCAAAACGTGGAATCTCCTCCGATACCTTATGGACCCGGATAAGAGTAAATCCGAGCAGAGGAAATGCCTCAATAAGATCACTCACCAATACCAGGGCACGAACGACGAGCTCCTCACAGAGCTCAAAACCCGGTACATAGGCACAAATGCACAAATCCCCCAGAAGCCATACACTGGTCCGGAGAATCTTAACCTAGACGCACCCATCCTAGAGGCTGAAGTACGAGCCGTCTTGCTGAAACTCCGAACTAAATCTGCACCAGGCCCCGATGGAATAACAAATAAGACCCTCCGAAATCTAGACGACGTATCTATCACTGCCCTAACAGAGTACTTCAACCGCTGTTGGGAAACAGGTTCTATCCCCTCGCAGTGGAAGCATGCACAAATAATATTCATACCTAAACATGGTAAGCGACTACAGCTCGAGAACTTGCGCCCGATCTCTCTGACCTCATGCGTAGGAAAACTCATGGAGCACGTTATACTTAACCGCCTCCACAATTTTGCGGAGGACAACAACTTATTCCCGAACTCCATAATTGGCTTTCGTCCAAAACTTTCCACGCAAGACATCATGCTTCAGCTTAAACATCAAGTTCTGGACCACATACCCAAGAATGGTACCCGGGCTGTCCTGGGCCTTGATCTTATAAAGGCCTTTGACAACGTAGCGCATCAGGCTATACTAGAGAATCTGCAGCACCTAGGTGTGGGCCAGAAGACCTACAACTACATCAAAGACTTCCTCAACCACCGCACAGCGGAACTAAGAATAGGAGAACTACGATCGGACAAGATCCCTCTTGGAAGTCGTGGCACCCCGCAGGGATCAGTTTTATCCCCGTTCCTCTTTAATTTAGCGATGATCAGATTACCGGAACAACTTAATCAGATTCCAGGTCTACACCACAGTCTGTATGCAGACGACATTACCCTGTGGGTGGTTAAAGGTAGCGATGGAGATGTAGAAACCACGCTGCAACAAGCTGTAGACACGGTTGAAAAGTACGTTACCGACAAAGGCCTCGCCTGCTCCCCGCAAAAATCAGAACTCTTCCTACTCAGAGCCCCTACAAACCGCAAATCCGACACTGCGCCATCCCCAGAAATCACTGTGCGAGCCGGAGGAGGCGCGATCCCGGTGGTGACCACCATCCGTGTACTAGGCCTCTTCATGCAAGCTCACGGGCGCAACGGCAACACAATTCACAAACTGGAAGCATGCGTTCAGCAGACGATGCGACTCATTTCAAGAATTGCCAACCGAAACTCTGGCATGAAAGAAGCCAACCTCATAAGGTTGGTACAAGCCTTTGTTCTCAGCCGCATCACCTACATCACCCCGTACCTCTGCCTCAAAGCGGCTGAGAGAGAGAAAATAGAGGGGATTATCCGGAGGGCCTATAAACAGGCTCTTGGGCTACCTATAAGAACGGCCAACGCTAAATTGCTAGCCCTAGGTGTGCACAACACCCTCGATGAACTAGTAGAAGCGCACCTTATATCTCAATACGAAAGGCTAGCTCAGAGTGCCGCCGGGCGAAACATCCTCCAGAATCTCGGCATCAACTACGAGTCGATGCAAAGCGTTAAAGTAGACATTTCTCACGATCAGAGGCGCCATCTCAAAATTAATCCACTCCCTAACAACATGCACCCCGAATTCCACAAGGAAAGGAGGGCCGAGCGGTCCAAAGCCCTACATCAGAAATTCCACGCCTTCAAAGACGTAGTCTATGTCGACGCAGCAGAATACATAGAACGCAACTGTATGTCCCTTGCAGTGGTGGACTCCTCAGGTCAAATACGCGCTGGTGGTTCAATTCGCACCAGAAGCTCCGAAACAGCGGAAGAGGCGGCTATCGCTCTGGCAATAGCCTCCACACATTGTCATTACATTATCAGCGATTCCAAAGCAGCAGTACGCAATTTTGCGAAAGGTCGGGTCTCGGCTCCCGTAAAACACATAATAGACACAAACCAACACCCACGACCAATCCACATAATTTGGGCACCAGCACACTCCTCCCTACCCGGCAACGATGCCGCCCACACCACCGCTCGAGGACTCGCCAACCGAGCACCCGGACGGCTCACGCTAGGATCAGGGAGGGATCGCATGGTCAGTTACCAGGAAATAACTCAGCACTACAGGTTAGCCAGGGCAGTGTACCCGCCAGCACACAAATCGCTTAACAAGCGACAAGAAGTAGCTTGGAGACGACTTCAGACGAACACCTACCCCAACCCCGTAGCCTATCACTACTACTACCCGGAGCAATACCCTAATACATGTAAGCATTGTCAGCAAAAAGCGGATCTATTCCATATTATGTGGTCGTGCCCAGCCGAAAATCATACAAATCACGAAATAAGTAATACTGAGCAGTGGGAGGCCGTGTTGCTCAGCTCCGACCCTGACCTGCAGGCCAAGGTCATCGAGAGAGCTGAAGAAGCCGCCCGGGCCCAGGGGCTCGTGGCTGCCTAACAACAAGGTCATCCGTCAATACCTTGTTTTCAAATAAAGTCTTTACTCACTCACTCACTCCTTGGAAGAGGCCCCACCGTGTCTATTACAAGTCGTCTGAAAGGCTCTGTTATTAAGGGCACTACCTTCAGTGGAGCTTTCCAAGTCTCTCCTGGTTTACCAGAACGCTGGCAGGCGTCGCATGATCTTACAAAGTTTTCTACATCTTTGAAACAGCCAGGCCAGTAGTATTCCATAAGCAATCTTTCCTTTGATTTGTTTATGCCTAGGTGGCCGGACCACCCATTTCCATGACAAAGACTCAAAAGGTCCTCCCTATACTTAGTAGGTATGACTAACTGATCTAAAATCCTACCCTTTCGATCTCTGTAATGCCGATACAACAATCCTCCTCTCTCATGTATCGTTACGTTGCGCCTAGCAATGCCTTCTTTAGCTGTGTCACGTAATCTAGCTAAGCTCTCATCATTCTTTTGCTCAGCTGCCAGTGACTCTCTATCCACGCGTAAGAGTTGATCAAAGTTCTTTGAGGCCGGTGATAATAACGACCCTGTCTCGCTTGGGAGCGCGTCTGCTTGCTCTTCCTGCAGGCTAGAGCTCTGACACTCTAGTGCTACGCTCTCATTGAGCTGGTCAGCTGGCAGGCTCTCCTCAACTGTTCTTTTGTCCCTCGGGCCTAGCTCGGATTCGGGTATCGAAGTTATCCCCTTTTCTGCTTCCGCTGGAGGAGCTTGAGCATTTTCAGCCGAAAGCGCCGCGATCTTACGAGCTTGGCCTCGGGCCAATGCCTGTACTATGCCCTCTCCCAGTTTGAGCCCTCTGTCACGCAGTAACTGATTCGAACGATTCGAAAAGATGTAGGGATACTACCGTGACAAAAATTTGTAAACTGCAGCCTCAGTCTCTAGCTCCCCGAATGGTCCACTGATTTTGACTTTGGCCATGGGCAGACACACGCTGTGTTCTTCTACAACCTGTTTTATCCATGCTACTTCTCCGGTGAGAGAGAGAGAGAATAAACATTTTTATTAGGTGAAGCAGCTAGGGAGAGGCGTCCTCAGTCCAGAATGCCTTGAGCTCGGGCCGCGTCCTGGGCCCTCGCAATCAGCTGTTGCTGATCCTCGAGGTCGGAGCTGGCCAAGGCTCTCTCCCAAAGCTCGTTAGTGGGGTAAGGGTTCGGATGATGTAATGGTGCCGCTCTGCAACCTCCTACTATGTGCCTGAGGGACCCGGGCTCTGCGCAGAAGCGGCATTGCGGAGAGAATTTTGTAGGGTCTATGAGGTGATTCCTGGTTGGGTGGGGGAATGTATTAACCTGTAGAGCTCGGAGGAATCGCTCCTGCTCTCTAGGTAGTGACTTGTGTGGGGGTGCATATGTTCTGCGGGTTAGCTTGTAGTGTTGTGTGATGTCTTGGTAAGAGACTAGAGGGTGCATGCGCTCGGGTTCAGATTCCTCGGCGTCGGCTCGGTGAGTCAGATCTCGAGCCACGTGGTTGGCGACCTCGTTGCCAGGAATGCCTTGATGAGCTGGCGCCCAGATGATCATGACTGATCTCGTTGGCGGCTTTTGATGGATGATCCGGAGTGTAGTGGCATGAATTCTGCCGCTAGCAAAGTTGCGGCACGCCTGTTGGGAGTCGGTCACTATGACTTCAACCTCTGTTTGGGAGAGAGCGAGGGCTATGGCCGCTTCCTCAGCTTGGAGGGGATTGTTTCGTGTGAGCGAAATGCTGCTCCGATGTTCTGTGTTGACGACTACGGTGGCTGTTGTGGCTGCGCGTCTGGAGTAAGAAGCCGCGTCAGTGTAGGCTGTAGAGGGTAAAGTTCCGTATCGCTTGTGTATGGCCAGGGCGCGGGCCTCCCTTCGCTCTGCGTGGTGCACTGGGTGCATGTTGCGAGGCAGAGGACGTACGGTGATTTTTCTCCGGATGGCATGGGGTAAGCTCACAGTCTGAGGCGGCGGATGGCTCATAGGGGCAGAGAGCCCCAGGCGTAAGAGAATGGACCTCCCTGCTTCCGTAATCGCCAGCCTTGTTCGCTGACTGGATAAATGTGCCTCGATCAGCTCCTCGGCTGTGTTGTGCACACCTAGTCGTAGTAGGCGTTCTGTGGACGTACTGATTGGCAGACCCATCGCCTGCTTATATGCCTTTCTGATCATTGTGTTGATTTTCTTGAGTTCCGTCTCGTTGAGTAGTGCGTACGGAATAGCGTAAGTTATTCGAGACACGACGAAGGCTTGGACAAGCCGAAGCGTGTCCGCCTCCCCCATGCCTCTTGTCTTGGTTGTTATTCGCCGGATCATGTGCGTAACTTGGGCTGTTGTAGTCTTAAGTCATGCGGGCTCAGCTGCGCCCCCCAAAAGTCGGAGCTACTCCTGGTCTCACCGCGAAAGAAGCACAGATGCGACTCGCCCACTATCAACATACAGCTGGAGGGACACACCATCGTTCCGTCTCGGAGGGTAAAGATATTGGGAGTGGTTTTCCAGTCGGATCGCACCAATAGAATATTAATTCAAAAGCTTAAGTCTCCGGTGAAGTCATCTACCATCACGTAAGACGGATGGACAATGTCCAGCGTGGCGGCACTGTCTCTTAGCACTCGGCATGGTTTTCCATTAACTTGCAGGTTGTGGAGATACGGACTTAAAAGTTCCATATTCTCATCTTTTTCCTCCACGTAGGAAAAAACTACGCTAGACTTCTCGCAGTTTACAGCTATATGTCCCAGTTTGTGGCATTTGTAACAGCGAATTGGTCTAACAGATTCGAATTTTCTTTTCTGTTCTTTTTGTGCGGTTTCTCCGTTAAGTTTCTCCTCGCTCTTTTCTGCGGGCTTTTCCGCCATGTCTACAGGCTCTGATCGTCTAGTTTGCGCACCCCTTTTGAACGGAAATGGTTTCCGCGGTCCATTTCGACCGTCCCAGTTTCCCTCCTCGGCGTTCAACTTTCTGCGGGTTGCGTACTCTTCGGCTAATTCAGCCGCCCTTTCCACAGTGTTTACATTACCTCTGTCTTGCACCCACAGTTTCACAGCTTGGGGGATGGTTTTGTAAAACTGCTCTAAACACATGCATTCAATGATCATGTCTCTGTTGTCGTACGCTTCCGCGCTTTTAAGCCACTCGACTAGGTTGGCCTTTAAGCTATATGCAAACTCCGGATAGCCCTCGCTATCTTTCTTGCCTGTGCTCCTAAACCTTTGCCGAAAAGCTTCGGCTGAAAGGCGGTATTTCTTCAGGAGACTAGCCTTAACTTTTGCATAATCATATGCATCCTGCGCACTCAATCTGGCGATTACTTCCGCCGCCTCACACGGCAACATAGACAGCAACCGCTGTGGCCATGTACTCGGGCCGAAGTTCATCTTCTCGCAAGTCCTTTCAAAATTGCTTAGGAACAAGCCTATGTCGGTCCCGACCTCAAATGGCTTCAATAGCCTGTCCATGCGGTACGATTCTGCCTCACTTGATCGTCCCAGAGCGCCTTCACTTCCTTGAGACAACTCCAAACGTTTGCTTTCAAGTTCAAGTTGCATTTTCCTTAACTGAAACTCGCGATCTTTATCGCGTTCCTCTCTCTCTTGCTTTTCTCTGTCCCTTTCTTCTCTTTCTCGGTCCCGTTCTTCTCTTTCTCTTTCCCGTTTCTCTCTTTTTGAGAAGTTCCATTCCCATTTCAATATCTTCCTCACTGGCCTGATTGGAAATTAGCTCCAATAATTCCGATTTGAGCATTTCCTTGCGTACATCTAGGCCCAGTTCCTCACCAACAATCAACAACTCGTCTCTCAGCAGTGTCCTTAACTCCATGACTGCTGTTTTACTGCCTTGATTCTGCTCTCTAAATCAAGCTAGGTAAACACAACCTAGCTAACACACAACAATCTAGCTTCCCTACTGTTCTAAACAGAACAACCACAAAATGAAGCCTAGAGAGTCAAAGCAAAAACCAAGCACTCACCGCAGATACAGCACCATGTCGCAAAGTCCATCTCACCGCTGTCAGCCAGTTGTCAGGATTGGGGGCTCAATCCCATCGTCCGTGGTCCTTTGCCAAGATTGGAGTACGGCATGAATTCGAAGGTAGCTGGCCCATGCCGTCGTCCAAGTTATTTACGCTGAGATCGTTGATGAAGTGAAGAACTGCTTCTCATCGAGAACGAGGAAAAAGGGTTTATTTACAGAAATTAAATCAGTCTAACATGACTGCTTGAGAAAAAGAGTAACAGTCCAACATGACTGCATGAGAGAAGTGACTCAGTCTAACATGACTGCTCAAGAGAAGTGTCCTCAGCATTCGCACAACCACAGTTTTTATACACTCGATCCGCCGGTCATACGACGCGGCGACTGTTCGTTTACTCATCACCAACTCGCAGCTGCTCTGAAGATCAGTTTACGTACACAAAGGCAACCGCGCTCTGATGCCCGACGACGGCGTTGGCGGGGTGCCGTTCCGGGAACTATTGGTGCCGCTCGAGGGTCGCTCGTTGTTCTGCGCCACTCCGAAGCGTGAGAAGCACAAAAATACGTCGTTCCCGCGGCAGCTTGTCCATGCGTGTCAAATCAGCTCCGCGTTGGGGAACTCCGGAAACATTGTTCAAACACCGAACTCGTTCCGCCACAATGTCGATGGGGCGGGTGGAAGGCGGCGGATTCCAGCACAAAGGCCGCTTCTTCGAACGCCTCCCCGCTGCAGCGACGGAGAGGGGGAGGTGCGCGTCGTGTCGCCCTGTCGTAACTGTGTGGCAATCTTGTTTCGCAGCTCGCCATTCTTGACAGCATGCACATCGGAGTTGGTGGTGTTTCGGATCAGTCTCTGCGTATTTGTGAAATAATAGACGAAGTTACAGTAATCTAAATACACGCGTTCTTCTTTCCCCTTTTTTTACCTTGGATGATCGTTCACTGGATTCCCGCGTTCTTCTTCTTCTTCTTTTCTTTTTTTTTTGTGGAGCAAGAGAGTTCGATCCAGCTTCAGAAAAACCGCGCGACATAGCACGTTCGCTTCCTAAGCGATTTCTCTCACCATTGAACCTATGAAGTTTCAAGAGATAAGTTTCAAGAGGTAACTGATAAGAAGTTAGCGTATAGGTTATCGACAGGGCCTACGCGACCTACTAAATGAGAATCTGTGTCGTGCGCTTTGTATCTGTGGAAGCTGCGCCGATTCAGCGTCTGTTCCTACCAACCAAAAGCACTGTCAAACGCTGCCGGATTACTTGGCGCGGTAACACATGTGCAGAAGCTCCGCCCCCGTAGCTTTTCCTTCATTGCCACATAAAGTTGTACGTGAGTATAGTTGATGTTAGCTTTTCCTTATTGCCACATAAAGTTGTACGTGAGTATAGTTGATGTTGGGTACACGATAAGTGTACGTTCAGTGTCGAGAAAAGATTTAGTATAGATGATTTTCCCACCTCCCCTTTACCGTTTTTGCATTCTCTAGTTTGCCATAGCGTGACGTACTTCAACGAGTCCACAAGATCCCTGTATACCCACGTACAAACGCATTTTTGAGATTGCACAGTGAAACGTTACCTGTGAAAACTCGCTGCATAAAAAAAAAGCTATATTTGTATTTATTCCGAATTGTCGCCTTTGGGATGTGCATGAAACTACGGAGTCCTGCTTCATAAGTGGCAAAGATAAAGTATTGTTTTGGGATGTGCTTCAAAGCACTCCTAAGAAAGACTTCATTTTAAATCAGCATACCATTCTGTACTTGATTGCACTTCACGAAGAAGACGTGCATTTGATACGTATTTCTTAATCGGACTACATAGCTAACGGAAGGCTGCAGGCATGTTGGACTGAAACGCTGAGCCCGCTGTTTCATCGAAATTTTAGTACGCATGCATGCTCACTTGATTGGTCACTTGAAGGACACGTGTGAACCAACAGAGTTTCAACCGGACTGCTACTAGCTCTTCATAAGTTGCATGTCATCGTCACTCTTTTAAGTGCAAAACTTCTTGTTTTTCTGGGGTGCATGGTATGCACATCGCGATTTATAGGCGCCTTCTAGGCCATCAATATCTGATGTGTTGGCTAGCGCTTGCACGCTTCTCGCATATAGTAGTATATATGATGCAATAAAAAAGTAAAAATAAGTATGTAAAAAGGCGTTTGTCGCCCAATTATTAGGGCATCGGGCGGCTGAGCTGGGGGTCCGAGTTTCGAACCCCGCCGCCGGGTGCGTTTCTTTTTAATAGACCTTTTTTTTGAAGGGGGGAGGCAGAAGGGGGGAGGGGGGGCAGGGGGGAGCAAGAACCGGACCAGCGACCGACCGACCGACTCATGCAAAACCGTATAGGACGGCAGGCAAAGAAATAAACTGGTGCTAAAGGCCTCCTCGCCGTCTTAACTAGCGGCGGGTCGCTGTAACATGGCTGTCTGAGACGGCATCAGTGCAAGCTACGTATAGTCGCCGACTCAGCCACTGCGGTTTAGTGAGCACGCTTCAGGCGCTGTCAAAAAAAGAAAAGAAAAAGAGAAAACGCTAAAGACAGGGCTAGCTCTATTACAGGATACACTGTGGTGATTGAAACTTGTTGCGTATTAGCGTATAATTGCGCTGTTCGTACTCTATATTTTGTTTCTCCCAGTAGAAAATGAAAGGAAGGTAACACATGTTGTTCTCTTCGTTCTCCGATTTCAGATGCGACGGAGGAGGGTTTCCCAATCGAATTCTTCCACCACGGGACGCTCGTTCCATACAACACGGACAAGTTCGGAAGCCACGTCTGTAAGTTCTGACGTCACTGTCAGTGCGTGTGCAAGCATCTATATAACCGAGTGCTCAGTTATCAGAGGTTCTGGAAGTGCGCTCGTCTCCTTTGTCGTTGTTGCTCTTAAGACAGGCTTATAGGGTAATAGCTATATGGCTATAAATAGTGTAAGAAGTCTAGCAGGCTCGCTTGACCACCGCGGACTGCTCAAAGGCATGTGTGCGCTATTGTACCTCGACCATGCAGCTTGTTCGATTGTGCACTTGTAATGCATGCCTGCTACACACTTGGTCCACGTTGCTTAGAAGAAGGCGTCAAACTTCTGTCGAGCGCCCTATACAGTTTACACATTTAACTGCTGATTGGTATACAATGTCGCACCGTCGCGTGGTCACGATGGACACAACTTCCTCGACCCTGACTCGAAACGGGCTCCACCGCGCAGATCACCCATTACGCTAAAATGGCCCGTCTAATTGTCTGTACCGAACATCTTTATAAGCGATAGAGAAAGCTATAGTGCACAGAAGGAAGAAGAAGCGGAAACAAAAATTTGAACACTACATCAACTTCATCATTAGTTCTAAGATCGAACAGGCGCTGAAAACGCGCGAAGCATCTTGCAAACGTCGTGTTCCTTCCATAATCAAGATCTGCTTTACAATAAAGACTAAAGCGCTCGGCGAATATCTTTGACACGAGCATGCGGTTTCCAGACAAAGATCTTTCCAAATCTCAATTCGCACAACCTTAAAAATATCTATCTTTGTCTGCGCCTGCGGTTTTCTCGCTTTTATCAAGGAAGTTAATTTTGCTTAACGTTAACTCTTCTTTGAATCAAGCAATTCAACCTCGCCCAACGTGATTCCATCATGCATCTCCAACGCGCACTCCGTGCGAGAGAACGTGCTTTATCGCAGATCGTTGCGGTAGGTCTAACAAGGACTAACTACTCTCTTGCAACCAACGCTGCGCCGATAGCGTGTGGCACTCCTAGGTCGCTATTGCTTTAGTATAGCGTACATATAGACGTGCTATATAGCTTAAATGTATTACGGAATATCGGAGCGCAGACATTAACAACGGTAATGACGTCATCTTGTGATGATGTCAAAAAGCTCGCATTATAGAGACAGACTGTGTTTTTCCTTTTATATGTTGCTGCAACATGTCGACGACAGCGACAAAATTATCACGAAGACCGGTGTTCTTGTACGTTTTCTTTCTTCAAGACCCGTCTTACACGGAACGTTTCCAATGCATAATGGTTGTTCATATAAACCATCTCAAGGTGTCATCACCCGCACTTAACTATTTCTGAATACGTCTATATAGACGCGTGTGGTCTATGCGTTATGCTAAGAGATTCAAACTTTCGAATCGCGTTCGCACTTACTCCGTATGCTACTGCAGTCTGACTCCATGGCCGCATGTTTCCTCTGGTGCAGTGACCCTGCGCGTGAAACATCACCGCAAGGATTCCTCGATGGTGGAGGAGATGCGCAAGTATTTCGCCTTCTTCATGGACAAGATCATGTTCGAGAAGGACGCGCTCAGAGTGACCGTCGTGTTCGATTGCACCGACGCCGGCGTCAGCAATGTGGTACGCCCGGGCCCATTCTTTTGCGACCACTTTAAATACACTATATACACTATAGCGCTTGCGTATTTCCGACCTGCTATAAACGGTCCGCTGTGCCAAAAGGTTAGAGGTCAGATAGACAGGTGTACGTGTTTGTGTGTGTATAGTTCTTTTTTTCAATTTTTTATCCTTTTCTCTTTCTCACCTATCTCGTCCCTTTTTCCCTCCCCCAGTACAGGGCAGCCAACCGGAGATAATCTGGTTAACGTCCCTGTCTTTCCTTTGCCTTTCTCTCTCTGTCTTGTCAGTTTGTCCGCGTATTGTTGTTATGAAAGGAATAAACGCTCCGCTATGCGCAGCGACCGCCACAACGAATACCCGAAGTAACCAGCCAGCGCATAAACAGCAGTGTATAACGCCACGTGCGAGACACGATGTACTGTCTTTAACTTTTAAGCTCCGTGATTGCTCAAGACAATATTCAACACTCCAACAAAAGAAAAGACAGCAGAGGCCGAAACGCCGTCTGAAGCCGGAGCACTGAACTAAAATCGAACGTTCTGTCGCAGGACATGGAACTCGTCAAGTTCATCGTCATGATCTTCAAGGAACTGTACCCGTGGGCACTAGGTGAGTCCTGCCTTGAAGCCCTCCCTCTTAATCCTCCCCTGGTATCTGAGAACAGATCCTACAGACGAGATAAGACGACCTCGGTGAGGCGCCCGCGGTTCTATGTATGTATACACACTGCCTCGGCCCTGACTCCACGTCGGTGCCGCGTCCCCGGGCTATCGAACAGGGAAAGGCAACAGATTGCAGATAAAGCACGGCGTCGAAGGGCGCCATGCGACTATATTACGCCGCGTTGCACTGGGCGCGGCGTAATCTGGAATCTTGATGAGAAACAATCGTCTATATGTATGTATACTGCGGGCCACGACGTATATATAGCCCGCTGTTTCCGGTACACTGAAGCGTCGGAACGACCCGGTCGAGAAAAGACGATAAAAGTTAATGTGTTAAAAAAGAAAGAAAGAAAGAGAGGAGGAAACCGAAATACTGAGACAGGTAACGTGTGATATAACCGGTCCTTCGGAGATCGGACGTGCGATAGTACATTCGTGCAGTAAAAGAAATAAGAAAAAAAAAAGAACATTAGAGAAAAGAGGAACCGAACATAACGGCACGATAGAGCAACAAAAAAAGAGAGGTTAAGGTAGGCAGGACGTAAGTTGATTACGGTGGTGACGCAAATTCGTTACCTTGGTGTGCTTATAGCTATATACAGTACGTTACGCTTTGCTGAGAAACTGGTGAAGCTGTCTCGCTTGCCATGTACGTCGGACCACGATGAGATTAATTTAGCTCACGAAACTTTGAAGATACGCGGTTTGCCGCTTGACTAAAGATAGCAGCATTAAAAGAAAGCCTGGCGATGTAAAAGCGCATTCGCCCCGAGATCGCGTCTGCGACAAGTACGCGGATAAAATGACTTAACTGCAGCGCTACACAGGAGGACGTTGCAAGCGTCGGGTCACGGCCCATGTATAGTCACTGAGCGTTGAAATGTTCACGCGTTTACTGATTCAGCTCTTTCTTGTCCTCCAACGGTTGCGCAAAATACATTTTAAAGAAGAGCGGGTTGTAGGAGTTCATCCCCTTCAGTCACAAATTATGATCGACTGTCCATATATGTGTGAAACATACACAATTTTATGACAAGGTGCTTGAGACTTCACTGAAAGCAAGTCAAGGTGGTAGAATAATTCCTTGTGCATTTAATGATGAGTCATCACAATTGCAGAGTAACTAAATACGTGAATAGTGTGAAGTAACTCATGCTACGTCTCTTCGTACAATGAGAAGAATCACCAGCTCGAATTACATGCACAAGTTTTTGTCGGCGGCAAGCATTTCAAGAAAGCAAAAAGAATACTTCGAGGCTGCTACCGACATGCCCCGCATCAAACGTCACGTAAGACACGGTAGTGCCTTCACCAAAGCAGTAATCTGTAACGCTACATATCACTCGAAAGCAAAATGGAAGTAATTAGGTTAGCGGAATGCTCCACTATACTCTAAACTTAATGTTTATGCTCTATTCCTTGCTACCACTGCACAGAAATGGCAAAAATAGGTCGCGTCCGCAAACGTGAACGCCGTGACTGAAGGGGTTGTAACAGCTGATGTTGTATCTGCCACAGTACACGGAAAAAAAGTGTGTCTGTAACTCGACTACTTATGAGGGTCCGTGCGGAAGTCCGCGCACGTTTTCCTGACCCCTTATTTCCTTTTTCTTATTGTTTTCTCGTCTCTTTCAGGGTACATCATTGTCCACAATATGCCATGGATTCTTAACGGTAAGTGTGCTCCTGACTAGACTTTTCCCATATTAGTGAGCCCCATTGTTCACATTTATGCGTGTAGGAAAAAAAAGAAAACTAAACCGTTTAGACAGCTCTCTTGTTTCATTAATTCCGGTTCCCGCGCGCGCTTATTCTTCTCGGCGCACACTGGTAAGATACTTTTCATTTTCACAAGAAGGGGGAAAACAAGATCACGCCTTCTGAGCAACCTCAAGGATGCGGGCCCGTTCCTTTTCCGGACAAGCTTTCTGAATTTATATACCCCAGCTATCTGGCGACGTGAAGCGGACACCTTCGTCCTGTTCTTACAAAGAGCCCGTTGTCAAGTCGAGCGCGTGGATAACGACCTTGGCGAAACCACGGTTGCATTCGAACTGAAAAGGACAAAGGCAGCTGCGGAGCAATTGGTATTATTAGTGCACGGTCTAGATTTGGGGGGGGGGGGGGGGGGTGACACGAATGCCACAGTTTTTTCTCTCTTGTAACTCTCCTTCACGGCCCCGTCACCGGTGCTACACGCGGCTTTTACTGTGCCGGTTTTCGTTACCTGCCTTGGTTTAGTATGTGGATATACGGCGTCCAGCTGCTGAGCACAAGGTCGCAGGTTCAATTGCCGGCTGCAGCTGGTACATTCAGGCCGGGTGGCAAAATACAAAAGGCACTCGTTTATTCAGATTTAAGAGCACGTTATGGAGCCCCGGGTGGTCGAAAGTAATCCGGAGCCAATGCCACTGTATGCGGAGTCTGTCGATAGTATTGTGTTGATTGGAAACGTTAAACTCGAGAACGTAATCTACTTTTACCATCCGGATTTTCTCCGACGTTCTGGTTGGTGACGGCTCTGGTATTGCGCGAACTTGCAATGAACCGCCAGGCAGCTAGGCGCGCAGTTAAAATACTTTGGACAACTTCGATACTTTATTGTTATGGTATCTGTACAGCGTATAGTGTGCTTTCAAAAGTGTGCGCTTCGTGCGAGGTCCTTTTCATGACCGGGAAGTTGTGATCCATCCGAATGCAGCTTTGTGCTACATTCGAATGGATGACACCTTTCTCCTTTCATGAGCCTTCATTCACCTTGCGGACTTCCGCAGAACTTATTTGCCATGTTCGAGGTTCCTTCCAGTTTTTTGTTATTCGGTGTACTGAAATCGCTTTACACGTAGATTGCACTGGTAATTTGCGATGGGAGCGAATGTTAACGTTTCGGAGAAGTACAGCATCGTTCACATTTAGGAGAAACGCCCCATTAGTAATCAAGCCGCCACAATTTCAGCATATATTCCACTTCACGGGGGATATATGTGCTTCATACGACGCCTAATGATGATGTCCATAAACGAAAGAATAGTTTTCTGGATTTCATGCTGAACATCAGCCGGTGTAAGCTCTTGAATACTATAATTAGGTGTTTCCCCTTCAAGTGGCCGATCCTGTACATGTCGTGCTCAGATTCCACATAAGGCAACACAGGGTACGGCAGGCTGTGCTCGACTTAATGCGATTTTTTTTTCCTTCGCTTCTTTTACTGCGATAACAATTATATGGACACTCCAGGCGAATTCCAGCCGTCGGCGTCACCGTGATGATGTATATAAAGTCCAAGCGAAGATAACATCGCGGCCGCTCACCGTTGCTGTAGGTGCGAGCGAAAGCGTGCGAGGGTTAAGTATGGTAGGCTTGATGCGGCGGTGTCTTCTCGCGTTCGAGAAGAGTGGGGGTGTGTGAGCGCACTTGGAGGAGGGAAGGAGAGGTCAGGTTAGTGCACATCTCCTCTTCTATCCAGCTGCGGTGGCTGAGCGAGGCCGTGTCCCTTGCATGCAACTTGCGCTGGGTTCGAAGGCTAGCTGGCTGAGATAGCTGATGGCTTCGTGTGCGCTGTGCTCTCACACTCCTTGTTCGCGTGGAAGCGAGAGGCAGCACGACGGTTAGTTCGCTCGCCGTTGCTGCCGCTCTTCGTCACGCCAGCCTTCTGGCAGCGAGTGAGATGTGTTCGCCTTTGCCTGTGCCCGCGTGACAACGTGCTCGTTAATTTAGGTAATAAGCGAATGTTTACGGCAGTTTACGCAGCTGATAAAACGACTGTAACCTTACTTCGCATAGCTGTCTAATCATATGCTATCGCAATCAATGCTTCGCCTGTAGGGCAGAAACTGTGACTTTCTTTCTCCCTTATGCGCGAGACTAACACCTCCTTTTCCGTGGCTGCAGCTGTGTGGAAGATAGTGAAGACCATGCTCCCGTCCGACGGTGTGCAACGCGTGATATTCACCAGCAAGGACAGCCTCCTGCAGTACATCGACAGGAGGAACCTGCCCAAGTACATGGGAGGAGAGGTACGGCATCGACGATACCGCCAAGTTGCTTGTTTGCTTAACGGAAGGGGGCACTATGACGCCAGGCGTATTAGCACACCCACATGGAATGCAAGGGTATTCAGTCAGCGAGACCGGTAGCTAACGTCCACTTTCCAGAATTGCTGGGATCCAAAGCGGATGGGAGCATTAACCGGTCGACAGTCTAAATAATTTGAAGAGATGTTTGGAGTATTGGTGGAAAAGAAGAAGTAGGGAAGAGACTGACAAGACCCGATGCGTTACAAGCATATGTAACGTAGATATAGAAGTTTTAAGGGAGAGAGAAAAAATTAGAGATATAGGCAGAATGCTAGACTGATAAACATCTATAGATTACCCGGTTAGCTCAAGCGGGCTAGGTGCCCATTTGTCAACGCCCTGTGTCCCGAAGGGGATACCAAAAATCATCATCACCACCATGATTAGTATGCGTATAGCTTAAGGTGTTTAAAAAAAAGCTAACAGAAGGAGATTTGGGAAAACGTATTTGTCCTGCCTTTCGACAAGAATCGTGCCGGTGGTAATGTGATTCATCAAAACCGTCTCCTTCGCAGTACAACGAAAACGATGGCAGCGCCACCGCCATGTTAAACACACACACACACACACACACACACACACACACACACACACACACACACACACACACACACACACACACACACACACACACACGCACACATGCATTGTATATCTCGCCTAAGTGTCACCAACCTTGCGATTTCATGTAGCTATTCTGCGATTACACTTAGTAAAATTTGCGCTTTCGTTAGGTGTAATGCTTCAAATAAAATTTTCAAGGACGCTACAGGGTTTCCCCCCCTCCCCTATGTTTCAGACATTTTCACAGCCACCTTCGTCAGCAATCGTGACGCGACCGTCACTCTACCACAGCCGGCACCTTACCCCTCTACTAAGTGCACCGGCGCACTAATCTCATTCTTGCAGAAACCGCCTCCTTAGTATTCAAGCGTTTATAGAAGCCGAAATTCGGGACGAATGAACTGAAGTTTAATATTTCGAGACTACGTATCTCTGGGTAGTGATTCTAGAATGCCGCCCGTTCCCCGAAAAGGATAGTAGAAATGTTGACATCACGTCAGATTGATTGTGCTAATGAAGTGTTTTCTCTGTTGCAATGGACGGTCACGTAAGTCCTCTCTCTCTCTCTGCCCTGCGCAGGATACCTACGTGTACCAGTACCAGAAGGGCAACCCCCTCGGCGACAGGTGTCCGCGATGCACGCATCCCAAGGTGGCCATACCATGAACATTTCAAAGAAGCTCACCGAATGTCAGCGTTGACCGCCCGCGGAGAGGAGACTGTGATACGTCCGCATCAAAGTTCGAGAGAGCAACCCCTTCTCGGCAGGTCTCTGCGACGACGGTGCCAGCCGTGCTGTTCTGGATACTGTCGAATTCCGCCACATATTGTCCACTTCTGCAACGACGGCGTCTTGAACCAACGAGAGGGGCTCTAGCAGCCCCGCGAGCCAATCAGCTAGAACTGACAAGACGCCGAGTTCGACAATGCGGCGGAATTTCGCAATGCCCAGAATGGCAGGTCACGACTAGGTGCACCGTACCGACCGAACAGGAAGACGAAGCCATTTCCGTGGTCCGGAACAACGCCGACAATCGCTACGCCTGTTCTGTATTTGCACTTTCATACATCCCGATCCACCCACCTTGAATCTGTCGGAAGCTAGGAAGGTGTCTTTTATATATATATATATACATTTGAGCTAGTCGGTAATGATGAACGTACGATGGTGTGCTTTCCGTGTGCGATACTTTTTTGGATATATGGCGCTTGATCTGTAAAGACAGCAGTGACCAGAGATGAGAATATAGATATAACGTTGTCTGTCGATCATAAAACTGAACTCACGTCGTAATTTAATAGCCGGTTATGCAGTTCCCTTATTGGACGACATATAAATAACTATCAGACATAATATAAACGACTGTGTGGTTGAGTATATACATCCATCCATACGTGTACAGTCTTGGGCCCTGAGGGCACTTTCTTTCAGTTTTAAAAAGGAAATCTACTTCTCTGTCGCTTGGACGACACCTATAATAGACATTTCCTGCTTTTTTTTTTCTCTCTTTCTCTGTCTGCCATTCAAATCTTAATTTATAGCCGTTACCAGTGGCCGTACTTAGTTCCCCTACATGTACTGGATCTGAGCATGGTGGCAGCTGCCATCGCCCCGTTTCAAAGGGGACGCTTTACCCTTCCATCCATCCATCCAGAGAGGTCTCGTGTGTACGTGTCTCTCTGTCTTAAAGTATTTCCGCGTTTTTTAAATGTTGTTGTGCTTTACTTCTTCTGTTTGAGGAAATATTTGCCAGGCGGTCAGAGTTCTTTTGGAACGTTATCTTCACGTCCAATCGTTGTCGAGTACTCTATTGACGAGCGTGAGCGGCAATAACGTGGCGACGACAAGCAACAAAACAGTTCTGTGCAGCGCGGCGCATCATCCTGCTGGATGCGGTGTCGTGCGGAAGGGGAATTGCCACCGAAAAGGATCGTTACAGAGTGCGCGGTTCAGCACTGTAAATAGGCAAACGTTGGTATACATGCACACGTGACGCATCATACCTTTCTCCCTCCTGCCCTCTCTCTCTTTTAATCCCATCTCCTCCACCCCGCTGGCGCTGAGCCGTGCTCCCGCCTGGGTTGCAGAAAATAGTGCTAGCCTTTCCTCCTTCCCCAGAAGAACCACTTCTCATCATTTCTTTTTATTTGCTCCTCTGCATGCAGTTGTACAAACTATGTCAATAAAAAAAACTATATTTTGTGAAAACTTGCTTTGGCTTCGAACCTTTTGTCCTATACGGTAAATACCGAAGGTTCTTTTGTGCGATACAAGATTCAAGAAAGAAGTGGCCTTCACTGAGCAAGGAAGCGTTGTACCAAATCGTGCTTCTGGCGTTCTGTAAGTATACGCTTGGACATCGTCGCCAGTAGAGTACCGAACAACACTTTACCCTTCTATGCGCATGCCTGTGACCCGATGTGTGTATCCGGAGAAATCATTAGGCAGAAGCTGTGAGGAAGGAGCCTCTTGTGGAATGAGTGTCTTTTCTTTTACGAGGCAATCCTGTGAAAATGTGAAAAACACCGCGATGCCACAGTGCGACTTTTTTGTTTCATAAAGTAAAACAAGCAAGCAGTGCTACAAAGCGATAACGCGACTGATAAGGACTAGGGTATAGTGACTGCGTTATGCGCTTTCTAGTATGTTATCATATAGCATTTGAAGAGTAACAAAAACATTCGAGAGAGGAACGATAGCCGCGCAGTTTTGCCCAAAACGCGAATCGTAAGCGACAGCAATGTATTACATAACTACACAAAGTAAGGTTCGCAGTTTTATCGGGAATATAAATTGCAGTAAACATTCCCTTACTAATTAAATTAACAAGCACGGTCTGTGCGCGGAAGTAAGCCCTGTCCACCGAGTTCAATATTAGCATCTGGGGCCATGGCCCTTCCACCTAGCAAAAAGCAAACAGTAGCTTTTCTGGGAATTAAGATTAAACCCATCCTCATTAGCCCATTATGACGCCATGTTCAGGCCAACGTCGTCAACGTATACTGAATAAAACATGGTACGTTGAATTGATGAACGTAAGAGAGAGAGAAACGTTTATTAGACGAAACAGTGTCCCGAGCGAGGCCGGGTATCACCGTAAGGTGGGAGGGCTCCTTAGTCCAGGAACCCTCTGGCTTCGACTGCCCTCGTAGCCCTGGCGACGAGTTGTTGAACGTAAGGTTTTTTTTTTTTTTACCATTAGAAGAGTACAGCTTAGTACGCCACCATGCGGCACTTCAGTTTCCTACAGAAATGCCCTGGAAAGAGCATTACCAATGCTGACTCGGAATATGCGGTTTGGCAGGTAGCTTTCTTTAACGTTAAACGTGTTTCCGTGAATACGCATATCCTACAGATCTAGCAATATCCCGTAGAGCCACGTCGTGTCGTGTGCCTTTACCGTATCGAGGAATACGGACAAGACGTACTGATTGTGAATGAGTGTCACGGGAATTTGACCCGATGTGCACGAGATGGTCGGTTGTAGAATGACCTTTCCTGAAACCGCACTGATAGTGAAGCATTTTCTTAGATTCGAGGAAACGTAACATATGACGAATTACCATCTTCTCGAACTGCTTGCAAAGACAACTTGTAAGCTCTACCGGACACTGTCAGCTGATATGGATCATTACTTTGTTTCAGTAGTGGAACTACAATGGCCTCCTTCCATGGTGAAGGAAGGTATATCCGGCACACTCTTAGAAATATTTACACCCTTTGGGGCGTATCTTGTCCCACAACAATAATCGTCATCTGTGCTGCCCGCGTTTCCTTTCTTTAACGCTGCGAGCCCGGTACTTTCCAGTCACGAACGGCATATGCGCCTTATCAGCGTGACGCAGCATTCTCGACAGGAAAGTAGCGAGCGCCGAGTTTTCAGGAAAGGAAACGCAAGCAAGGCAGATGACGATTATTGTTGTGGGACAAATATACACCCCAAAGGGTGCAACTGTTTTAAGAGTGCAGCCCAAATGATGTTTAAAAAGTGCAAGTAACGTTATTTGTGTGTTAGTGTGCAAGTTCTTGATCATGACGTACGCGATCCTGTCAGCTTAAGGTGCAGAGCTCTTTCACGCGTTCAGTGAGGCTTTCAGCTCGACAACGCTGAAAGGACGGTTATACGAACGGTTCACGTAATCATCCAAAGTTCAAGGACAGTTCATTCGGTCTGCATTTCCAATCAAGTGTCTTACGTTACGTCATGTCTTCATATTTAAGGAATGACTCGGAATGATGAGCTAGAAACGCTCTGGAAGTGCTCCGCAAGACACCTGCCTGCTGTTTCAAGGTACTGGTAATGATGATGATCGACTAGAAGCGACACGAAGCTCTCTATTCACTAAGCGTGCTCGTTCCACGACCGCTCGCCTCCTGGAACGGGCGCCTCTTGTGGCAAAAGCTCCCTCTGCGGTCAATGCCCATTAGCTTCAGAGCACGCGTCAGGGGCAACGCAAAAACGACTGCGTGGACACTCGGAGGGGACTTCCTAAAAATGGCGAGGGTTCGCGGCAGCGATTTCAAAAGGTGCGCGGTCTTCTCTCAGACGCTGCTCCGGCGACGCTGGCCGGGTCCTTCTGCAGCTGGGGCAGCGGAACGCGTGACACAGGATCCGGCGCTGGACGACTGGCGGACGAAGCGACAGTGGGAGCAGCGCGCTTTTTCGTCCACGTGACGCGAGGGGGCAGTGGCACGTGTTTCAGCGTAAAGCTTTATTTCGGACACGAACGCAAATGGCGAAGGAAGTCATGGCGCGGGAAATCCGCTGAAGACGCGGTTGGGATGTCAGGCCACCCCCGCTGCCAGACAATGCGTGGATGAGGTTCTTAAGTCCCCCCCTCTTGAGGCAAGCAAGCACAAGCACCACATTCAAGCGACGCGTCAGGCGGACCCTGTGGGTACAGTGAGGGCGGGAGACGTGGTATTGAAGCACCCTAGGGGCAACCACACGTACGCGACATTACGAAGAAGGTTGCGACACATTTTCATTGTCCGAATAAATACAACCGTATATTATACAGCTATATATATATATATATATATATATATATATATATATATATATATATAGCTTTATCGCGAGTTTTTCCTGCCGCTCTAGAACTTTCTCACTGTCACTTTTCATCTAATTATAATATGATAAGTTGATTAATTAAGACTAATTATCCAATTAGACGGAATGAAAAAAAAATATTCTGAGTATCTCCAAGCGACGGCAAACAATATAACCTTGGTTCTGCCCAGCTACGCGGCATTCGCATATATTTAATGTTCAATTGGCTCAGGTTACGTGGGACACCCTGCATAATCACAATTGAATGACGACAGTACGATTACGGTACAATGACGAAGAAAATTTTACTTCGACGGAGCGACGAAGGCGGTGTGACGATGACGGCACGACGACAATGGGATATGACGTCACTGAAGTGATGATGAAACGACAGCGTGACGACGTTGGCACGACGACGATGGCGCGATGAAGACCTCATGAGTGTCGGACGAAAATGCTGAAACGACGATTGTGCAACGACCCCGGCGTCCACACAAACCCGTAAACGTACAGTCGCGGACAGAATATTACGGACCATGAAATCTAAGAAAAAGCGGAATATCTCCGCAACCTCACAACACAGTCTGGTATTTGAATTTTGGACCTCGACTAGAATATGCTAACAACGTTGTCGTGGGCAGTTTTACTGGTTACTGCAACAGGCTGCTCGGGAACTGAACGTTTTCGGAGATCCCGTGGTCCATTTTATTCTGTCCGCGACTGTACCTTGTGGCCTAAGTTATTGGGAAAATTGGACCACTGGGTCAGAGTAGAAGGCGTGAAGACGACAGCACGAAGTCAAATCGCGAAGCTGGAATGACGACCATTGAACGACCACGACGCATCACTGGCGGTGCGACAACGAATGAATGACGACTGTATGACGACGACGTAGTGATGACAACAGCATGACGAGTGTTGGACGACAAAGCTGGAATGATGGCGATGCAACGACCACGAGCCCTAGCGGATCAAGCTGTTAGGCAACTTGAACCACTGGGTCGGCGTAAGAGTACGGACGGACGGACAGATAGATCGGCGCAAAACGACTGATGCAGGCAAAGACTCTATTCTCTATTGAGACTCTATTCGCATTACAATAATCGCATTCAAGAAGGCTGATCATTACGCCACGCCCCTTTACGGTTCGCTTTCCCGCAGCACTTACGCGCTCGCGGACGAAGCCGCCGCTGGATTGACTAGTCGCTTTGCTAGGCTTTGAACAGCAAGTAATTTTGAGGCCGAATCAGATAGGAATCGAATTATGTGTTCAGGAAGCGAATATATAACATTTTACAGCGAAGCTGTTATGCGCTCGGTTATGGCGGTTTCTGTGAGTAGGCAAAAAAAAAAAAAGAGAGATGGCGGCCATCCCCGAGCTAAAAGAGCTAAAGCGTATCGCCGGGTACCTCCCAGCTGCGTCTAATCGCGCGAAGTGTTAAAATGTAGCGCTAAAAAATATCGCAATAAAGAAAGTAAAACCGGAATAGACACTCTTCAGTATGGATTGCGGTTTGACGTAACCGGCTCTATAGGCAAACCACGTAACCAAATCTTAATTCCCTTCCACCCGTGCAATGGGTAGGCCGCGTGCGGCGAGGACTGCGGAAGAAAAGTGCGCCTACGAAGAACACCGTCGTGAACAGAAGCGGGAATGTGCGCGGCGACGGCGGGCGGCCCGTAATACGGAGGAAGATCGTGCCGCAAATGCTGAGCGTATGCACCTTTGGTTGAAATCACCCCTACCGATTCCACACCCGTCGTAATTGTGGGCGATTTCAACAGACGTGTCTCGGCCAGACGGAAAGTGGTTCGTGGCGTTTCCCTTGAGAAGGTTCGGCATTCAATCTTCTTACACAACCATCGGTGTGCCCACGACGTGTCATCGGTCGTGTATAGACCTCACATTAGCCAAGAACCTTTCCAGTGTCGCCACCGTGCCACTGGCCGTATATCATAGCGATCATAAAGCGATAGTCACCTCGGTGACCAAATAGCAAATCTAAGAAAGCAAGCAAAAAAGGTCAAAATATAAAAAAAAACAATGGAGTATGCAAATTAATAATAAAAAAAGATCGTGAAAAACGAAACTCATTGTGGTACGTGTCTTTTATTTTCAATCAACAGATTTATTATCAACATATTCATCACAATATTGGCATACAGCTCCGCTGGTCATCCCCCTTCACAGAGTGGAATGGCCCTGAATTTTTTTCAAATAGTTTCAGAATAATAAAAAATTTTCTATCACTGATATAAAACAGCGTCAGCAGCCTATAAGATAAGCTTGCCTCCTCGCCAAACATTAGAAAAGAGGTCACTGCCTTATTTTCTGGGACAGTCATACAACGGGCATGTTTAGTGGCGAGTTACGATGAAATAGCATGCTTCATCGCAATATAGACTGTTTTGCGGCAAAGCATCTATTTTACACACAATGTCTTGTGGTGAAACATACACACATTACCTAATAAGCTATAACTGATAAATGGAGCCCACTGAAAGCAAGACTGACTTGGTGGTTTGCTTATTGGGCACAAGTTTGTCCAAAATAATCTAATTCTTTAGGGTACATTCTTTGAATTGTGTACAAATACGAGCACAAAAGCAAACAATTTAAAATGAAATGGGCACCAACCACGCATATGGTGTCGCAAATATGAAGATATCACAACAGAACAGCACTCTTGCAGTATTCACATGAGAGCCTTTTATTTCATTTTGCCCCATGAAAGGAATGCATAGAAAAAAAGCTTCACTTTCTAGAACATGTCTACACAGTAAAACCCTTTAGATACACGCTCAAGTGATAAAAAGATGTCCAAAAGAATAAAACAAGTGCGTGTGGCACATGATATTCAGCTTCAAACGCTGCTTCGTTAGTAACAGACTAGGTTAAACACACAGAGATGCTTTGGTAGCTCAAGAGGTCACATCACAAGGTGCACAAACTCCTGTGACCCTGCCAAAGAGCATAATGGCACACTTTGAACGAAAATGCTTCGAGAAGTTGTTGGCATAATAGAACTTTAGAGACCCTCGCCAATGCACACACACAGGAAATATCCAATACCTTTTTCCTAAACAGTTTGCACTCTCCTTCACAAAATTTGTTATCTGCCCCACCATACACTGCTACCATACACTGTCAGTAACATCTCTTCGATGCATCCATTGACAGCTGTAAGCTCAGCTACAGTGTACTGCACGACAAGCACTTAAATGTGCTGGCAATGCACCTTATACCCTCTCACACTGGGCATTTTAATGTCATTCGAATCAAATGGAATTAGCATCGAATGACATTATTCGGCTGCTACACAGTAATATTTAATGCCATTAGCACCAGATGACTTGCACAATTGAATGAGTTCGAGGGACTCATTCGGCTTCGCACTCCAAGCGAACGTGTACTCTCAAGCCCAGAAACAAAGCAAAACAGGACAAAGCGTTTGTAAATTGAAAGCCGTACTCTTAAGGAAATAATAACTTTTCCGTGTTTTAATGGACTTGTTACTTTAAAGAAACAAAATCTGTATGGCAGGCTGTTGCAAAATTTTGTTACTCTCCAGCTCAGCAGCGCCTGGCCGCCACCCATGGCACCGCCACTCTGCTCGTTAGCCATATTGTAAACACTAGGGCGCCTGGTTGTACGTTTTGGTTAATCAGGCATCAGCAAGCACTTTATGTGCATTTATGCAAGCACTTTATATCTACCTTGTTCTACTTTAGTCTCCACATTTTTCGGGGTGATCACCATTGATATCGCCACCGAATGACAATTTTTTGAGTGTAGCACCTCCACGGGCTAATGACATTCGTTGCACTGAATGCCATTAAAACGCCCAGTGTGACAGGGGTATTAGTGGCCTATGGTGGTGAAAAAGTCAAACATGGGCATCAGCAACAAAATGTACTACTAACAGAACACCTTTGAGCTTGCTGTTAATTAAAAGCCAAATCATAGGAATACAAATGTTGTGAGAATAAGGTACAATAAAACCAGCGTTCTAGTAAAATATTCTAACACAGCTCATTCCAGTCAAAGCTGAAGAAATAAAAGAGTAGGGCCCCCCATTGTACATAATAATTTCAGAGTGCAGTATCTAAAGCATAACAGAGTTACAAAAGTAAAGTATAAGCAAAGTGAGCAGGTTCCCTGTAATTAAAGTTTATAACATATGCCCGTACTAAAGATTACATGTTCACAAAAAACACAGTCTAGTGAGTGCTGAAGGCAGAGAGAGAGAGTGAGAGAGAGAAATGGGGAGAGAGCCCATCAAGTTTGCAATACTAGCGATATAGATGAGATCAGATTACCCAAGTGTACATAAAATGAACCATACATTCAAATTCAACATTTATGTATGTCTAGTGTACTGAAAATCGCACACAACATGACATCATAGCCCAACATTCATGCAAGCCTAGAACACACTTTATCAGTTTTTATTTTTTGTATAAAACAATGTCAGAAGCTGTAACTCAGTAATCACTGCATTGCGAGATACTGGCTGGCTCTTTGAGCTTGTCTCATGCCCTGACCTAACAAAGCAGTAAAAGCTTATACTGGAGGAACAGTCCCTTCACAATACAATCGGAAACTTTTCATGACACTGACTTGAGAAATTTGACCAGCATCAAATGAGCACATGTTGAACTGTGTGCAACAACATTTTGAAGCACGGATACAGGAAAAAGGCTGTTTAGCACCATATAGCAGTGATAGCCACGGACTTGGAAAACACGAACTATTTGAAACTTCAAATAGTAATGCCACAAGGTCCGGTCGATGGTGACTGGTTAAACACTTAAAAAACTCAGTAGCTAATAGAAGTAGTCGCAGGAAGCAAACTGTGATCCAGCCTTGGAGTGCCACGTGCCATGTATTTTCAAGTAGAGATTGCACTAAAGGTAAACAAGTTCACCCCCAGCACAATTAACTCATTAATAATACCTTAACTTACACAGCACATAAAATTCAAGCCAAAACTAAGCTTGGTCAATGGCAAATAAAAGAATAATGATTCCAACAGTAGGTTTTGTACCTTACGGAGCTTAGAAAAGTTGTACAGCAATGCCTTTTACATTCTGTGAAGTCTTCAAATGCCAGAAAAAACAAAATATCTCGGAACGAGCCGCTAAAGCTGCTACAAGGCACGTTTTCTTTAACGTGAGCTCATTCAATGAATCAATGTGGTTCCAGGCTCATAGCATTACTACTTTGTAGAGACATGCCCACATGGTTAACTGTGATCTTACAAAGCTCGAATACATATAATGATGGACATCAGCTGCTTTCACTGCTGCTCCTTGTTGCAACAGCCGGCTTCTTCTTACTTTTACTCTGGTCAAGCTTAGCTTTAGCAGCAGACAACTTGCCCATACTCTTCTTTTGCTCAAGGAGCTCCAATACAATAGTGCTGACCGTGCAGGCAAGCTGTTGAACACTGTGGGGCTGATCTACAGGTGGCACATGGATGAATACGGTCCAAGGACTGATCCTTAGTGAGGTGAAGTAGATGAACTCACACAGGAACCTTGAGAACACACACACAAAAAAAGGATGAAGACATGATATGTACAGCTGCCAATCATGCAGCCCAATTTCCCTTTGCACTCTTATATGTAAAGCCATAATCTGAGTGCATTGCAGTTTGCAAGCTGTGAGCACAAAGAGAGCATGCCAAGTGGCAACCAGCAAGATACATTGTCATCATCATCATTTATTAACCCTTAAAGGCCCCTTTCGGAGTATTACACAAGGGGGAGGGGGGTAAAATGGGCACAGCTGTGAGCAAGGTGATTAGCTTTGAAAATGGGCTGTCAGTAACTGCTCAAATTTTGGGCCATCACAATCATTAACTATTGACTGTGGCAGCTCGTTCCAGTGCTCTACTGTGATGGGCAGGAAAGATTGATGAAATGCAGTGGTAGTTCCATGAAGACACTGTACACTTAAGCAGTTGAAAAGTCAACAGGAAGTGCAGTGAGGAGGGAGAAGTGTGTTATACAGCTAGGGTAAATAGTAGTGGAGTTTGTGAAAAAGACACAGTTGTGCAATCGTGCAGCGAGTTGACAAGGAGAGGGGGTTAAGAGAAGATTTAATGCAAGTGATATTTGTGTGCCAATTGTATCCTGAAATTATATATTCTAATAGATTTATAACTTATAGATTCTAATGCATTAACCAAGTAAGTCTGCTGAGGGCTCCAAATTGGTGATGCATATTCGAGTTTAGTGCAGATGAATGTTTTGTAGGTAAGCTTGCGAATAAAAGTGGGTGACAATGGTAGGGACATTTTGATTAAACCGAGCGATTTTGAACAGTCAGTTGCAAGTTGTCAGACGCAGCCAGGCCAGGTGATATGGTTCAATACTGTGAAGCCTAGAAGGCGGTAAATGATCTGTGGATGAGAGGACCAATGAATTAAGGGAATAGGGGTAAATGCTGCTGTTTTGTTTCCGAGAGATACACATGAACTTACATTTCGAGGTGTTAAGCACCATCAGCCAATGTGAACACCAAGAAGAAAGCTGTGAAGCTTCTGCGATTTTCAATAATGATGTTTGAGTTAAGTCCCACCACACGCAGCTTTTGGAAGTCTTTTAAATCTTCGCCACATCCTCGAACACATTAATGCATATAAGTAAAGATGCACTCATTCTCATGCAGAATAGATGACATAGGAAGGTGCTCTTGACAAGTGCTGAAGACAATGGTGCGTAAATCTCTAAAACATGCAACATTTTCATGTTTAAGTGACACAAATAATTTCATTTCATTTCATTTATTTTTCCCTTAAAGGCCCGAAGGCATTACATAAGGGCATAAGAGCATAATGAATAAGGCATAATTCCTAATAAGGTATCCTAATAAGGCATAATTAAGGCATAATAAGGCAATAAGGCATAATGAGCTCGAAAACTAGCAAAAAGTGAATGGCAGCGATAGACTGTTTATGAGAATAACAATAATTGGGCAAAAGAAGAAGAAAAGAAGGAAGAACATGCGAGACGAGACACAGAGAACATTTGGTAGTTGACATTGCCTTGTAATCGAGAGTTAGACGGGAGCCTGTCTGGTTGGGATGAGACATGACAAAGAAAGACATACACCAAGTAAAACTTATTTAATTAAAAGACGTTCATGATTGTGAACAAGGCCTCCACATGGAAGCCGAAACGTCTTGTTTTTAATAAGTTTTACTTGGTCGGTGTACGTCTTTCTTTGTCTTGACAACTGTAATAATGTGAATTACTGGTTCATTTCTTCTGCCAGGCTGCGTGAGGTGGCCGTAAGCTCTTCACTTTAGGCGATCTCCAAAGCCCAGTTGACGGCCCGCAGCTGGACTGTGGGATTTGAGCTAGACGCCGCTACCTCCCAGTCCGAAGTGTTATTAATGCTGAATTCCAATGGCGGAGTCGGAGCAAGTTTTTCTGCTCGTTTCGGAGCAAGTTTGTTTCAATGACAGAGTGAGGGCGGGAGTAAGGTGTTCCAATAAGAGAGTCGGAGGGGATTCAGAGCGGGAGTCATTCCGTGGAGCAGAAAAAGATGCTCCGCCAAAATCGGCAGAGTGGACTGGAACTCTGCGTGACGCATTTCCTTTATCATGTTCGTCTGCTGGGAGGCGCCACCGGTCACGACTCGCGAGGAAGCAAAAGCTGCTGCACGCTTGACGAGATATCCAATCCGCACTTAAAAAAAAAATCTGGTGAACGGCGCTGAAGAGACAAGTGACCAGTGCGGCGGTGCTGGGAGCAAACAGTGGAAGAAAATGACAACACGCAAGGTATCCTGGGCAACTCGTGATAGAACTTCCGCTTCCACCTTGCTCCGGCGGCGCAGGTTGTGTTCCACTCGTGAATCTGGAGCTTTGCTCTATGCCAGAGTCGAGTGCTTGCTCGTGGAGTCCGTCGGCTGCTCCGACTACGCCATTGGAATTCAACATAAGTTTGAGTTCCGCCCTAGGCTGCTGCTCAATACATGTGTCAAGTCTGCCTTATGGGCGTTGCAGTTCTTGCATTTAGGTGAGAAGCATCTTGGATATATTAGTGAGCACTTGTACGGGTTGACAAATGAGCCAGTCTGCAACTGTCTCATGGTAACTTGTTGCAATTTATCCAGTGATTTATGTGGAGGGAATATCTTTGCCTACCTTCGCGGTAGTGCATAGTAATTTCGCGGAATGACATCAGAGGTTGTCAAAAGGGGCGCTTCTGGTTACGAGAGCTTAACTTATTGTTTTTCCCTACTACCCCTTAGTTTGCAAGTATAAGAGAGAGCGAGGAAGGAATTGAGGAGTGATGGAGAGGAAGGAAAACTGAAAATGAAGGCGTTTGCTCATTCAGACCTGTGTACACTGCTTACCTGCCAGCATCATTTGAAATCTCAACGGGAACAGGGCAGCCGGCTGTCTTAAGCTTCTTGGTCAGGGCAACGAGGTCAAAGCAGGTGCGGAGTCGTTCGTTTTGTGGAGACACCCTACAGCATAGGCCCTGAAGAATCAGGTCGGTTGAGAGAAAATGACTCTGCCGTTAATATTTGTTCCGTGAAAGGTATCCTACAAGTGAATTTCATAATTACTACTAGAATGCTAGATCATGAGTCGTACCACGAGTGTAGCAGCTCCATGCCTCACTGCTACAAAGAAGACTGCATCACAGCTAAACTAACAGCGTGTTTAGAAATTATTATCCCCACTGGCATGCATATAATAGTGTGGATTATCAATCAGAATCAGTGCACTGAAAGAAAGAGGAAGCGTCCAAACAAAAAACACTAGCTATGATGACAGACTGAATATTCTTTCAAAATTTATTACATATTCTGGTACAACATGCAGCGCATGTCCTTTTTTTACGTCCCGCTTCTTGTTACTTTTGGAGCACTGACCTGCCTATACTCACGAAATGAACCAAATGGCACAAACTAAAGTTTTATTGTAAGCGTGTAGTGCAAGCTTAACTTTCTACCACCTTGGCATATGGTCAGTGTTTTGTTTCTAAAAAGCAATAGCACCCCTGCTGTTACAGCAGGTTTGCGAGGTTTTAGTGTTTCTAATATCAGGATTTTTTGCTGTCGAGACAACTGAAATTAAATTGAATATGGTCTGGCACACTGAGCAACAAGTCAAATATCCCTATAAGCAGAACTATTATATTATTGCAAATTTCCTATTTCCCGTTTTCTGGACCCTCGCTACAGGAGGGTACACAAGAATGAAAGTGATTGACATTTGTAACGAAATGGGCTATGTAGAAATCCCTAATGGTGAGGTCAATGCATGAAACATAAAGGGGGGCGGGGAGAATATTTGAAGTTTCCAACATGAATCCAATATTACACACTAACCATTCGTATATAAAAAGGACCCATTCAGTATTACTGAATATTTCAAACTAACCAGGCATTTTGCAACAAAGGACTGCGAAAGTATTGTAACTGTCCTCCATTTGCTAAACAAGGCATCGAAAATTATCAGAAGTGAAATGACAAAAGGTTTTGAAGGAATGCAGCAACAAGATAGATAATGAAAGTTTTGTTTCCAATCTTGCGGCAGAATCCTACATGACAACCTGCAAGTATTGCTTGCAGGACGTCATTTAATGTTTTTTGCAGTACAATTCGTGCAATTTTTATTGTTTACGCTACGACCAGAGATGTTTTCCTTAGAACTGACCTTTTTAACATGTCTTTACAGTACAGCACACAAGTGCAGTTTTTTTTTTGTCTTTTACCACAACTTCTGACCTTCTTTTTTGGCAACCATTTCTTTTGTGTTTTTGTAAAGTTTTTTTTCATATAGCAGCACTTCATTCTTACAAAGATTGTTTACAACCAGCTCTAAAGATTGTGAGATGCTATTCATGCACTTTATGTATTCTTGTGTTTGAGACTGATTCTTTGTCCATGACGGGGAGCTGTCTTCTTGTTCAGTTTTGACTAGACAGTACTGGTGTGGTACTCAATTATACAGAAATAAATATTACTGCTGTAAATAAGTATGTGTCTGTGGTTGACTATGCAATATTCTACACTCACTATTCAAATTTGATTCATATTAAAATATTTGGTATTCACCCACCTTTAATGAAAAGCAAAACTGACCACCGTGTAAGGCAGATGAACAGAAAGGACACACATGGTGTACAGTTGCGGACAAAACTTTGTGGACTATGAAGTGTCGGGCCAAAAACCTCACTGTCATCTGCAGCTGCACCAGTGTGGTTTCGAGACAAGCACATGTATCCTGTCTTACTTGCCTAGGTTCCAATTAAACTGTGAACCTAGCTGCTAGCAACTGCTGCACGTTACAGTATTTACAGTTGTATATGTCTGTATGATGTTGCCATGACTGGAAAATCTTTCCAGCATATGCATGAAACAAGTGTTGCTGTTTGGATGGCTCACCACACCCAACTCAGCAGAGACTACATTCTGCATATCACCACTGGCATAAAGATGTTAAGGTTAGCTCCTGCATAGATGCCTACACTTTATTTCATGCTTAACACAAACAGAGGGCAACGTTGTTGCAGCTACAGAAGCAGTGCTGTCATAGACTTCACACATTTCCCTAGGGCAGTTGCTTTTGATCTGCAACACTTTCTATGGAATATGTATTACAACTTGTGGCTATAAGGTTACATCAAATCCCATATTATTTGTGCCCGCTAATGGTTTTAGTCCCCAGTACAAGCTTTGCGCTGTGGCCGCTGCACGAACATGTCACTTTGCTCATTCAGTCACAAATAGGTTAGTGCTTAGACACCTTTCATGTAATTATGACATGATATTTTTAAACAAAAGAGTATGAGATTTAACCTTACATGGAAATACATGATGCATACCGATACAAGGGGTGCCCGAAAAGTTCACAGCCCACCCGTAAAATCTTTTTCGCATGGTTTTGTTTTGCAATGCAATATGCTATTCAGTTATTTGAATGGTCTCATGAGCAATCTGGATTTATTTTGTTCTTTTATTTGTTTCAGGTACAGTGGTATAAAGCAAGGTCACGAAGCTGAAATATGGAAATGGAGAAATTCACAAAGCGAGCAGGCATTCATTACTATTTGAAAGAAGGACTGACACCACAAGAAGTTCACAAGGACATGCTGAAGACATTAGGGAACAATGCTCCTTATTATGCTATGGTGAAAAAGTGGGTTGCCGATTTCAAGCAAGTCCAGACATCAAATGACGCTGCGCGCAGTGGTCGTCCCTCAACAGCATGCACAGATTAAAATGTCCAAGAAGTGCAAGACACTGTAACGGCTGATCGATGTGTCAGCCAGCGGCAAATTGCAGAATGTGTGGGCGTATCAGTGGAGAGGGTTGGCCATATCCTAACACAGCTCCTGAACATACACAATGTTTCAGTCCGATGGGTGCCCAGACTTCTGACATTAGAAAACGAACATCTGAGAGAACTTCCCTCTGCAGAAAATCTGCAACTGTTTGAAGCTGATATTAATCTTTTTCTGCAGAGATTCATTACAATGGATGAAGCTTGGGTACATCACTTTGGTCCCGAACCAAAAGAAGCCTCGAGACAGTGAAACATCCCACTTCCCCTCGTCCCAAAAAGGTAAAGGTGGTTCGATCTGCTGGCAAGGTTATGGCATCAGTGTTCTGGGATTGCAAGGGCATCATTCTCCTGGAATTCCTCCCAAAAGATCAAACCATCAACAGGGAATGCGATGCAGCTCAGATTTGTCCTCTGAGGTCTGCAATCAAGGAAAGGTGGCGAGGGATGCTCTTGAAAGGGGTGCTGTTTCACCAGGACAATGCGCCAGTTCACACATTTGGCGGTTGCAATGGCTGCAATTCCCTCCTGTGGTTTCCACCTGCTTCAGCACCCGCCCTATTCCGTTGATTTGGCTCCCTCAGACTAGCACCCATTCCCACAGATAAAAAAGCACCTTTTCTTTTGATGAAGCCGTCATGGATGCCGTAAAGGACTTTTTGGAGGAGTAAACAAAACATTCTAAGAAAGTTGATTAATAAAATTCCAAGAGCCATGGCATACAGGTGTGGCCGTCAAGAGAGACTATGTCGAGAACTGACTGCAAAATTTCGACCCGCGGTCACTACGTTGAGGTCAGGCCACAGAATTTTCAGGTGCACCTTGTATCTTGCTTTCTATATGACACATTATCTTTTGGCCATGAATGCAAGAAGTGAGAAAAGCCTCTTGTAGCCTTCACAGCTTTGCCTGCTATGCATGAAGTAGAGCATATATGACAGTACTACCTGTAATGTGTTTAGCAGAATGACCACAGACAGAAATTTGCAGCAAAGCTAGAAGCTGTACAGCAAGTTTGAGCAACACTGCATCTCTCCAGGATAGTGGTGAGACCTGCAGTCATGCTGTGACTGAAGGGTATACTACAAGTTTTAATCGGAGCATTATCTGTGGCTTGAAGACTGTGCAACCGATACATAGCAACTGGCACCCAAGGGAGAAAGATATACTGCAAGCTGTCATATGACACAAGAGGTTGTGTTAGCATGTGGCACATTCATGCGTCAATTTTTAACTTGCTCCAGTGGTTTACAAAATTTTATCCCTGCCTTTATGTCTGTTCCGTATTGGCCACTCAAAGTCACAGGTATGATAAACATGCAAGAAGCATCATGAAATTCTGCTCACAATTTCACTGCTGTGGCAGAGATCTGACATCAGCATGACTTCAAACAACCTTTGATTTGGAAATGAACCCTTATAAAAGAAGTGCAATCAGCTGAAAGTCATGAGCTGGAGCAGACTACAACAAAAGAAGGTGTGCACAACACTTAAAACAAGTCATGTATGCAAGACCAGTGATCATGATTGCAACTTGTTTCTAGCTCCCATAATCTCAAACGATCCTCGACTTGAAGCTCGTCCTCCACTCCACCAAGTCGAGCACAACGCCACCCCTTGACTGAAAAAGATGCCCCATTTCTCAAGAATTGCCATGCAGCCTCAATGAAGAGTAGTGACCAAGTCTGTCGAGGGGTGGAGCTGTGATCGACTTTCTCGAGTCAAGGTCAAGGGCCGAGAGGAAAAACATTCTAGAATATGTGAAGCGAGGGTGGGACTGTGTGATAAATACAGATCCCACCCTTTGAAGCATCGATTTTTCTTTTATTGGTGCAATTGATAAATTCTTAACTAATATGTACCTCACTACCTCTGTAGCTAGAAGTAACAGTGAGCATTACTAGTTGCAATAGCAGTTAGTTATTTCGCATTAATGCCACAGTGCATATGTGAACATGCTAGCTTTGTAATCAGCAGCCTCCTGCAAACATCATGTGATCATGTTCCTATACAAATGTGTGCTGCTTTCAAAATGAAGGTTGAAAGTCTGTGCTTGTGCTGCCTGTTTCATTTCTGAGTTGGTGCATTGCTTGCACTGTCCACCAATGGTATGGATTACTAACAAACCAGCACTGATATTTTTACCGAAGACTACTTGTGCGGAATGCAATCTTCCTTGTGTGGAACTGTCTGCAGTTGTTGGTAGCTTGCATGAAAATGTAAAAGTAAAAGTGTGGAGCCACTGTGCCATCACGATTTAACTGCTAAGGAGCACTAGTTGTTTAATGGCACTAGCTTGACAGAGGTGCATGACTCGGCCATTTTACATAGCTGTGCAAGACTCAATATGACAGATTTCCTTGATAGCATAACCAAAATGATTTATTGTACAGAATTGATAGACAGTCTTGAGATGCCGCCATGATTAAACTCTCCTTCCCCATTCAATTTCATGACCTAGTAGTGGTGTGTGAAGCTTTTCTGGAGCTTTCTAGAGAGCGCAGTCAATTCAGCAAAGGAACAACACAGAGATCACAGATATGTCACCTGTTTAGGTGTGGCACCCTTGTTGTCAGCAGCACAATAACTGCCATTGTAAGCTTGGTTTTCCACAACCAAGTTCCGGGCAGTGGCATTCATTCCACAGTGGACCACAAGCTGCAAAGGGCAAAGTCATATGGCATGAAAGCAGGCCTCTAAGCATCTAGATTATGTGGTATATGCAACATCTTTTGGACTTATCAATTACACCTTATGGGTGTGTCCCACTAAATCCAAGGGTCAACACCACCGTCTTCTAGTAGCACGTTGCAATATCAACGCGACATTTAAATTCAACATACTTGTTTTCTTTTAATGAATGAAAGCATCATGTCGGTGAACTGGAAACACCTGGCAGAAAGGTGCTGTGGTTCATCATAAGCTTTAGCAAGCAACATATTTTTATTCTTGTCACCAGTTCGAGAGGTCAATATGCAAAAGTACCCCAACCAGACTCACATCAGGCTTGATATCCTTCCACAACTGAGGCACCACGCTTGAAACAGTATCGTACTCTACTGGGACTTCTTTCGTCACGAGTCTCGTTCCAGGAATGCCAGTCTCGGCGAGGGCTTTGACCACTTCATTACTCGAATTGTGGCCGTAGTCACGGAACAGCCCGAACCCTGCAGGAACCAGCACAAAAAAAATCCGCAGCTACACTATACTATTATCAGGAAAAGATGACGCTATTGTTCATCATAAATGCTTCCCAAGGAAGTTCGATCGCAATGTTCGGGTCGCCACAACTCGCACCGTCAACAGCCGTCAGGACCTGCCCATATCACAACCCCTGCGAAACGCAACGCCCTTCTTCGGAGTACTGCGAGTCATGACAATCGCTCCAAGCAAAGTACAAATTTGACCGTGCGTGTCGAACACTTTGTGATGGTCGAAAAACAAGCTAGGCCTCGGGCGTTTAAGACCACGGACAGAAATACGTATGTAAACGTACTGTGTTATAAATATGGCCATGACAATTTTAAACTCGCAAGTAAGCTACAACGCCTCTCCGATTATTGCCGGGTAATTGGGGGCCATAAGGAAAACAAACATCACGTGCTCAACGGTTGATAAAGCGACCTCGCCAGGCTCACCTGTCAGGAGAACGGTCGGTTCGTTTTCAGGCAGGCACACACCTGGTAACAGAAAACAAGGCATGGATTTTTAAGATATTTTCTCTTTCGGGCGTTTGTGGTGGCGCCGTAATATGACGTTCGAATACTGACGCAAGTTCGACAAGTCACGTATGAGCGTGACAACTAAGCTCAAATTGTGCTGGAAGCTTGTCTAGCTTGCACAAAAAGGTCCGTTCCAATACCATAGAATCTTCTGGAAATTGCAAAGCCTTTCAGAGGCGAAAATTTCGTTGTAAAGACATTAGTGGAAACCAACAAAACTTACCGTTCAACGAGTCACTGCTCTTCGCCGCCATAGTAAATTCGAAACTGAAATCGCCGGGAACTACAAACGCATTAAAAAAAATATGTTTATACGCGAGATATGTGCTGCCGTCTGTATTCATAAAAAAGTCATGATGGCCAGGTTAGATGAAATAGCAGTAGATAAACTGCAGGAGAAAATAATTAATGCTGAAGTAGTTCGCGCGGTTCACGTGAGGAGTTGACCAGAGCGGAATAGCGTTACGTCAACAGTGGCGCAAGAATTCAAATGACTGCTTCGTTACAACTTCCTACACCAAAGCTTTTGGTGGCCTTGGATTAACGCAAATTACGTGCGAAATTATTTGTAACATTTGCCACAACCACAAGAAGTAACTGAGGCCGTGATATATCACTGTGTGATGTATTTGTCAGTTCGTCTCCAACATGTGTCACTCGTTCACGCAGATTTCATGAGGCAAACCTAGCGGACCTAGCCTCCTAAATTCTGATATAAATCTGACTCGCAGTAATTGTGGTCTCTTTCTTTAATACTGCTACTAAGCTAACGAACCTATGGTCGAGAAGCCTGACATCGGGAAAAGAGACGTGACACTTCGCGTCTAGCACCCGTCCGCTACTCTGGAGCCAGGAAGTTATATAAATCGTGATATTCCTTGCTTTGTACGTTCACCTTAATGCGAAATTAATGCTGCCACAATATGGCATTCCTGAAAGTCGAAATTTCTGCCTTTCTTTGCAACATTTTGGGTATTTGCTGATACGGGCGTCACAGGCGCAGTTTCGACTGCGATCGGGATCGATTTTCTCGGTCGCGATTGACTAATTTTCGCGAAACCGCGGGAGGAAGAAAATCGCGTACGATAATTTCGATCCGCATCGGGCTCTATCCCTATCAAAAGTGCGGCGTGTAACACCGTTATACCACAAAGTTTCCAGCTCGTGACTGAAATGCGGCTAAATGACAAGATGCGATACTGCAAAGCGCGAAAATAATAAGGCAGTGCTGCATGCGAATTAAGGAAACTAAAAATCACGTTTTCTTGTCATAGGCTACGAAGAAAATGAAAAAAAAAATTCTGCGACAAGTGAGAAAGGAATCAATTATGGTTAAGCGTGGTGTAATCCGCACACGCGCCAAGAAATGTCAGAAATTTCATAAATTTCTGGCTTCCTGTGTGCAGAGACTACTGCTCTGATATAAAGTTCAAATACTTTGTAGAATTCAGCAGTAATCTAGGGCTTGATTAGCTTCTGAGATTTCACATGCCAAAACCCGTAATCACGGGCTATTTCTTAATAAGAGGCACCAGTGTTCGCTATTTATCCAATGTCTTAGTAGAGAGTTCTAATTAAAAGAAAACTATTAAAAAACATTACTGTAGTGATGAAAGTGATCTTTGGCAACATAATTTGTGAAACTAGGCATTACGAGTTAAAATGAACTTATGAACTTTTTAATTACTTATGAGCAATACATTGTTGTTGTGGAATTGAAGCACATATGAGTGTTCAAAGCACGTCAATTAAGCAAGAATCTTGAGATTAGAACCTGTTTTGAGAAGTGTTCCCAAAACCTGCCACAAGATACTGTTTCATGTAGCTTTCTCATAGCATGCAAGAACAGCTTTATGGGAAAATGGGGAGGAAGAAGGGTACCATGGGCAAGTGCCGCACTCGCTGCGCATTTTTCTAATAGAAAAACGATCGGCAAATGAACAGCTTGTAAAACAAGGGATGTGAAAAAGAGAAACACGCAAAGTGCTGTCTGGTCCTTTGCTTTACACACCGATTGTTATTTACTGATCACGACTAATCAACAAGCCAAATAGCTGCTTTAGTGTATAAGATTTGCTCTATGGCCAGCTACATTGCTGTAACACTGCCACAGATGAATTTCTTATGCCCACTGCCGCAAATAATGTTTATGGAAAACACACTCATGCATGTACAGTAATTAGCGATTCAAATGCGATACTCAAACTGCATGGTGGTTTGTGCTTCTTGCACCACCGGCAAGTGCTGGGTGGTCACAAAGGAGTCAAATACAGTCACAGTGCATCGCAAAGGCTCTTGATTTCATCGTATACGATAAAGAATTAGTTCAGTGTCTCAATCCAGCATTCACCGGTGAGGCGAAAAGTGCCGGCAGCCATGTTCTCCAAGTATTGCATTTGAATTGCTGAGCACTGCACCTACCCTCTCATCTGTACTACTCAATTTTAATTTAGGCGCGACATTTAGTCATTGCTTGAAACATCCAATATTGCAGGTTGATGCTTCATGCCCCCAAGCCTCTATTTAGGCTATGAGATGTGCACACAAGGCATGCAAAATCTCCGGAAATTTTGAGGGAGGAAAAAAGAAAAGGAATGTCTTTAGGAAATAGAGAAAAACTTAAATTCCAGTAAATATAGCTTGGTTATTATACCAGCAATTAAAGATAATTAGCCTTAAGTACATGTGATAATTACACAGAGAACACGAAGATGATTTGGAATGAACGCCTATTCTCTTCTATTAAATGGTGCTAATCTGATAAATGAGAAAGTTCACATGGGTCCGAGTCACTCTCACTGGACACACTCACATTAGAATCGATCGCAGCTGCTTTCACATTCAGACATGATTGTACATAGACGAGTTTGTGAATATGTTTACTTGCGAGCTTGTTATGAAGCTTGTCATGCACTTGCTATGCAAAGACTAGTTTCGCTTACAGCAGGCAGATAGCGACGGTATCTGCAGTAGCCTAGAAGCTACAGTGGGCAGCTGTTCAGTGCAAAGGCTTTGCAACCAGACTGACGGTACCACATGCTTCATTTAGTTCCAGGCTCGAGTACCAAAACCCACACAGCACCCTGTATTCCCATACTTTTGAAAGCTACGCTACGTTTGCAAAATGAAACTGTAAACATAGCTATAATGTAGACACTTAAATACTTTGCTGTTGCTTTCTTGTCATAACTTCTAAAACTGTATGCTGCACAGCTGAGAATGGCAGGTATATATAACTGCATGGGGAAATCTTGACTATTTTGTACCAGCCCAAAACTGAACAGGGCTCAGGCCGTTACTTTCAGGCTCTTATAGATAAGAGATCGTACCTCACCCCTAGAGTGCTTAGTTGGATAGACCCCAACTTCCCGCAGTCATGCTCCAAATGTGTGGTCACGCGTGCTACTCCTTCGACCACATGCTCTGGTGGTGCCCGTACAGTGCGGGCTCCGAACTTCAATACGAGTCCAAGTGGGATGCCTTGCTGAAGAGTTCATAATTCCCGCACCAACTACAGGCTGTCCAGAGGGCCCGCGCCTTTGCAGAGAGTCACCACCTCCTGGTCCTGTCATGGGCGAAGCCACCAACTTGATTGGGGAGCCTTTGGCTCCCCCCAGTCAAGTTCCTCAGGACACTTCAACAAAGTTCTTGTCAGTTTTCAATTGGGAAAAAAAAATTTTCCCCCTCAATCTTTCTGGGTTTTTCCCCCTTATCCTTACATCCCTAGTGCGCACTCATTCTTGCACTTCACTTCAGTGCAATGCAGCTAGAGTTGTGAGAGAATGAACAAAGACTTTGCACAGCAGCTGCAACAGCAAAGGTGCGGCAGATACTGTCGCTCAACTGGGTCAAACTTAATACATTGATGCCCTTAGGGGAACTCCAACAAATGCAAATAAGTGAGCCTTGCACAGACAGTTTTACGAGATGATTGGAGGGCGTGGCCTTAAGAAGAAGACCACGCTTTTATTGCTCGACTTGGAAGGTTTTGATTGCCCTTCCTCGCCCGTTGAGCCCCTAATCACTGTTCCAGCTTCGGTGGGCACTGCATATATGTCAGTAGCACATGATGGCCATCTATTGCAGGCCCGCGACTAGCAGAGTACATTTCGAGTCGAACATGGCAAGTCCACAAATTCTTGCGACTATAGCGGCCGGGCAGGTCTGTGCTCGGGTCCCAGTGTCGTCCATGTGAGGGATGCCAAGCTGGGGAAGAAAACTCATGGCCCGGGATAAGTGGTTGCACCTCACAAGTCCTGAGTGAGAGGCACTCCGGCTGGAATGCATAGTGAAAGGCTGGTGGCAGCAAGTACCATGCCAGCTGAATGGTAGTTGGGAGTAGTAGTCTGCCTGGCTCTCGCCAACTGTGGCATCTTGGCGAGGTGGCACGCCATGGCAACGCACGGACGGCAGAGATGACAGTAGTCTTCAGTTCTTCTTTCCCATTCGTTTCTGGAGTGAGTGGTCATAAGCCCAGTGCTCTCCTTCCATGTGGAATACCTGAAAGAGAAAAAAAGGGAAGGGCAAGGAAAAAAAAATATGTCAGCACTGCTAATTTCCTCTCAGGACACCGACCTCCACACTCCCCAAGTTTGGCAATATATTCATCAAGACAGGTAACCCATTAAACCAGCCACACAAAAAGTGGGCTGCTATCGTTCACCGAGATCTAAAGTAACTTGGTGTGTCTTGGAATGCAAAATGGTGCTAAAAAGGAAACCTGTTAGGGGTTCTCATGCATTAAGTTCTTACAACTGCCGGTGACCACTACTCATTCATTCAATTCTTAAAGTGCCCATGAACAGCTCGAGGCATTCGTAATGGTGCACTTCCATAATAAATAAATGAATAAATAAATAATAAACAGTAGTGACATAAAGATAAACAAGAAAGAAAAGAAGCAGGAAAAGTAGCACAGGAAAGTAAACAACAATATCCAATTATGCATAAAAGTAGAATTCAGTGAAAGGGGGAAAACATAAAAGTTAAGTATGCCAACATCGAAACGTAAGGTATTTTGTTGGGTTGCAGCATGTTATAAAGCTAGAGCTCGATAAAAAGCCTATGTAGAAAACTCTGGGATAACACAAGCTTGGTTGAGGCACAGGGAATGCAAGAGTCAGTGTTAGCTCTTGACAACAAAGGTAACCAAGAATTTGTTCATACAAACACAAGAAATTCATTTTTACATGTAAAACAAGATAAACAATTCAATCTCTGATCAAGCCCAATGTGTTGACATATGAAGAGTACCATATAACGGCTATATACAGTAGAAACTTAATCATATGTCCTAAAAAAAGAGCGAGAAAAAAGCCTACTAAATGGGAAACGTGTGACCCAATGTCCCTAAAGGGTATGGCAGACTCAACCGCAGTTGACATCTACATAATGAAAAGCGTTGCGCAAATTGTTACTGCAAGAGATGCCAACTTGTGGGGAGCTAGTGGAGCCAGAGAAGCCTGACACGCATTGTCGTTTTTGCAGCTGCAGAAAGCTTACTTTCGCACTCCTTCAATTCGGCCCAAGTCAGCAGCTTGTTTGGGAAGAGCATTCTAGCAGGAAGCTTTGATGTGTCCACTAGGCAAGAAATGTCACGGCACAAGATGCACTTTGCAGTTTTCCTACAAAATATTGTTTTGAGACAGCGACGGGAAATCGGAACTAACTCGAGCTGGTGGTTAATGCTGAAATGCAATGCTGCCACAGTGAAACATGATGCTTACTCTGAGTGCCTCCTACAGCAAGAAACAGTGGTGAGTTTGCGTTATCGCCTGTTAAAAGTGTAACTGTATTGGGCAATTTTTTGTGCTCTCGATCGCGAAAGTTCGGCGCTGGGAAATCATACGAAATGGAATTGTATCCATCAGGTTTTGCTGTATACAGTAGAATCTTGATGATACGAACTTCTCAGGATGGTGCAAGAATTCATATCACCTGAAATTTGTATGACCGCAAAACGTTAAGAAATCAGGAAATTAAGAGGCCAAGTGGCCATATAATGGCTGACTTGCTCAAAATTTCTGATTTCTTAATTTTTTTTTCAATGCAAACCTGACTCCTTTAGCTCATGGCGAAATATTTTGAAAAAATATGTAGCAGAATCTGAGAAAACTGCACTTTTTGAGTGTGTTGTCTTCGAAATCAGGAAGAAAATCTTGCTTTGGCAGGTGCTATCGCATTGCTGATCGCACGAGCGTGACTTTCTGTTGACGCAGTGCAGCCATCTTGGTATTGAGTAAACATGAGTTTGGAGATTCAGACAGCCATAACACTGTATTTCTCCATGCAGCAATAAAAGCAACAAAAGCAAGTGCAAAAGGTGAAAACTAGTATCGCAGTTCATTATTGCAGTCATGTAGGATGCAGGGAGCACTCCTATTGGTTGGCACAAATTTGTATCACTGGGGCTTTTGCTTTACAAACATTTTAGCAGCAGCAAGCTGCGCACTTTGTGCGTTATGATGCCAATATTTTAAGAACTGCCTGGACATCTTAAGTTCCTGTCATTGCTGCATTCTAGCTGCTGCCTGATGGTGATAAGGACATGATTTGAGCAAGATAAGGGAATACTTTTCTTGTTTACTTTGTATTGTGTGATCTGACGGAAGCAAAGGTAGAGAAGTTCATCAGGTGCTGAATATTACTGAAGGTGAGGAATGTGCACAGACATAAAGCTGTCCATCGAAGTGAATACCACTGATCTTGCTGACGCAGCAAGACTGGGTCACGTGTGATTTCAGGCTTTTGATAAAGTTACAAGATGTTTGAAAATGGCTGACAAGTTGCGTGATACTCCAAAAAGCAAAAGCTTCCATTGTTATTTTCAAGGAAGGAGGGGGGAATCAAGGCGGTGTGATGTAGGTTGCCCTGGCAACAGGAATGCGAATGGCACATTGGTGTGGCAGCTCTACCAGCTTGACAACAACCAGTGCCTGGTGCTACTGGCACCTGCTCTGCTGGGGATCGTGTGGCAGCTCAATTGTTTGTATCATCTGCCGTGGCACGAAAAGCAGTTTGCAATATTGAAATTTCACAAGTTATAAGCTAATGAACATGGGCCAGAAATTTGTAAATATTCGTATCACCCCAAAATTCGTATCAGGCACGATTGCATCCACCAGCTTCTACTGTATGCCAAAAACAAAAAGGCATTCAGCGTACAAAATACCTTGTTGGTTATTCTGTACTTACTAAATAGCACACAGTTGCCTTAACTGGTGAAATCATGTTCTGCAGTGGTTGAGTGAAAGGATGCTATCACTGTTAATTTTCCAAAGGCCTTCTTTATCCATGTGTGTTTATTCTTAGGCTGTTGCTTCACTCTTTAATGAAAGAAAAAATTGTTATCCACCTGAATGAAGCACGAAGCTACAAAAGAAACCAACACATGTTCCTCAGATAGCTTTGCAGTTGAATAAAGATCCGTCCTGGTCCGGGGATAGATAGCTGGGCCAATGCCTTTCCAGGAAGGTGGCTTTTCCATGTAAGCTAACCAGGACGCTATCAGAGTGCAGCGCAAGGCAGAATTGATTGACAACTCGAAGCAAAGGGACAGTGAATATGGCAAATCAGTTTTGCAGTGGAGGCAGGTTTATGATAGGAAAAATAGTCATCAACAAAACTACAAAGGAAACCCATACAGGTTTTCCCATGTTTTCTTAGCATTAGATATTGTGCAGCAACAACTTGATTTGGGTGAGTTGGCTCATCTTGAACGTACAATCCAGTTAATGTCGGCGTGGCCTAAGTTATGGCCCTGTCACACAGGCAAATTTAGCGTCATTTTGAGTGAGTGCACTTCGCTGCTAATGTCATTTGCAGGCTGTCACATGGGAACGCTTAGCGACCCTCGCTGCAAAACATACTCGCCAGCGAGTGCGCTCGGTAACTCACTTTGCTTTGTCAAAGTGTGCAGCCTCGGTAGCAATACTTAAAATTAAGATAAACTAATATTGAAAGCAGTATAGGTATCAATTTTAAACTACTTTTTCGTGATTGGAAATGTTTTAAACAAATAAGGTGATACCTATAGTAAAGAAAAGCTAATTTACTATTCTTGCTCTCAGGCTCTTTATGTGTAATGGCCGTGCAGTTGCTTATGCCTGTTCAAACTGCTGTCATTTGTTCCGAATTAAATGGACGGTAGCAGTCCATCAATGACTAGGTCACAAGAGGAAACCTAGGCGCTCATACATAAGGTGTCTAGATAATATCACTTTTTGCCATTTAGGATTGAGTCACATTCACCATTGTGGTTTTGGCTTGATAATTTTACGGCAAAGCTGACTGTGCATTACTCGCGCCTTTGGCAGATGCACGCTTCACGATACAAAATTGATGCACTTTTTGGTATTTTTAGATCATGTTAAATGCTTCAATATAGACCTTCTATTCTAGTAACACAGGTGTTTCAGCAGGTGGTCAGCATTGTGTCCTGCCTGCTTTTTCATGTCTCACTTTCTTGCCATTCTTTCGAACACCAAAGCCATACTAACAAGCTCCAATTCAGACGCTAATGTTGCCTACACACCCTTGTCTTCCAAGACTGGCCAGTCTGCAGTCGTTCGCTGGCTTCCCTGCGCTGCTGCTCCTCAAGAAACGTCTTGCTGCTTGTTGCCTTGTTGACATCCTTGTTTTTCAGGGCTAGAGTCACTTCCTTCCATAACCTAGTTCAAAAAGAAAGCAAAGTAAAAAGCACATTTTCAGGATAGTGGATGCACTACAGCTCGGACCACTCATAATGCAACTGCTCATAGTGCTGGACCGGACATAATGCGATCTTCTCTGACTCCCTGTTAATCTTCCCATAGAACTCAATGTAGTACACACATACTGCTCATAGTGCAGCCGCACAGGAAGACGAAATACTGGTTATAATGCAGTTGCCGGAAAATTCCGCAGACAAGCGAGCCAGTGAGTGCACTTCTCAACAAGGTGCGCTGGCTGAGTGGAGAGTGGTGTGGAGCTCCGAGGAGAACAAGAGGATGCGGACCGAACAAACAAACAAAGATCTGACAGAGGGAGAGAAACAAAAGCGCAGAGGCAGCACACTGCCTCAGCGGACGTGCACGGTTTGCCCAGGTAACGGAGAGGCTTTTTGCTCCGGCTGCTTGTCAGCGGCATGCGGTATGCAGTGAATGCATGCACATTGTCACTCTTTGGCTCTTTAGTCTGTGCGGAAAGTAAATGCGGTCGCCAAATAATATTTTTGGACACGGACCGGGTTTAAAATATGACTGAATTGTCGAGCAGGCGGGAAAAACGAATTTCTAAAGTAAAATAAGTTCGTATTTTTTTTTTTTACAATCCCATCACCGCGGATAAATCAATTGAGGCCGTCAGTGCATTCTGCATTTGCCCATCGCGACGTGCATCATTGCAAAGTGCAGATATTGTGCATGCGACCATGACTCTGTGACGCTGTCAGTTTAAACTGTTTTCCGCAAATTCATCAGCTCGGAACGTTGTCTACATGCTAGCTTTCACAGTTCCTACTACTACGCGGGTTTAAAATCTTTTGCTGTATGTGTTTGTGGTAGTTGACGGTTGATCACCTGCAAAACCACATTTCATGTGCACTGGCATCAGTTCAGCCTGTGTGCATCAGCTCGCGCCGGATCTTTGTGTATTCGTGTATGGGTATGAACATATATTAAGGGTGGAAAGCAGAGGAACAACCTCAGGAATGAAAGTTAGGGCACATCCTGGTCATATGCTCATATTCCTGGACACTCGTGGCTGCTTGGTCTACATGTTTTGCATGTGCACAGCCTTTGAAAAATGTTCTTAGTTATAGTGCAGAAATTTGTGACTATATTTACTTGCGTTATAAGCGGCTCATGCTGTACTGTGTATCAGAGATAGCTCACATGCCGAAAGTGGTTGAGCAAGAGATGACCCTGGTGCCAACATTTCGACAAATGGACTTGCCTTGGTTAGGGCAAGTCCTTTTGTCAGGATATCGGCTCCATAGACATCCATTGTTCGACAACTGTTGATCACTTCGAGTATTCAACTTTCTGTGAACCTCTGCCCCATTTAACTATGCGCTATCACAAAGAGATGAAATGCAAATGAGGCAATATTGTAGACAAAAACCGATAATTCAAATGCAAAGACAAAACAAAAAGCTTTGACCTCAAAGTGACGGAGGTCAAAAGCAGCCCCCTGAAGTGAAGGCATTTAAAGTGTGCAATTGTCAGAGGCTGCAAATTTAACAAAAATTTGCAACTTCACATTTTATTTTTGCAGGTGATCATTTTCCTTTAGATTATCACTATAATCAAGTTGATTGCATGCAGCAAAACGTTTCCACTATACACCCAAAATTTCTAGAATGTGGATCACAGTTTTACAGTGAGACTAGCCTAATAAGATGCTCGAAAGTGTTAGGGTTCTTAACTCACACTTTTGGCAGCATTAGGTTCTTCACTGTCACAATGTGACAATATGCTCTCCTAGCAAAAAACCTGTGCAGGGTGCAATGCTTTTACGCACCCATGTGAAAGAACAGAACTACCTTCCATTAAAAAAAAAAAAAAGAGGCACATAAATTTTGTTGTTGTTGGCCAAAGTGCTCATTGCTTATAAAGCCTTGCATGCTTGCTGCTTTGCTTGAAGGTGTTAGAGAACTAGGTTTTTGTAGCAACATTGTAAATGCACATAAAATGGAAGCCAGGAGTGGCTGCTAGTCGTGCTCTGCATAGCACTATCTGACAGCACTTTTGAAAATGAGTAGCCAGCATTGCCAATAGAGAGAGAGAGAGAGAGAGAGAGAGAGAGAGAGAGAGAGAGAGAGAGAGAGAGAGAGGACACGAGTGTCACAACTACAACCAGATTTTAGCGCTACAGCTCACCTGCGCGACTCGTAGGACTCTTGCTGCTGAATTGGTTGCACTATTTTCTTTGTGGTTGCCAAAGCGGTTGTATCCACAAACACAGACTGATCCTGCAAGATCAGAGGCACACACATCAAAACAGAAGAAATAAACATCTGTTGCTTACAAATAGTTTTCGAGCTTGGATATAATTCAGCAGTTAAAATCTGTATGAATAGATAGTGGGAACATATGAAGGGAACTTTATTTTTGCTTCATGACTAGTGAACAATGAAAAAATAAGAAGAAGTGAATGAGTGAATAGGTTTCCTTCCAAAAGATTGGTTTAAATGCAATGACACAGCAACTCCAAGAGAGTTATAGATAACTCAGCAATAACATCCGAGTTTAAAGCTTTCAGTCTAGGGAATCTAGTGCTCCAACTTACGCCATTTGGGTATTTGGCCGTCATGACGCCGTTCCATTCGCCGGTTACAGTCATGAATGGCCTCCGCTCATTGGGAGGGAACACCTCTGCGGTGAGCTGATGCTTCTTGCCACCAATCATGGGCTGTGGAAAAAGGACAATTCCTGTGCTTAGTTATTGTTAAATAGATGCTGCACTAATGTTATATCTTAAGCTAAGTTTTCACTTAAGGTCATAGATGAGTGACTATTCGAAACTAAAAACACAAGTTGTCAATCGAACACCCTACTTTTAATTTCATACTTGAACTGAATAGCAGTTACTTAAAGTTTCAGATATTTTTTCAAGACCTTCTGAATATACTATATTAATGTGGGAGATGATTAAAAATGGGACATAAGATTAAAATTCTTTGCCAAACTCCTACAAAGTTGAACCAGAAAAAATATGGGGCCACCTAAGAAATTCTTATGATGTGTAAATGCGAGAGCATTACCTGTCGCTGAGTGTGTCGCTGAGTTATGTCACCTAGTTTAGTGCTGCTGCATTATGTTTCCCAGTGTAATGTTGCTGCTTATGAGGTCGCAACAATGCAAGATGACAAGCCGGCCATACTACTTTCTCTCGGCTCAGTTTTATTTGCGGAGTTCTCATTATAGTAGTGCTTCATGCACATTGCGTTGAATGTTTTTATCCATCCTTTATCAAGGTGGGACTTGACCAAGAAAGTCCTTTTGTTGAAGTGTTTGCCCTAGCGACATCTCTTATTCGATCACTGCTTATTACTGCTGGCCACATTGTTTTGTAGGAACCTTTAAAACGAGTTTGCTTTGTCTCCTGTCTTGGATATACAAATTTTAATATTCCGCGCTTATTAAGCTGCAGCTGTGGTGAGAAGGACGATGACTACGCTCTTGTTATTTGCGCAGAAGAGCATCAGTGCTTTAGCAAATTGGTCATTCTGGTCAGACAGTGTTACTGGCACTGATTAAACTCATTAAAGACATTGTGCACTGTACATAGGAAGTGTTTCGTCACGGGCAAGTGTGAATGCATGCAGACTATCAAGGCACTTAGCACCAATGCAGCCACGGAGGAATACCTATATGACCATCCAAATGTCCACAACGGACAGCATTGTGCACGTATGCGAGGCAATATTGTCAGATGCTGTTCGTTGAAATTGACAAAACTTCTGAATGCTGCTGTTAAAATGGGAACTAGTTGTTATTTTGCTGTAGTCTGGTTTATATAATTCCTACACTGAAAATGTGACAATTTTTTAACCACCTTCCTAGTGCTGCCTACAGAAATAGCCCCACAACATTGCTCTCCATCTGTGCGGTAGTTTTCCGATTCAGCACGCCGGCTACATTTATTGTTGGCATCTCTATTGTTCACTTCAGACAATGGGGTGCTCTTCAGGGGCTGTCATTGCTGTAAAGCAATGTTGTCCAGGGCTGTGAGTCATAAAGAACAGAACTTGAATCATTGTAGCACACGGTAAGAAAACCTGGTTGCCTGTAATGAGGTACCTAGCAACTACAATGACTTGTGTGTCATGCAAACAGCATTTTTACTCTTTGGTCTCTGTAAGCAAGTGAGACCAGCTGTTCTCAAGAAGCATATGAGCTATTCCTTTTCTCTTTTGTTATTCAGCAAGAAGTTGTGTCGCTGGTTTTCTGAAAAGAGCCCTGTAAACTTTGTTAACATGGTAAATAAACTTGCCTAGTTCCTGGACAATGCTTTCATCAACACCCAAGCCAAACATTATTCATGTAAATTTGCCAGGGAGCCTACAATTTTGCTCAAAAAACTGCCCGCCTCTTTTTATTTCAATTTCTGGAAATGCCTGCCAATCAACCTTATTCAACAAAACAGACAGGTGGGCTAGTTGGTATTGCATGTTAATAGTTTTTAGCACAACGAAACACATGACATTAGAGAAGGCACACAGGAGTTGTTGGTAGCACTGTGTCCTGTGTGCTTTCTCTCGTGTCGTGCGTTTCTTTGCGATAAAACTGATGGCCACTGTCCATATTTCTTCGCAGGTCATGGCTAAGGATTGCCTCCAGAAGAACTGAAAATAGAGAAATTGTGTGGCTGATAAGGTGGTGGAGTTATCTGGCGGTGGAGAATGTTGTGTCAATAAAAAGTCCAATGAGATCAGGCAACATGACAGCCCAATCTTAGGGCACATTCACACCGGCGACTTGAGGAGGTCGCGCGACCATTTGCGACTCGCAATCAAAAAGCGACCAAAGGCGACTGATGTTCACACCGGCAAGCCCGGCTGAGCGCGACCTGCAAGTCGCAATCCCGGAGATTATTGTTCTCAGCGAGAACTCTCGGAATCTACACGGAATTTGAATGCGACGCCGGAGGAGGCCGGATATACACACACGAAAGATCACTTCCGGTGCACCGCTGATTGGTTTATCAGTTTTGCGACCACGGTCGCGCGACTGAAAAATCGCGCAGAGAGCGACTCGCCCAAAATGGTCGCTTTTCGAGAAAGGCGACCGTTTGCGACCATTTGCGACTGGTCGCAATGCGACCAACTTGGTCGCGCGACCTCCTCAAGTCGCCGGTGTGAATGTGCCCTTAGAGGCCTTGGCGTTACCAAATCTAAGCGCAATAATAAGATGAAGCAATGCAGGCACTGCTTTGCATAAACACTGCTTCAAGTGCAGTAGTAGACTGCAAGCAAGCGTGAGGGAGGTGGTAGCTATTCTGATTGCTGATAACTCTACTCAAAAGAAGTGTAGTATAAAACATAAAAAAAAAACTTTAGGCAATGATGCCCAGAAATGCATTCACACACCTTTCCTAGGGGTAGCTCATTTTATTTAGAGTATGTTTAAAGTCGAAAACCTAGAAGCACAAGTTCTACAAAAACAGATAAATACATAAAAAAGTAAAGTGTGCAATTAGTACAGGACTGTAAAAAAACTAATGCACAATAGCCCAATTTCACTTCGTTGCTATGTAAGCATCTTATGAGTCTGTAAGTAATGCTGGTTAGGTAGAAAAATACCGTAATACAGTAGAATGCTGTTGATATAGTTTTCAAAGGAGCATGGAAAAGAAAAGTAACAGCAGGAAAAACATAGCAGTGAGGAAGAGTGCAAATTCGCACAGCAACATCATAAACGGCACTGAATGGCTGCCAGCACAGTTATTAGATGTCTCAGTGCTTGTGCTGTGACCGAGGTCAGCATGTGCACGGGACACTTACGATGTTCTGTAACAGTGGCCCCTTTCCAATCTTGGTGTGCTACACCGCATATCACAGCTCTAGTGCGGCAAAGCTGATTAAAAAGAACTGGCGACTACGCAACTCAAATGAGACCGTCGTAGGCCCTAAAGTAAATGTAGCCCTACGCTCGGTGGATTTGGCCCAGTGTGCGTGGTTAATTCCTTGTATGTTTCTTGAACTTGGCAAGTGATGCACCCTTTTTCAGGTGCTTCACCAACTGCCCACTGCCCGCTTTCTTCCAATACTTTTGCAGTGCCTGGATTGTGCAACTTTGGTCACTTTGGGTCGCTTATTGCAAACTTCGATCGCTTGTTGCAATGTGCGAGAACAAGTCTCCATATGCACCGCTAAATTCCTGTGACTGTCGCGCTGAAATGCAACCTAAGATGTGGGAACAGTACAGAATGGCTACATATCAAATGGGAAAGCCCAGTGAAGGCGGGAGATGGAAATTCAAGACGATGAGCAAAGCGAAAACAAGGTGAAAGCAGGAGTCAATGTTTTGACAAGTGGACTTGTTTCCTTCAAGGCCTCGTCGAGGCCGACAAGTGGACTTGTCTTGAAGAAGACAAATCCAATTGTTGAAACAGTGGCTCCTGCTTTCACCTTGTTCTCGGTTTGCTCATCGTCCTACATATCAAATGGGAACATACGACGTACATGGGATTCAATGGGGCTTAGTTCGACACTGCGAAGACACGACACAGCCAGGACAACTGAACAGCAAGGAACATAACAAGGCTCCACTGTACAAAAAGTAAGTAAAAATAAAAATAAAACAACAGATAAAGCTTAAGTACCTTTTAAACACTGTAATCAGAATCAAATTAGATTAAATTAACTCATGGGGTATTAACTAGGAATGTGCAAATACCGAATAGTACATTTCAAATCAAATACTGAATAGAATATCAGAAAATTCTTCAAATAAAATTTAATGCTTACAAATTCTGGGCAAGAAATTATGGCGCTGCCCATGTTCGGGAGTCTCCTAGATTTGCATAGTGAGCTGTCAGTAACACAGGTACGTAGAAATGAAGATATACAGTATAATCTACTCTTATTAAAGGGAACATCAAATTATTGTCACAGCACTGACTACAGCTCAGCACTAGTATATGAAGGTCTGGAAAATACTTTTTGATCCATTGAATTTCTGTTGAATAGAATCAAGTGCATTTTTTCTTTTAAAACTAATGAATTAGTGATGTTCTGTTGTACCAAATACCAATGAGGGTCTCAGTTTAGTAGTGGACCTGTGTTTTGCAGCAATAACTAACTTATTGCATAGAAAGTTCTGCTTTCCAAGTTTCTTTTACAATACAGAAAGACTATTCCAACTTTACGGCAGGTGGGTTATTGTAAGGTCAATTTGTGTGACAGAAGAAAGGGCAGCGCATCATGTGAGTCGGTCCACCGTTCTGTGCATAGATGACACTGATGGCAAGAGCAGGCGCCATCCATGCATTTCATTGTCAGCTTTGGCGTGATTTGCCATCTGTCAAAGAGTTTGAAATCTGCAAGACCATGGCAAGCTTGTGCGACACTCTCACCGCTTTGTTCATCCGGCATCCATGCCAATGCACGTAACTGGGTCGTGACACTGGTGCCCGCCATGTAACTCCAAAACTAAGCTTCAAGTGACATGTCACAAGACATGTGCACGCATGCACACACATGCACCCACACGCACCAAAGGATGTGCCTACGAATGGCATCGGGAACAAGAGGCTGCCGTGTCATGTGCCACAAAGATGGTGGCTGCGAACAGTTTTGTTGCCACCCCGATCACTTTTACTTACGATGCGGATTGCTAGTTTTCCGAGCTTCACGGACCTGCTGCCAATAGGCCGGCGTTGATTCTGTGCCAAATCGTAACTTTATTCGCTAACACCTATTCAAGCAGCGCTGATTAGGCCTAATGGCCTGGGCAGCGTGTTTGTGACGAAAATTCAGTGCTGCCCTATGTGGTAATGGGCCATAATCCATCGTGGAATACTTGCCGGTAATACGTTCGTACGGTGGCTCATTAGTACCCGGTCCCGAGGTTGAGCATGCAGGTTAGTTTTACGGCTGTTGATGCATCCCACTATCATTGCGATGGGCCCTGTCGACCCGGACGAACCTTGCAGCGATAGAGCTGGCCCCAGCCAACACGGCGCCGTTCTGCAAATTTCGGCGTAGGGGTGTTTTGTGTGTGCAATCTCTGCATCGGGCTGACGTTTGGGAGTGCTCGCCGAGTCCGCTACGACGTCAGCCGGGGCAGCCCATTTGCAGCACGCTTGGCGTTCATTTCGCACCGAAAACAAAGTGAAACACTCGCTTTAGCAGCATTGAGCACGAGGACCTCCACAGCGCATGCGAAATGTGGCACTGCTTGGGTCACCGGACACATCAGACACATAGAATATTTGAGAAATCAAATTATTCAAATGTTCACTATTCGATTTGATTCGGTGACATTCGCACACCCCTAGTCCCAAAGCAACACACAGGCTATGACATACTAGGGGGCTTCAGATTACTTTTGCCCACCTGAGGTTCTGTAATGTGCATCTAAATCTAACTATACGACCGTTTTTGCATTCTGCCCCCACAAGAATGCAGCCGCAGTGGCTGAGAATTAAACATGACACTTCTAATCAGTAGCACAGATAGCCACAGCCACTGAGCCACCATGGCAGGTCACTGTAACGGCACTGTCATCTTGTATCTTCACTGGTGGTATCTTGAGCTGCATTGTCCCGAACAGTTATTGCTTACACATCTTCCTGTGTTACATGTGAAATGAGTTGCCTCTCAAATGAAGTTCATGGGATAGTGTCAATGCAGCCATACCGGTGAGAGGTAAAAGTAATATGTGTTCCCCTGTCCAGAAAAAATGGAAGCACTTTCACTGCTGACAACGGGAATGCCTGAAGAGTGCCACTGACCTTGGTGTGAAAATGGATGACAGCATTGTAGCCTGTCTTCTGGCAAGTGATCTCAACTGTGCCACCCAGCTCGATCCAGGGCACGGTGAAGATGGAGCGACCATATCCGCTGGGGAAGCTCACCACATACTCCTCGTCATGCCGTAGGAACATGATGCAGCCCTGGCCCACGTTGTGCACACCAATGCTCATGCCCAGGTACTTGGACTTGGTCCAGATGTGGGCACAACATGCTATGCCTTTGGCTGCATGTTCAGCGTAGAAGGCAGACACTAGAAAAGAGGAGACACTCTTTTGTTTCTGTGGCTCACACACAAGCACACAAAGATGCAAAGTTTATCATGCCGTATTTTCGTGCACATCATTTGCCCTGGCTTATTATCCAAAGTTGTATGACAGGACATTTAATTCATTCAGGTCACTTAGCACTGACAATGGCATGTGAATGTGAAACCACTGCAAAGATAGTGCAAGCCCTGAATTCCCTCGTTTTCTATGAGAAGCAATGTTACACTAGGTGGCAATATAGTCTGTACCCCCTTTACATGTTACGTGTAATTGAGGTGCCTGATTTTGTAGGATAAAGAAAAAACTGGCAGTTTCGCCAGAAAGCTGAAGCAATGACTGTGATAGCCAGGTTAAGTGTTGCGCTTCCTTGGAACCAATGCCTTTCCATGGAACGCCATTCCGTGCAACACTGTCTCGCACGCAGATACGCTGGCAGCCGTAGCCACCTAGCCTAGCTACTTCGACATTCACTAATGAGCTTCTTGTTGTTCAGTGCCGTGTTTTCATTGAAACAATTTGCCGCTGTTAGCAATAGCACCGACTTTGCCTTTGCAATTCTTGCCAATGGCTTAGAAGCTCGGAAAGTATGGCTGCATTGAATAATGCCTGTTCCCGAAAGTCAGCCTTGCCTCAGTACAGTACTATTATGCGGTGAAGCATCCCAAGAGTGGGAAGGGGCACGGTACGTATATTAAAGCGCCCCTGAAACGGTTCGGACATATTTTGTATACGCGTAGGGTACAGCTACAGTTAATCATTTGCACCACAATTTGTGTGAAGCATCTCATATTAAGAGAGCTACGGATGATTACAAGCAGCCCTTTTCCATACCCATGCATTTTCTCCTCAACTCGTTCGCCGAGTGATCAGGTCTTAGCTGCGCCTTCACTGGCACTGCGTAATAATGGCTCGTCATGTCATCTGCTTCCAATTGTCTAGAAGCAAGCGCGCGAAGCCTCTCCGACCTCTCCGCCAGCTGCTTGGCAGTCGACCCCAAGCGAGAGCTATAGAAGCAGCGAGCAGTGAAGCGTTGCGAGCATTTCGTCGCAGTGCCGAGCGTGTCCAGTACTCCGGTAATCACAGGTGAGATGGGCGTTTCGATGGATGGGTGGAGGCATAAACTCAAGCTGATGGAGGAGCTTCAGTGTAGGCAAACGTGAGCAGCCTGACTGGTCTCTTTAGATCGGTCTGCATGGTCCAGCCACCTGGTGACACAGAGCTTAACCAGTCAAACAAAGAGCTAATATTTCTCTAACCAAGTGTAAAACATTTTAAACACTTAGAAAAACAATGTGCTCAGGATTACTCTCATGAGGAAAATTTACAGCAGCAGCAAAGTAGAATACACTTCGTTACAGCTACTGTGCTTGGTTGAGCTCTTGCTACCACGTGGCTGCACCGTGGAGACCATTCACATTTGTGGCTCTGCTCATCCCGTAAAACGCCATGGTCAAATGGCCAGGGCTAGTCCGCTTGCCCTTGCGTTTACCTGAATACCGGACACCGTAAAACACTATTCTAGTAGTAATCCTCCAGCGCTAAGTGACAGCCACAAATGCGCAAATCCTGGCGCTGATCGGATAGCGACAGTCCGATGCGGTGCAGCCACTCTGCTCGTCTGCTGCCTTGCAGAGGGACGTGATGTCGCAGCTTAACATATTGACAGTCACTATTTTTGCGGCCCACAATGTAACAAGGGCAAACCATGGTGCTTGCAAAAATAAAGACAGATCAACACTGCCCACGAAGCTCTTGTCAACATGGAGCATGTTGTAACACAAGCAAACGACACTTGATTTGTGCCAGAAGTGCTTAAGTGTACTGAGAAATGGTCCTTGTGCATGCTCTTTCTGTTACTTTCTTTTTATAGAAGTACATTAACTAACATTACAACTATTACAAACAACATTTGTTCGCCATAAAGTTTGAAAAATTATTGATGACATGCCCTGGGCAGCCAATTGGATGGCTTGCCCTACTCGCGTCATTAGGGCAACTTGCGTCAAATGGTCAGGGGCGGCTGAAAATTAAGCCAGTGATGTGCTGCAATCAATAGAGATGTACGTTTTTAAAACCATTTAATAAATTACAGGCTTTTGCAGGGTACTCAGGTGCATCAACTAACGATCAGAAGGACCTACCCTAACGACTCGGCATGGTTGTACAAAATCGTCAAAATCGTTTCAGGGTCCGTTTGAATAAACACGTGTGCACCCGCCATCTCCCATCGCAATACGAGCGCCAACATGCCTTACAAGTGCAGTGGCAGGCCTTCAGAGCTATTTCAAATGTACCTGTGGCGACATCAGCCTTTGGGGGTAGTAAAATGCATGCATTCATTTTTTTGGACTGCCCGATTTTTCGGACATTCTTGCTGCCCCTAGGGAGTCCAAAAAAATCAGACGTTGACTAATATGCGGGCTCAAATAATGCAAATGCAATACATGCAAGTGCGCGAAAACTTCTGGCGCCCTTAAAAGCTTTACTTCGCTGTGTAGGGCCTGTAGAAACATCGCACAGGCTCCACTACCCTGCCTGTAAGGAGCTGTGCAAGTAACATAACACTTTTAGGTTTGAGCTTCGATATTCTTTTGCATTTTTAATATTTAAATGTCTGAGAAGATTAAAGATAAGAAGGCGTGCACTGTGAGTGTTATGTTTCATGACATTCATTCGTGGGCTGATATTTTGAAAATGCTGACGAATAATTTAGTCGAGAATGTAAGACCTGGTATGAGCAACCTTAGTGACAGAATAGTGTAGCAATGTAACCTGCATACATTTAAAGCATGACCTTTAGCAGGGCACGGCATATAGCAAACGTAGGTGTAAATATATGCGGACCCTCATGCAACGACGATGGCAAAAACTTGCTTGGAGTACTCATATAATTGCTATCACAATAAAAAAAAGTGTGAGTGTAACCTCCACAAATAACTGCATAAGATTGATATCTCCACAAAAGCAAACGAGTTCATTTTGAGCACTAAGTGAGGCCCTAGAAACGCCGTTGTCACCTTTGGAGCCGATATGTTAAAGCGCAGCATCGTTTCACAGCAATGCAAAGAGCACTTATAACGAAATTTTGACTTCAAGCGTGCCTTTGCGGCAATATGAAGGGCAATTCTGCAAAGCTGCACCCAAACGCCTCTTGACACATTTCGTATACAACTAACGTATACAACACTTTTTAGATTTCAGATAACATCAAGCAACACCCCACTTCCCTTCTCTGAAAGAAGAAGGCAAAGTCAAAATAGAAGCTTACACATGTGACTCCAAAAGTGAATGTGACAAGATTAGGCAAAATTGATGTGCCAAGTCGTGCATGTTGTTATTAACCCCTTTTTTAGACACTCAGAGAACATTGCAAGGTCTAAAGGTGCTTTGGAAAGGCAAAAGGTGTTTATTGTTGGGACAAACAATGCACAAGAAAGCAGCATACAATTATTTTAAAAATGAGGAATGTGATGCAGATGAATTAACTAGAGATAATGCAATACCATTTAGTGCAAAACTAGAACAGATCCTCAAGCAAGGCAGTTATTGCTCAGCATGCATTAAAGTGCCATTTATACATAACTAGTTTCACAGTGAGTGCCTGTTAGGACATGGTCATCACAACCTCAACCAATGCTGTGAGCCGAGCTAAATGCTTGATGCTTAAAGGAGTGCCTAAACACAAGACAACAAAGAAATAACGCCTTGGAAGTACCACACCTATGAAAGTGATGTCTGTATGTCTGTCTGCTTTTGTAGCAAACTCTTCATTCAGAAAAACCATTCAGGCGCCCAGGCCTGCCCTGAAATCAGACGAAACATCCCCCACCTTAATACTTGTGCTACGTGGGCACAAGAAGCGACATTAAATGGTTAATGCCTTAAAGTTTCCTAATGACATTACTCTGGAGTTTGGTGCCACACGTGCAAATTTAAAGTCACTTGACACAATGATGGTGATAACAGCAACCACAGCCTGCAGCAAGTGATTTTTGAGAGCTAATTTAAATATAAGAGCGTGTTTACAGCTTGAAATTCTCTTCCCCAATCTTTCAATGCAACAATACGTGAACTACAGCTAGCGTGCCCAGCCTGGATTAGTTGTCTTTCAAGTATGGCTATAAGGTGTAAAATATGTAGGCGCGCAAAAAAAAAGCTCCACCACACTGAGGTTACGACAGTGTTGGCAAGAAGGTGCTTGAAGAACACAGCTGTTGACTGCAGCACTCATATGCTTCCACAATAAGCATCACGCTGAACAGCAGACTCCATCAGCAACAGCACTGTACCACAGAAGCTACTGTTCTGAAAGTACGCACATCTCAGCTGAATTAGTTGTGGTGAATGCATTAATTGGTGAATGACATTTAGGCGAATGACAAGGTTGCGCACATGTCACTCCAAGAATGGCATTAAGACTGAAGGCATTAACAATTTACTGTAATGTTTCTGTGCCTGCGTGGCACAGGTATAAGTGGCGGAAACAAGTAAGCCATTTTAAATCATAAGTGCAATGAAGTAAATATGCTATGAAGGAGGAAAACTGTGAACCTTTGGCTGAAGTTTTTCTTTCTTCTGCTTCTGTGCAGGACATGAGTGCCATGACTTCATTGGGATTTATATACAGAGTTAAAGAAAGAAGTTGGAACTCGAGCCGGCCAAGAAACCAACAATTTTCATATGCATTTGAAACTAGGCATTGTTTGACCCTGCTATGCTATGTACGAACTCGAGACATCAGTGGCACTAACCCGGGGGGTGATGAGAGACTTGTTCCGCAATGAAGGTTAAATCATTAGTGGTGGCCCAAGGCACAGGACCATCTTTGACAAGGCCCTGCAAGTTAAAAGAAAATGAAGTCGCATAACCAAGTTGAAATATAACGGCAAAAGTCTTCATTCTTTTTTCCACAGTTTAGACATGCAGTCTGGTACAGAACAGTAAAGTGTATGCATGTTCGATCACTGCGATGCACGTCCTCACTCCTAGCCGCAGCAAAAGAGTATTAAAATTTTCCACTGATAACACAACTCTCAAACTTTGGTTTTGATGGTCACAGTGAGAAGCTGTGTACAGTTAGCATACTAGGTTGTAGGAGGCTTCAAAGACAACTTGCTAGGTTGCAGAAGAGAGACATCGTGATTTTGGTTCTAATGACAAGTTTGGTGTTCCAAGTAGCGAGGAGTCACCGCGCTCTAAATATCTCATCCTTTTTTGCCCGCACGGATTCCTTTAAACATAGCTTTTTTCCATCAACAATTGAAGTCTGGAACTCATTACCAGGCAACATCAGTTCACTATCACTGAAACAATTCACACAAGCTTCTTTATAAATGTTTGTTGTTCATGCCACTCCTGCAATAGCCTTAATGAGGGCTGAAGTATGAATAAATAAATAAATAAATAAATAAATAAATAAATAAATAAATAAATAAACAAACAAACAAATAAAATTATTTTGTAGACTGCAACAATAAATAAACATGTGCACTGATCACAGATGCTTGCAAAAGCAGAATCGTGCTCTTCACATGCAATAAATGAAAAATGGGGAAAAAAAAATTCAGCGATAAAATGATTGTTAATACCAAATCTTGAAGTACCTAATTTGTGCAGGGTGTCTTTTAGCTGCACCTTTAAGAACTGCCTGTGGCAGATAGCTCAATTCTAATCATTGATCTAAATTACTCGATCAGGCAACCATAACCTCCACAAGAAATCAATATTCGTAATTATTAACATTACGGACACTATTTCAATTTACGAATTATAGCCGGTGAGTTCTCAAGGCAGATTTACTTGGAATGAATTCTGCAGACTGTACCAGTTTCGAGATGGTATTCATTTTTGAAGTGTCCGATGAAATGCATTGGCATTCCAGTTACTTTTTTAAAGAAAACGCTCTTTTATTCATTGAAGCGCAAAAGTCTCTGGAACACCAATGCATTTCGTTGGACACTTTGAAAACTAATACCTCGAAATTGGTGCAGTCCTGATAATTCGTTCCAAGTGAAAATGCTTGGCAAACTCACCGGCTATAACTCGTAGATTGAAACAGTGGCAGTAATGTTCATAATTAAACAGCTAAGTAACATGATTATGTTAATTACTTATTTATCATACAGATTTCTCTTAGAAGTAATGGCTGCCTGACCGAGTAATTTAGATCAAGGATTAGAATTGTGCTATCTACCACAGGCAATTTTAAAAAATTTCGTGCAGCTACAAAAAAAAAAAAAACTTGTAGGTGCAATAAAAGCAGTCATATCATGAGAAGCCAACAAACACTGACACCAAGGACAACATAGGGGAAATTACTTGTGCCTAATAAATGAAGTAATGAAACGATACATTAATGGATTAATACATTAGTGGATGAAAGAACAACTTGCTGCAGGTGGGAACCGAACCCACAATCTTCGCATTTCATGTGCGATGCTCTACCAATTGAGCTACCGCAGCGCTGTTTCCCCATCCACTTTTCTTGGGTATTTATGTGTCCTAGTAGAACCCTGGGAGTGTTAGCCAGCGCCATCGCTCACAGACCTTGGCGGCAGACGTGGAACGTTCTTTTTGCAGCAGGCGTCACGAGAATGTGATCTTGAGAACCCGAAAGGTTGTGGGACTCTCAGAATGAAAATACACCAGCTCAGTCATGTATGTTCACTATTACTCAGCAGAATATGTGCAGACGAAAAAAAAGAAACCCTAATGTAGAAAAGAACAAAACAAGCAGGGTGCAAGAATCCACAACATTCTTTTCCCTTGCATTTATTGTCCTTCAGAATCTTCGGCATGCTTAAGAGAAAGGAAGAACTACAATGCTGCTTTAAATTTTAACTGCACCAAGATCTCTCAAAACTGAAGCTCAGTGAATGAGGAAAATTTGTTCAGCTTAACAAGAACTTCCGTGCAATCATTTACAGCATGAAAGTGCTGTAACAAGAACACAAAAGATGCTGTTAAAGTAATCTAAGGACGGTTTGAAGTAATTAGATTTGTATTCACATCATTTGGAAACGAAACCAACCAACTAAGGATTTTGTTTCATTTTAGAGGCAATTCACATTTGCCAAGTTTACTCTTTGCAATTCTACTGCACAAAATGCAACACAGAGACAGAGTGAATGGGCACGAACCCCGGGTTTGTCCCCGACCCTCCAGTAGCAGCGAAAGACCTCCCCTAGGATTGGGTTGTAGGGCTTCTTGGCAACGGAGCTCTTGCGGCCAGCGTGAAATGCAGACAGGTACCACCGCACCACCTCGACCATTCGCTCCTTGGGGTCGTCACGGTCCACTATGCTGTGGGCACACCCAGCCATCCCATCAGATTCAGTATGACTACTTTGCAGCAATACAGAAAAAAAGACCACAAATGGCTATGGACATACTAAAACAGCTTTTAACTGGGAAATGTTTAGGTGAATCTCTCAGTTAACTACAATGAGGGAAGGGTGAATGGAACCAGGTTAGGGTGCCTCGGGTTTGCTAGCTGGTCTTTAGATAGGAAGACTCTCTATATGTCCTGACATTCTTGTTCTAGCTTCACAATGTCATCATATTCATGATATAAAGCTTGACAAAGCTGCCTTTACGAAGGCTACCACACCTATCATAAACAGCAAAAAACCTTAACACAATTAACCTTCACATAAATTCCATAGTTTGGTGCTGCATAGCAGCCTCGAAATCTAAGAACAGCAGCTTAGAGGAAAAGAAAAATCAGTAGTATGACCCATCAGCAACACAAACATTCCTTAAAGATCAGAGTACTACAAAAGCTATAGTGTACAACTTTGAGGGCTACTCTGGTTACTTGTCAGCAGACTGCTGCATAAAATGGTACCAAGAGCATTTCTCAGTGCATGCATCTCATCTGCAAACTTCAATATTTCAAACTATGAATGTCATAGCCAGCTGCCATACAGCTGTCTTCTTGATGCTGGTTTACTGTTTATGAAATGCACAGGGTAAACCAAGCTAAGTGCGAGCATGCAGGACCATGGCTAAAGCTCCGCATGCAGCTGGATGTATGCGCTGGTGGAAGTACAGCAGATGCACTGTGAAGGGACGAGAACTGTGGCAAGCGTTGCCTCCAACATGCTATGTGCTTTCCCGGGCTCTGTGTGACCTCTGCTGTACGTGCCAACGACTGCCAGAGTTATCCAATCTCAGTTGGCAATCGAAAACTTCACACAGTGCATATAGGCTTCCAGAGGACCAGCAGAGATAAGCAGAGTGTTTTTTGGCACATAGCTTTTGGTACATGCAGTGCTGTCTAAACACACCCACGGTAAATTTTTGCACATGTGCAGGCTAAGTTATGGGGTTTCACAGCTTAGCGCCCTGCAGTTATTTTCTTGACCATCACTCACCTTATCAGCATACTTATATGACGCGAGTAAAGTAAGTAAAGCCTCTGTTCTCCTAAAGTGCTTGTTGGTGGCTCGACACTCTGTCTTGTGTGAGAGGCAGAAAATCTATGAGCACTCGTGTCCATTAACAAGCATTGTAGAAATGCAAAGGCTTGCAGCGCTCCCTTGGCACAATATCGATAAGGTGGGCCATGGTCGAGAACATGAGCAGAACAAGAACCCATGGACCCCGTAACTTAACTTCACATGTACACCAGTTTACAGTGGGCACAGTTACAGTTGCAGCATATACCAAAAACTGCAGGCTCCGCTGTACACATTTCATTCTATGCTGATAGCACCGTATTTATTTGCTTAATGATCACACTTTTTTGTCAAAACATTGATGCAAATTTAGGGGTGCGATCATTATGCGAGTTAAATTTCCTGCGAAAAGAAAATATATTTTTTTCATCCCGCCTTTGCTGCAGAATGACAACAGGTCAACAAATAGGTGGCTGCCACTGTAACAGTGCGGGACACCAAAACAAAAATGGCGGCTGGCGGAGCGAGCCGAACGCACCGAATGTGATTTCTTTTTCTTCTTGTGAATACATTAGGTGCATTGAAACAGTTTCTTCCGAATCAGTAATGTATAATATCGTTACTATCGGCAAGTTTGCGGCAATAACATAGTCATGATCACTTTGAGGGGACAGAAACAGATGGGCGCGCTTAGCTGCCAGTGACAGAAACTAAAGCCCCACAATCTTTTAACAGAAACCCAGGACAGGCACGCAGCAGAGAGAGAAAGAGAAAGCACTTTATTTGCACCCATCAGGGAGTATGGGTGATCGGGGTGAGACGCAGCTCCCCCTTTCACTGTCTACCTCCCCCCTAGACGTCGGCCGGAATTAGTTGGCTTCCGACGGCGGCCTGGGCTTGACCGATGACTTGTTTTTGGGCTTGTTCTTCCTGGCTATGGAGGAAACGGCGGCATTGGTCTGCACTACTATCTTAATACGGCACGCTTCTGCTATGGGTGGGTGAATATCTTAGCTGTGCTACAAGCGTCCGCGTATGAATAGGGTATGAATCAGAGTAAACATGGCTACTATCGTTGCCGCTCGCGATTTGTTGCGTGCCCACGAGTGCAGACGAGAACAATCCAAAAGCGCCATTTTTGTTGTTGACCACAACCGTTATAAAGCCCACAAATAATAAAGCCAAGGCAAGCTTGGTTGTAGCTTCTTTTTCTCATGGAAGTGCAGAAACGATGAAAGGAATGAAATGGGGCATCTGCTTAAGAATGTTCGGTGCGTGCAGACCTCTTGGTATGTCTTGGAAGAGTCATTCACGTAGCATTCGACAGCATTCGACAGATGGTAAGCTCGATCATCATTAGCTAGACTTGGCACATGAAATATCGGTGTGGCAAGTTCGGGGTGCGATCATTACACAGGAAAGGAAAAAAATAGAATTTTGACGACAAAGTTCAGGGGTGCGATCATTAAGCGAGTGCAATCATTATGCAAGTAAATACGGTAGTTAAACTTCATTATAGTGAAGTTGCATCGGCCAGAAAAATACCTTCACTATATCAGATATTCGTTATAAGCACACACAGATATTGGAAAGAAATTTGTGATCAGGCCTATGTGAAAGAAACACAAGCCTGGTGCTGCCAACGGGTCAGCATAGGGTCCCCTGTGGATTTCAATGAGCTGTTGACAGCTTGCTGTGCTGATGCAAGGCACGGGAAGAAAAATAATTTACATACATATACTCTGCACCACCATGAATAATCAACCGTGCGATTGGTGTTGTCACGCAAAATCGGCCCCTTGGCTTGCCGACTGCGGTTCAACGTAGCCATGTTACTGGTCAGAATGTGCACACCGCTGAAAGACTTTTCGAACACGGAGGGGAATGCATGTAGATCCATACTCCACTACAACAGCCATCAGTTTATAACCCATGCATCAGATCTCAAGCACAACTGCTGATAATGTCTATGAGTATGAACATAAAAACAAGCATACAGCGTGCAGATTTTTTGACACAGAAGGTACCGCACAGGGATCCGCACTCTGCTACTACAGCGGTCATCTATACTGTGCGTCTGATCTCAAATTCGATCTCCGATAAGGTCTACAAGTGCGAACATAATGGCACTGAGCTTCCTGCGATGACTCGTCACCAGCCACTCCACTGGCTGCATTGCTTAGGTTCTTTGTTGAGAGTTGGCAACTAAAGTTGCGGCTTTGTGTCAGTTGACATGGCGGCAATTTTTTTCATGGGTGCCATGTCTGCAGCAGTGCGGCATCTGAAATTTCGGTTATGGCTGTTTTACATTGATGCTAGGGATAGGTGGCAGTGCCATAGAAATTATATGAAGATACCAAAAATCCAGACATCTGAGGAATCGGTAGGCGACTTAGTTGACATTTTTGCTACAAGAATAAACATATATTCTGAGGCACGTGCAAACGAAAATTTCCTTCACACTAACCAATATCTTGTTAAATCCTGCATTTTCGATGTTGCTATAGCAGGAGAAAATCCCATTGAAATAAGACGTGATCAACTAAATATTTCGTCCTATCCGTGTTCCATATATCGAGGCTTGACTGTACAGAAAGTTCCCAGCCTAGGCGACGTCAGTTGTTTCAGTATACTTGATGACAATGATTGTACAAGGTGGTGATTTGGGAGAGAGACAAATGCTACAAAGCAAAACAGCAACAGACTAAGGATGGTATGAAAAAAGTGCTTACTTTCATTTGCAGCAGAAAAACAAACAAGCCGGTAAAAGAAAAACAATGCAACACATTCCCACATACAAACAAACAAGCTGGTAAAAAAAAAAAACGCATTACATTCTCACACTGCGCAAAAGCACCAAGTACGAACCATGCCTAGGAACCATGGCAGGCAAGCTGGTAAAGGTTCTTACCTGACAAAGATGTCTGGATGAGCAAAGAAGTCGGCATACATTTCTAATAGCGACCGCCGCTCTAAGATGAATGTTGGCAGTGTGACTTTTGTGAGGTCCATGCCAATGCGAACTTGGGACAGCAGGTGTGAGAAGACACTCTTCTGGCCCTCCAGGGAGCCCACTGTGTGTTCAAGAGGGGATTGCCCATCACGAACAGACCGTAGTTGTCTAACAGAGGAGCACTGTGATAGCAACAAGCACCAGCTTTCTCGTCTATGACATGATGATCTAATATTACAGAATTTGCATATACGAGGCATTAGAGGAAGCTGCATGGGCAATTCCTCAACTACTTCGGGGCACATGACTTTCTTCTGCTTACTTGTCAGCTGACGTACGACACATACTATGATGCCATTACATATGTAAACATGTTCTACAAACAGTGTAGTTCCTTAGCAAAATTTTTCTCTACCTCACAGTAAGCATAATAAACAATTTTTACATTTCTCGAGCAACAAGCATGCTCTCTATATTCTAGTTGTTTAAAGGGCCCTTCACCAGGCCACATAGCAAATTTCGGTTATACACTGGAAGTTATTTGCCCTCTAGGGAGTGTTCTGCAGCAAGAATTTTTCAAATTGGTTCATTAATAGCCAAGATAGTAACATATCAGTGCCGCAAACCCATGATTTCAGGAGGCGAGGGCCACTGCCAAGAGAGACACTCTCTCCACTGGCCCCGTCTAGCCTTTGAAACGAAATTCCTTGTGTTTATTGCATATCGGAGCTTGAGGAATGCATGACGCATATGTCACAGGCCCTGCCTTTTTTTTCTCCCTTGCTTTTTTGCTGCATGGTGCATGTCTGCTGACGCCGTCGTGCATGAGCTGTTGTGCTTGTCTCATTTCGTGCAGCACATGATTTCGTGTGCTGTGCACGAGAAGATCGGACTAGCGGTATAAGTCAGTGCTACACGAATACTGAGGCAAACACAAACAGTTCATAGAGCATGACTGCGCACTGGAACGTGGTAGAAAATGACATACTTTCGTTGTCAGCGTGCGAGACTGCACGACATGGGAAGTAAAACAAGAACACGCAGGCAATCTGTTTATGCGTTTTATTATTTCTCTAAACTTTGATTCATCTAGTGAAGCAACAGATTACACAAATAACAGATGCTGCCTTGAATTCTCGAAGTTACGTGTCACTACAAGTGATGTCACAGCACTGCAGTGTCCTTAGGCGCACTTGTGCGATATACATTGACTTTCCGACTGGGAGCACAGCGCCCACAAGAAGAAGGGCAAGCAGCATTCGGATTGAAATTTAGCTCTTTCTGCTGCACATAGAGATGTAGTACTTAGCAGCAAAATCGTTAGCATGCATTGTATGCACGGCGCTTGTCAGCTCAAAATAGCCAGACCTGATGAGAGGCCCTTTAAAGTAAACGCCTGCACTAGAGACCAAAAATGGAAGAGAGAAAACCAACACTTACATTCATCTTCAGCATCATCTTCATAGGCAGCTGTAAAAAAAACATCAAGAACGTGTGAGGAATGTTTCCAATTAGTGATTTTTTACCCTCACAATACAACACTCGGAAGTAAATACAAATTGCCTGGTCTATGCAGAACACTCGAACAACAGTTCATGAAGTAGTCTTAATTCTCTGCTCCTTCTTATACACATTACACAAGCAAATAGCAAGAGATAGTAAAACTGTGAGTTGTTTTGCACAAAGATCAAGGAAGTGGCAGCAATAGCTATGCACCGTTTCATACATAACAGGCAACACTGCGAAGTCTAGACCCACCTCCCACTGCCTGCACATACCGTGCGGCACACATGAAAGAGTACACGAGTATGCATAATGTAATTTGTGTAACATTAGGTCTGATAAATTTATGTTGCGCAATAGACCTGAACGCATTTAATCCGGAATGAGTGGAATGGTCTTCTACAAACAATGGCCACAGGGCACTCCTTGTACTCGCAGTGAATCGCACATTGGAAGCACTAAGGTGCACAAATAACATTAAATTTGGCACAACCTTATGCCCACAAGTGGTGTAGTTCTAATACACGAACTAGTTATTCGGTAGAAAGCATTGCAGACAAAAAACAACTGCACTGCGAAATGTGTGGTGCGAGACTTCTACAATGGCATTGCTCACATAGCTTGAGCAGCGTTGCCTGCTAAGTATGAAATGGCATATGTTGCAACACTGGAGAGCCACCCACTTCTTTACCACTCTGGGAACAAAACCTTGAGAGGCCATGTTCACTGTGGCTGTGTTTTGTTCACTTTAGGTGTTTTCCACCACTGACACCTCTTCCTCCATCTGCTAGTTAGCTGTCAAATAATTTTTTTCAAATTTGGCCCAATCGAAAATTCAGTCAGTTACTTTTCTTGCAAACAATAATGACCAAGGTAACATTTACAGCACTAGTCCTATCGTAGTTGTTTTCTTGTTATTATTGTCCTCGTCCCATTGCGCAGTACATTCATTAACAATCACCAGATTTCACAAGGCACTGTCACTTGTTTTGTCTGTAAGACATAAGAAAGTCTACTTGTGGACAGAGTAATGTCCATGAAAGGAAAAATCATTATCCACCCGAATGTAGCACGAAGCTACAAAGGAAGTCTATACTGGTTTCTCAGAAAGAAAGCTCCGCAGTTGGGTAAAAATTCGCCCTGGTCTGGGATCTCACTTCTTTTCTTCAATTGGAAAGCCTTTCCATGAGAAACCCATATGTTTGTGGCTTCGTGCTATATTTACGTACGTGACAATTTTCCCTTTTATGGACCTTTTTCTCCCGTGCGGAATTCCACAGAACTGATTTGCCATATTCAGAGTGATGCCGATGGAATTGTCTAGTGACTAAGACACTCTTATACCAACCTACACTACTTGGGTGCAAGTCCTATGGCTTTTATGATAATTTATTATTACTATAGCATATCATTCATATATTTAAAGTAGGTCACAGAACTACAAATTACATTATACTTACACCTACATTACACCAGTACTAAAATGCATTACGCCTACTGCATTACAGACTGCAATATGTCCCTCATGGAGCTATCCCTGAAAAAACAGTGGTTGCAAGCCCGCACCAAGCTCAGCCTCTGTGAGCCAGGTAATGTATGGGCTTCTGTGTCAGCACAAGACCATGCAGTGGTGTGCAATACATATCACCAGATTCTACGCGTTGTCATGTCACACTTCTTAATGCTTCTTGTCATTCCATTGTGAACACGGGTGGTATTCCCCAATGATAACTTTTGGGCTTAGGATCACTTCGTGGGATTTTCGCATAACCTGGCAAAGCAGCATTGACATCTACAGCCAACAGCGTTCCTCGCATAGTGCCAAAACAAGCTGTCTTAGCACAGTGCAAGGAATGCAATTGCAAGCACATTCTGATGCATCAGGTGTGAGTAGCACGCTCTTGAAAACCGATCATATTGATGAAAGTGATCATCTGAAAATACAAGCTATAACATAACCATTACTTGTAACTGCACTTGTGAGAAACCCATGCTTATAGTATAACTTCATCTTTTTTTATTCTCATTCTGCCCGTCACTTCAAGCTCAGACTGCTTAATTTAACTGTCCTTGGCGCTGCTGCTACAGAAGACTTCTGTTAATTTGATTCCGGTTAATTTGATCCCGGCCGGCACCAATACATTTCCATGGGCCAAAACTTGTGCTATTTCTATCTTAAAATTGACCGGTGCCAAATAATTCAAAATTGAATGATCTGCTTTGCCGCAACACCGCCATTAAAATTAATTTCTGGGATCTTATATGCCAAAAACCACAATTTGATAATGAGGCACAACATAATGGTGGACTCCTGGTTAATTTTGTCCAAATGGGGTTCTTTCAAGCGCACCGAATACATGGTACATGAGTATTTCTGCATTTCACCCCCATCAAAATGCAGCCGCCGTGGCCAAGATTCGATCCTGTGCCTTCGGACTTAGTAGTGCAATGCAATGGCCACTACATCATCACAATGGTTAATGCAATACAGCCGTGTTATGCGGTGAAGCACTTGCAATTGCAGGAAGAGTACTAAGAATGGAAAAGGGCCACTTCCACAGGACATGGTACGAGTTAGTATGCTTGTTCTCGTTGCCCACCTGCTTATCTGATTCCTCTGCAGGTAATTAAAGCAAATGCATGTGACGCTGCATTAAACAAGCAAGTGTAGATTAAGAAACACGTGCTATGTCCCGTAAGAATGACCCCTTCACCCTGCTTGATAGACTTCACCACAAAACATGGTTGTATTCTGGTGAAGCTAACCTCAAAGGCGAAATATGCCAAGTGCAAGTGAACGGCGTTTGGAGTTTTTTCTGCTTTTTGTTTAATTTGACTCACCAGCTAGTTCAACCAGTTTCGTCGATCAGGTTAGGATCGAATTAACAGAATTTGGCTGTATATCCTAGTCTGCTGCACTGCAGCATATCCAGCAAGAGATGCCTCACAAAATATTGCTCCTCTTGGTGTTAGCGATAAGGTCTTGACGAAGCAATTTGTAATAATGTCAGTTTTCAGAGCAATAGACTATCAATTTGAAGCTTGTTCAGGTGTAAATAATTAAAATTTAATTAATTTAGTCACGGTGCCAGATTGCTTCGGCCTCCCGCTTCCTCAGCATATGCCAAAAATCAGGTGTCCGGAAAATCGGTTGTAAACTACACTGGCAACTCCTCCAGCCGACGACATGGTGTCAAAGAAAATTCGTTATGATTCCTATCTTTTACTCAAGCCAGCATTAGGGCGACTTTCGTTACCTTGCAATAAAATGACAGCTAATTTTTCCCTGATAAATCCACAAGTTCCTCGAGTTTTCCTGGAGTTTTCCCCGAGTTTTTCAAGACTATTCAATATCTCAGAATTCCCGGTTTACCCAGTTGGTAGACACTTTGCACGGCGTAAGAATCAAAATGTCATGCACATTCCGAATAAATTTCTCTTGCTGGTTGCTGACAGCAAAACATGAAATTACACAGTATGGTGCATGTGAAGATGCTCTTAACGATGCCATACATGTACGAAGGCCTAGCAGCAATGCTGTCTACTACAGAATTCTTTTATCTTAGTGGACCAGTAGTGCCATCGGTGGACCACTCTGCTATCTGGTCACTAATGAGAACAAGAAAGAGATCAACAAATTATGTTCATGTTTAACTACATGATATCATAACAAGAAAGCATGTGGCATACAGGATGCTAAAGGCACTCTAGCCTCAAGACAAGGCATCCAAGAATGCATCATATCAGTGTCATAGACTGGTGAATATGGCAACTTCTAAGTTGTTTAACAATGTTTCCATTTCCTTCCAGTGTGATAGTACAGGTCCATAAAGTAAGTCTTACCATCGTAGACTGAGTAGACAGATGCCGCTGCTTGTGAGCTAGAGGCTAGGCTCATAACGTCTGTACTGGACTTGTCACTTGTGGGCTCAGTGGTGCGAGCCTCAGCACTGGAGAAAATAAGAAAACACAAATGCAGGATTGAAGAGCGTGCGATTAGGGAGGTCATTTACACTCTACATTGCCAACTTCGTGGAGTGCAGCGAATGCTATAGCCCAGACTACACATACACTTGCAGGTGCCCGTGCAATCACAGAACATGCGCAACAGCTCATTTCCGTCGAAGCATGTGCAAGCTCAGACATCTGCACAAGTCAGATATGGATGCCTGCCTTTGCTTGCACTTGTACTCCGTGCATGGAGCCACATCACCTATCGAGACTAATCAGAGCATGCGTTTGTCCGGGCATCTCGATAGCGAGAGGGCTCATTGGAGCACCCATCAACAGCCGTGGCATCTATGTTATGCAGCCACATGCAACGTCTCCCATATGGACAGCCAGTCTGAAGTACATGCCTGCTTGTGTGCTCCAGTCTGGCCGTGCTACTTGGTGAAGACCGGCTTTCTCCTGTGCTAGCTTGGCTCACGGAAAGTAGACAAATCTAGAATTTCCATTGATCAATGATTGATGATGGGTTTTAATGCTGCAAGGGCCAGTTCTGGCCAAAGAGTGCCAAGAACATGCTACAGCAAGTTAACAATGGCTGATGAACTCTGTGATGTACCATGGCTGTGAAGGGGCCTAAAATGAGTCAGAGTGTAAGTGTGTAAAATATATATGTGCTAGAAAGATGAGAATGACAAGTGAGGTATTCTATGACTATAAAATATACTTTGCAATGTGATCAAGAGATAAAAATATAGGAGTATGTAAATAGTACTAAAGCCTTTCCCGGGTCCTCTAGTGCAAAAACCAGGAGGCATATGCTCTAATACTATTATTGCGGCAGAAGCCTCTGATAAGAGGCCGCGCTATGGATCACTTGGGTGTATAACCTGCAGCATACTTGCATCCTTTAAAAAAGCTAATATTGATTTAACATCGAAGTGCGGGTTGTTGCTAAGAAACATTGCTGGATATATTAATGGACTTGTTGATGGTCAGGTAAACGGAAGTGTTTTTCCTTTAGAGCCTCTAATTCACCACATTCCAGCAACACATGCAGGATTGCCAGCGCCCCATCATTTACTACAGTTGGGTGGCTCATCACCAGTCAGCAAGTACGAGTGTGTACCATATGTGTGGCCAATTCTCAGTTGGTGTATGGTAACCTCGGTTCGTCTTATTTTTGATATGGGTGGCCAGTTCCGTAACTGTGGTTTAGTGTCGTGCAGCTTATTGGACGTTTCAGTGTCCCATAGGCGTTGCCAATAGCTCCTAAGCTTTTTCTGCAGGAGATGTTTCAAGTCTATGGCAGGGACAGCTACAGAGATGTTGGTGGCTTTAGTGACCATTGATGTGGCAGTTTCGTCTGCAAGCATGTTGCCCTCAATACTTCTATGGCCAGGTACCCAGCATATTGTGATTTGCTGGTTAGATATATGCATTGTGCACAGAAGCGAATAAAGATCGGGATCGGGATTTTTGTACACTTAGCAAGTCAGTACATATAACAGCTTTTTGTGTCTTTATTTTCCCGATTTGTTTAACAGCGGACAATATTGCATATGCCTCAGCCGTGAAGATACTCATTTCTGGATGTAAAATATTCGACTCGGAGAAGGATGGACTAACTGCTGCGTATGATACACCGGCATGTGACTTTGACGCGTCGATGTAGTATTCAGAGCAGGAGTATTTCGACTGAAGCTCCAAGAAATACATGCGTATTTCGACCTCTGGAGCTAGAATTTGCATTCTGAAGCACCATCAATAGCTCAAAATGCAATGATGTCTTCCAAAGTATCTAGCCAGGAATGCGCGCGCACTGGCGTGCATCCCTTGTAGATACTATCCAACATTCCTTGCGAGGTGCAGAATACGCATAGGCGCATAGCAGCAAGCAAGCGTGCATGTGGTCTGGTCTTATGGGCTGCGTCACCCAACCAGAGAAGATAACCAGAAGAAGGGTTTTTACACTGTCTGCCTTTGATAGCCTCCTGCACAAATGCATTTGAATGGAAGCTTTGCGGAAAGGTTGGTAGCATGCAACCGGTGAGCCTTCCGTCCCTTTGCGGAAAACTAAGCCGGCTTTCATTAATGACTGGCTGACACAATCTCTGGCATTTTCTGCACTGCACTGAATTGGTAAGACAGTGCTGTAATTGGTTACAGAACATTTTAGACAGTCCTCCACCTGCTATCTCCTAACTCAACAGCCTGTATATACTTTCATGCCGCATTTTCTTTTATAATCATAGTAGAACATGCACACTTATGAAAATATAGAGGTTGTGGATGTTGTTGCTGGGATTTATGGGGAGAAAATTAATTCCTAGAATTACACATCCCTAACCTACACTTCAGGTATGAGAGATACTATAGCGAAGTGCTCAAAATTAAGTTTCAACCCATCTCAAACAAAAATTCTATTTACAAACACTGAAATTTCCACGCAACGAGTACTTTCTACACACTGTTTCTGTTACAGTGGCAGAGGAATGAACCAGTGAGGCTTAGCTAAGGTTCTTGAGGGACAGCGAGATGGTTCGATGGTACAATGAGAAGGGGCTATAACTACATTTGCATGAAAGCTGTAAAAAATTGAAACAGGAGGAAAAATGCAGCTAGGCCAGCCTGAAGAAAGGAGGCAGGTTTGGAGATGCTCATAGTCAAGCTGACCAAAAAGGAATTGGTAAACAGCATAGGTGCCACATGATGGGAGGAAGAGTGCTAGGAAACCGCAGGAAATAGTGACTGCCTTCGAGAATGGGCCACAGCTTTAAATGCCGATTTAAGCCTACTGACAGCCACAGAATAACAAGTTGAAAAATACTTTCTGCAAAAACTATATCAAGTTAGTAGAAAAAATGCAGAGGGTGATTTGAAGGTAAACCTTAAAGGGCCCCTCTCCATGCCACATAGCGAATTTGGTTATACGCTGGAAGTTGTTACCTGTCCTCTAAGGAGTTTCCTACCGCAATAATTTTTTTCAAATTAATTCATCAATAGCAGAGGTAAAAATAGTTGAAGTGTTGCGAACCCATGATTTTAGAAGGCGGGTGTCGCTGCTAACACAGACACTCTGTCCACTTGCCCCGTCTAGCCTCTGCAAGCGACATTTCTTCCCTGTGTTCTCCTATACCAGAGCCGGAGGTTTGCGTGATATATATGTTACTGGCCCCACATTTTCTTTTTTTTTTCTGTCTCTCTCATGCTTTTGCTGGGTGGCGCACTTGCGGTGACAGAGGATGAAAGCGCATGATTGTGGCACTGGAACACGGTAGAAAAAAAGAAAAGTTTTTGTTATGTCCAAGGTAGCCGTAATACAAAGCGTTAATTTCAGAGGAACTTGTGCGCAGCGGGTCCGAAGTCATCCCAGATTGCTCTCTGCGTTTTGCAAGCTGCTGACGGGGACAGTGCCAGGAGACGAGGAGAGACTGCGTTGTTGGCAGCTAATGAGAGTGGAAAGAAGGGGTTCTCATAGACAGAGCAGCCTCGTAGACATAGCAGTTTCATAGGCATAGGAGATTCGTTCTCTGCACACATGACTGTACAACATGGGAACAAGCAGACGAAACGGAAGTACATCTCTCTTGCTACAGTACAAAGTAAAAGAAAAACACAGACATTTGGTTTATGTGTTTTACTATTTCTCTAAACTTTAACTGATCTATTGAAGCAACAGATTAAACAAATAACTGATGTTGCCTTGAATAATTCTTGAAGTCGCGTGTCACTGAGTATCATCACAGCACGGCCATGTACATAGGCACACTTGTGCGATTGACGTCGGCTTTCCAGCTGGGAGTGCAGCGCCCGCGAGGAGAAGGGGAAACAGCGTTCGGTTTGAAATTCCACAATGCTTAGGGATCTAATACTTAGCAGACACAATCGTTAGTGCACATTGTATGCAATGCACTTGCCAGCTCAAAATGGCCAGATCTTGTGAGGGGCCCTTTAAGTGCTGACCAAAACTGTGATAGCTGGCCTGACATCAACGACAGTAAACTAACAGCTTGCATGCAGTGGACCTAATATGATGGGGACAAATATAGTTGGTCTCTCCCAGCTACATCTTTTGCTGTCATAAATTCATGATGATGATAAATATGATGACAATAATTCCTTTGACAAGTGCTGTGAACGTTGAACAAAGGAATCCCCAATAACTATCACTGTAACACAAAACACAGCCCTCCCAAGGTAACCATGGTCACATCAATCCCTATAGGCTTACTGACGTAACTTATCTGTCAACCCCGTTCTTGTCCATTGATTTCTGGCACTTAGATTGATTACAATACAACGCTGAGATCACAGACAAGCTATGAGGGCAATTTCGTCACTCAATGAGCTGCATCAGTTATTGTGTACTGCTGACAGCTTATCTGAGAGCAATGCTGATGATAACAGTGGCCAGCACGTCCTTACACCAATCTCAGTGCAAACCACACAACACATACACACACAGTGCAGCATGTGACAACTGCACTTTCCTTTAGAAGAGCCAACCGTTAGGCTAGTTGGTGCGACCTTTGAAGGCAGAGAGAGAGAATAAACATTTATTTGGCAAAACAAGCAGGAAATTTTCCTCGATGAGTGGGGCCCTCAGTCTAGGGCTCCATTGCCATGCGCGACCTTGCGAGCCCGCTGGTTCAGCCGTTGCTGTTCCCGCGGGCTCGTGCTGGGCAGCACAGACTCCAAAGAGGAGGGGGTAGGGTTGGGTATGCGGGGGAACACCCGAAGGGCTAGGGTATTCCCATGTGGAGTGGTACACCGTGGGTTTGGTCCCTCAATAGGGACAATAGGAAGTATATGGCGGGATGAAAGATATGAAGCATGTGGAGACAAGGAAAGGAATTGGTCTGCAGTTGCCACCAGACAGCGGCATCAGTAGAAGAGCACTGAAGTAGCGATGGAGAGAACATCAACGCAAAGAACAGAGAGTTCTGTGTTCACAGAACACACATAGTGTTCCGTATTTTTTACGTCCGTGTTCTTTTCGTCGGCAATTCAGCACTCTTCTACCTTCAAATGTTGCACCATTCTTTTTCAATATTTTCATAATATCCTACAAAGAAAGACAAGATAGTGGGAAAGTAGGTCAAAATAAGGTGCACAATGTGTATGTGCTTTGATTTACTCCTTGCATTAAAAACAAGAATTTTCATAAACAAAAGAAAAAAAAACCTGAAGTACATTTTTTTGCAGGACAGCACAAACAGAATGCAGCAGCTGGCCCAATGTATTGCAACATGCTCAACATGCTATTGGATCATGGCAGTCTAGCTACAGTAATGTTATAACTGGGAATATGCATTAGCGTGAAGCCAATCAGTGAAGTACTGCTGTATGGCAGTTCTATCCCAACCCTGCATCAAAGCAGCCCTTAAATCCTACAGACATGCAGTGTCACCTAGGTCACCTGTAGTGAAGTGCAAACGAAAAACACAGAGGCAGATGCACCTAAGATGGATTTTACCCACGTATTGTTCCAAGGCAGATACTGTATCACACTACAATATCTGACTAAAGCAGAATGTGCTTGCAGGTACTCGTCGCAAAGTTCACAAGTGGTGCGTTGTCACCAACCAACACGAAAATTTGTTCTATTGCCATCTGGTGGTGACAATGGCAATGGCGCTGGTTCTGGTAGTAGGCCACTGCCAAAGCAGCAGATGTGGTTTCAGTTTCGTACCGACAGTAACGCACTAGCAATTTTTTGAACAATTTTCTTTGAAAAAAGGTAAGACATTAAAATGAGCTAAACACAGTAACCATTTATTGTGAGCTGCTGTTTTCGCTTAGGGCAAGCTGGAAATTGGTGCTTTCAGTGGGAGATAGTCTGTCTTTAATAGATTTGCCATCCTTCAGAACTGCCAAGACAGGCACTGTAGCCACTGAGGTGACATTTGAGGTCACCATTGGGGTCAGGTGCGTCCATGGTAATTAAAGTTTGAATCATCCAGTGAGGGACATATTCAGGATCGAAATAACAAAAGCCTTCGACGAAAGAAATGTATGGATGCAAGCTGGGACCTTCAGTCAGGATTACTTCAAACAAAAAATCAAATTAAAAGGAGTAAAATTAACGTAAGCCTTACTGTATGTGTAAATCCTTTACTCTGTGTGCTTCGTGATGATGAAAACATTGACAGATGATAGAAATATCAAACATATGCAGGCCAACCGCAGATGAATTGCCTCCAAAATGTGTAACACTGCAGCAGGATGATCATCACAAGTTGCATCGATTCCAAAGACCATGCAGCACCACGCTGTATATTCTTGTGCAGGGGCAGGGGCTACAGGCATAATGCCTGCAACAGTATATTAGTACCAAAATATTCGGGAAATATTTCATAAGTTATCAGTGCATGTATGCACCTCCACTCCCACATCCCTAAACATACTTCATCAGGTGCAGTTGTGCTGTAGTGATTACCAATACTGCCTTGCTATCTCCAAATGGTATCAGTGTACAGTATAGAGGCATATCATGCAACGTATATCAGGCTTATCTTCAGTGTGCTTGTGGCTTTTACAGTCTATAGTTAATCAGGGCAATGTTTGTGGACATAAAGCACTGGCGTTGTCACAAACTCGTATGTACCAGGACTGTGTGGCTAGCGCCGTCATGCTCTGGCACCTGTGATGTAGTACAACCAGATAGAACTACAGTGTATGCAGCAGTTTTTGGCCGCAAGACGTGTATGCATATGCGTTTGCATGGTACCACTACATAGCATCACTTCTCTCAGTTTCTTGCAGGCTTCTATAGAGCTTTTAAATTATATTTTTGTTTTATTTAGCCAGCAACAACATGCTGATTTTATTCAAATTGAAGAGGATATTTCTTAACTTCCCCCTTAAATTTCTACGGTGTCACAGGCATCAGTAGACGAGCACTTTGTGCTTCCCCAACATCAAACCCTGTGGCCTGAAAACTAAGGCACATGGCATGTGAATGTTTGGCTGAAATCTTAATGGAATGATAGTTTCGATTCCTGTGTTACAATGCATCATGCACAACTCACAGTGGCTGAGGCATAGGGTGGGGTACTGGTGGCATGAGTTCCGTCTCCTCCTGGGTGTCAAAGAAGAATTCCTCGTCCTCGTCGTCGCTCGAGTAAGACACAGGTGGCACTGCATTCAAAAGTAGGAAAGTCATCCGAGTAACCTGCACACTACCTTCTTGTTTAACTTTAGTTTATTTTTCTATTTCATTCGCAGCAGTCGAGCACCTTTTAATGCAAACTCCATTAAAAGGACGCAAAAGGGCAACATTAAGTCAGGTTAAAGCAATTAATCGAGGCTCCAAAATTACGTAATTTCTACTGAGAATAGAGTTTCTGTAAGCTCGGTAAATGTGGGATGGCATTTGCACCAGCATAGCAAAAACGCAAGAACAGCTCCTGCGACCTACAGTATTCAATCTTTAAGTAGTAAATTGTAGCCAGCAAGTGATAATAGCAAAGTTGACTACATTGAATGTTAACATAAGAACAAACGCAGTTAGGGAAATTTCACCGAATTTGCGCGCAGATAAACTCATCAATGCTAGCTCTCACAGTGCCATTTGTTAATGTCCTTAGATAAACTTCAAGGTAGCACGATTTCTTCTTTCCTGCTTCCCTCCTCCTCTAGTCCTACATGGAATGCTGCTAGCACCACCAAAGGTTCCAAACCTCTCAACATGTGTACAAGAACAAGTGGCTTTTTGTTTGTGTCCTGTTGAATTTATTATCAATACTCGTTTTTAATATGTATTCCATGCTGTAAAACTTCATTCATGCATATGATAGTGTATAACATGGTATGTGAAAAAACCTTGGAACCTTTTGGGGGCACTGGTGATTTTCGGTTAGTGTCTCTAATATTTTCTTCAGCGTCCCTTTAACGGCGAGGCATCCTGCCCATTACGAAATGGAAGAACAGACTGTCAGCAAGATTCACCTTTGGAGTCTGGGGGACCACTCTCGTGGTCTGTGGCACTCAGCGCCCGGGGGGCTTCATGGGCTTGGATGCCCGCTGTTGTGGCAGCCTCATCTGCATAGTTAACATTGCACAAAAATAGATAAGAGGAAAAAAAAATGGGTAAAGGCTACATGAAGCAGAGACTCTAGAACACAACTTGATTTGTGAAAAAGTTTGAAACTGAACGACGATAGCTGCCCTAATAAACATGTACAGACAACTGCAAAATTTTATGGGACACAGGATTTGCAAAGGAACAAAATTCCCACGAAGCCTGAGCAGATAGCCTGGAATATTAAAGGGCCCCTGAAACGGTTCGGACAAATTTTGTAGGTGTGTAGGGTACAGCTTAAGTAGAACATTCGCACCACAATTTAAGTGAAGCGTTACGTATTAATGGAGCTGCAAGCGATTAGAAGTTACCCTCCTCCCTAGCTATGCTGTTCCTCCTCAACTCGCTCGCCAAGCGAGCGGCGCTAAGCTCCGCCTTCACTGGTTCAGCGTCACGATGCGACGTCACATCGCTCACTTCCGGTTGTTTAGGAGCACGCCCCCTCCCGCGCGAGACCTCTCCGCTAGCCGCTTGGCCGTCGACCGAGAGCTATCGAAGCAGCGTGCGTTGCGAGCATTCTGTCGTAGCGCCGAACGTGTCCGGTACTCCGCTAAAAACAGGCAAGCTGGTCATTTCGGCAAATGACTGGAGGCATAAACTCAAGCTGATGAAGGAACTTTAGCGTAGACGTACGTGAGCAGCCTGATCGGTCTGCACGGTCCAGACACTTGCTGGCGCAGCGCTTAACCAGTCAAACAAAGCGCTAATATTGCTCTAACCAAGTGTAAAGCATTTTAAACATTTATAAATCAACGTGTTGATGATTACACTCCTGCGAAAAATACACACCAGCAGCAAAGAATACACTTCGTTGCTGCTACTGTGTATGGTTGAACTCTGTGCCACCAGGTGGCTGCACCGTGCAGACCGTTCACATTTGCCCTTCTGCTCATCTCGTGGCTCATCCCGGCACAGTCAAGCGGCCAGACCCTGTCCCCTTGCGCTTGCGTTTGCCCTAATACTGGACTCGCGGTTTGCAGGTCGCTAGGTTTGCAGTCCACAAGGCAACAAAGTCGAATCATAGTGCTCGCGAAAAGACTGAGACCGACTCTGACCGCGGAGCTCTCGTCAAAATGGAGTACGTTGTAACACAAGCAGACGACACTTGCTGTGTGCCGGAAGTGCTGAAGTGTACTAAAAAACTATTCTTGTGTATTCTCTTTAAGTTATTTTCTTTTTACAAAAACAAAGTAACTAACATTCCAACTATTACGAGCATCATTTGTTCACCATAAAGTTGGAAAAATTATCGACCACGCGCCCTGGTCAGCCAATCAGATAGCTCACCCATGTGACGTAATATGGGTTATTTGCATCATATGGGTAGGGGCGGCTTAAAATTCCGCCAAGCAGTGCGCTGCGATCGGCAGCGATGGGTATTTTTAAAACCTTATAATAAATTACACGCTTTACGCAGAGCACTTAGATGCATCAATTAATGATCAGAAGAACCTACTCTAACGACTCAGTACGTTTGTAGAAAATCGCCAAAATCGTTTCAGGGTCCCTTTAAGTTCCTGTGAACACAAGTGTTTGCAAATCGCAGTAATTCATCGCAATACAGGAGGCATGCCTTAACAGAGCAGCAATACAAATTTGTTGTGGAAATCGTGCCCCGCAAGCATTTGTGGCCGACCGTGCCTGCCGAACTAACAGGAAAACAATACTGATGTACTCTGCAGTCCTTCTTCGAACGTGTTTTGTATCACTGCCGACTTCCTGCCAAATGTTTCTCCCATGGGTCAAAAGGCGGCAATGCTGAAATGCTAATGAAGATGGCTAGGATGTCGGTGGATTGATATGTCAATGCATCATGCACAGTTGTTTTAAATGAATAAATGTGTTTATTGGTCACAGATGAACTGGCATCATCCAGTCATGCACATGTGCATGTATGCACACAACCCGCTCGCAGTGATACCTCACCTGTTCTTTAGCAGTGGTATTTCACCTAGCAGTGGTGTCTCAAAAGCTTTTCTATGTGGGAAAAGAATGTTTATACTGTGACTAGCAAAGGAAACAATCAACTCCCCTTTCACAGCACCTTCTATTACATCACCTCTGAAGCAGTGCGCTTAAAAGCTACTCTTTACTGTGCAGCCGTACTATGTAGCATTTTTTTACCTTTTCTATTCTTTTTGCCCTTCATCAGTGACTGGCATGATACCAAGCCTTCGTTATTACCAGTATCGGCCGCTTGTTGTGACGAGTGATACAATATGAGCACAATCGATGGAAATAGATCCTTACATAACATGGGCTCTGGTGCTTCCGCTTATGTGTGCTATCATTTGTGGAGGAACAATTGCAGGAGCCACCGCGTAGTGTGCAAGCTTATTTTACTTGAAAGGCTGATTCTTTCTTTTACTGTTGCGTACAAAAATCCTCAAACCTGTGCACGTGCAATAATTTAAAAGTTTTCCTGCTAGGTTTTCCCCGTTTTGTATATTTTGAAATGCAGGCAGTTGCATGAGACTCGCTAAATCACTAACATAAAAGCACTATGATAGCAACAGCTGATGCCAACCACATGCGAATATGCACTAGTTACTGTTTATAAAGTATAATAAAACCACAAGTCTGTCCTGCTTCCACCAATCTGTGGCTACACGTGCCATACACATGATTAACAGAAGAAAAGCTATTAGTAACGGTTAGACACATACAGTTTCTCTTGGCGGGAGCAAAGAGTTAAATGCAAGTCCAAGAGAAAGAGCAAAATAAGAGAAGTATTTTGCCCCATTTGCTGTAAGGCACAAAGAATCGCAAAACAGTACCTCGAGTTCTTAACGGGGCAGGCCGTTCTTCAGTTCCCCTGCGTTGAGGGTAGACCCCATTCACAGGTTGAGCAGTGTTCTGCCAAATATTTAAAAAGACACATTTACGTCACAAAAGGCTGATTCTGAAACAGGCTAGCTTCGTCACTCACCTTGGCAATCTGCAACAGCACAATAGTGTGCTTGACGGTTTCCAAAAGCGCCTGGAGAAAAGAAAAATGACTTGCACAATGGATGCAAAGAAAAACAATGCAGAAAAATCACGCAATTTTTAAATGTCAGAAATTCGACAATGTATACCTTTACATTTTTGGCTTGCTCAAGGTCTCAACATTAAATCTTTGGCAATTCTACGAAATCACGGCAGCGTTAATTTTAGAAAGGCGGTAGCTCCAGGGGTGCTTGGATTAGTGGCTTATTGTAGTAGAATTCCCAAGTAAATAGAGAGAGAGAGAGAGAGAGAGAGAGAGGAAAACTGAAGGAAGTAGACTTCTTAATTCAGCAAGCATTTCTAATGGATCGAATCGCGTGAATGCGCGAAAATAAATCTCGAATTAACACTCCTCACGACAACACCCCCACACTCATGCACTGCTGTTAACAGCAAGGGAATATATAAAAGAATGAGAAAAGCGACAAGAGCGCGTCTGCAAGTACAGTGCACGTGAAGTAAGGAGTTCCCGATCAGAAAACGGAATGCGTCTGTACTGCGTGTGCACTCACGTTGGCATTGCTCCCGATTCCGGACAGCTGCTGCTTCTCGCGCGGATCAGCGACCTTGTCGATGCTGTACTCCAAGTCCTGTCCACGAGACACAGACGAAAAGAGAGCCACAGTCACTGTTTCTGTGCGCACTTTCCGATGCACCGATCGCGAAGAGACCGCTGCAGCTGGCAACAGATCGGTGGCGGTCGTGCGGGGAAGCCGCCGTGCCACGAAACGTGGTCGGGGGCTCGCAGCCGCGGCGATCGGGCGATTGTGGCACGGCAGCGACCTTGATCGCCGATTCACGGGCGGCTGTAGCGCGTGGGAGAGCGCCGCGGCGTCACCAGAAGGAAAGTAAAACCGGGCAGCACACCGAGTGTCCAGCGAACACGATCGCCACCGTTAGCCGCGGACCGGCCCCCATCAGCAGCATCGGCACAAGATCCTCCTTCATTTCCGCGCAGGAACAATTGCGCCTTCCCATTGGTTCGCACAGTCACGTGGCGTAAACGCACGGCTCTATCTGTTAAAACGGAGCAGACGCACTAGCGTTTCCTTCCGTTTCTCTCTGGTCCTTGCCGCGCAGTCACAAGTGTTGCTACTACTACGACCCCGGCTCCCTTAGCGCTACGCGCAACGAAGGCATTTCCGACGCGGCGATCCATCGATCCATGGCCGCGGATGTTAGGTTAGAAATTTATAAACGTCCGTGCAGGCTCCCCCGTAAACACCGCGAGCACGCTCATAGCAATCCGCAACACATGAGCCATAAATTGACCATTTCCTGCGCGTAAACAATCTGGCACCGATTTTGCGGCAGCGCCACCTGAGAGCACGAACGCGAGTGTCGCAGCGCTAGCCTCGATCCGAAACCGAAACCAAGCGCAGCAACAGCTTTGGCCAAGAAAAACGAGTATCCGTGAGGAGAAAGCTGCATGATCGCTTAAAGTTTTGTAAAATAAAGCAGCAGCTATTTTCTTGAAATTGTAAATATTTCATATTATTGCAGTCTTTGGGCTGTTTAAAGCTCACTTTTGATAGGTAAGCACGCAAGAACGAAGAAACTCTGTTTACCGGAACAAACACCACACGGCAACATACATTACATAGCGCACACATCAGACATAAAATATGGAGCGACTGCACGAAATGGTGATAAATTACGCCCACGCTATTATCGTGTAGCAGAATTCACGGAATTCCCCGATGCAATAGGCGTTTTCTGTCACTGAATATGCAGAACCGTGCCAGATGTTTCCCAACTTTCCAGTGGCTTGCGAGAGCATACTTTAGCAATAAAGAACTACATGGCACATATTCTTTATGCGCTAAGCTTGATTGCGTTGGTGGTGACAAAAAACTAAATGCTCCTTTTATAAATCGTAAACCCACCAAGAAAATTGGGAGGTGTGAGCAATGAAAGTATGACAAGAAATAACCAAATTACTATCTTGAGTGTGCTAAACACATACCTACAGCAATCCACTACAAACTTGACAATTTCTGCATCAATAACATCCAGCCCAAATTTATGAATATGCAGCATGAGTAGCTTGATAATCAAGTCTTACCTTGCCATCCCTATATACAGTCTTATTAGGTAAAATGCCCTTAAAGCAAAGCTCTGCTATGTGAATGCTTGCAGTTGAGGTGCTGCTTCGCTAAGGCAGAGGCTCTGTTTCTAACATGCTGACATGGCTTCTAGCAGTTATCTTTCTATGGCACATCTTAACAGCACGTGTATTGCACTATGGCCACAACAAAGAAAGAAAATGAAACAATGAGATAGATAAGGCATCTCCTGACTGGCCAAGTGTGAGGGCGTCCTTTTATCAACACACCGCGCCCACTACACCCCAAACAGCTAGGAAACAACACACTTCCGGTACACCCTCAGGACAGCCAGTGCAAGCAACAAACACTTTGCAGGCTACCCTCTCTCTCATAGATTGCATGAAAGTAATTTTATGTAACCTGATATTTAACAATTATGTCATTACATTCGACGCTATACGAATACAAATAGTTATACGAATATGCTAGCGAATGCAAATATGAAAGCTGCCAAGCTAAAATTTTTTCACTCATTCTACTCCTCAAAATTAGACATTCATCCAGAAAACGTTATAGTCAGAGACACAACTAGGCCCTCCCATCAAACATACCCTCAGCGATAAGCCTGTATTTGCACGCACAAATGTGTACAAACACGTTTCCCTAGAATGGCTTATTGGAATTCCTTGCCACACAATTCATCCCTTCTCAGTTCTGTCGTTTAAGTTATTTTATGTGTGCTCATATGAAATTATTGTTTGTTGTGTATTCGAACATTGAATTGTTAACCTCATTGAATTTGTAGTGTGAAGCTTTCCTTGTTCTGATGTATTAATTTAATGTATCACTTTTACATGATACTGTTCTTATAGGTGTGTTCCTGCAATCCTGTGTGTGTTCCTCTCCTGCCACAGTTATGCAATAGATGTACACAATATTGACACAGCCATAGCAGTAAAAAATAAGTGCTGCCAGTTTATAAACGCCAAAGATAATCACATTACAAAGTATGCTATCTTGCACAAAATCTGTCAATTGCAGCTGCGAAAGAATAGCAGTACACCTCTCATTCCTTAACTCGAAAAGATTGCTAAACACTATAGGAGAATTATGTAAAAGAACAAGACAGTATAATGTACTGCAGACAGTGACACAAGTCAGTGAGTAAAATGAGTCAAGTGCGCTCCTGTGTATTAATATTGTAAAAGCTTGACTTTTTGAACAGAGAACACTGTGTACATGTGTGACATATGTTAACATGATATGACATGACACAGCAGAGTGCAGGCACAACAAGGGGAAAATAGAGAGCTGAGTGCCTGATGGCATACCAACGAATATGGGAACTATGTTGCGTCGTACACAATTCTGCTGAAGCAGGTTTAACACAAGGTGTCACCTATGCAAAATTCAAAGCTCATTAGGTATGATGTATCATGGAAGAAAAGGACAACAATGAGTGAGAACATTAGTAAATTTCATGTGCACCTCTGGCATACAATCTCTATATACACCAAGCAAAAATTAGTCATTGGCAAAAGACAGCTAAGAATAATGTGATCTTAGAAGCCATGATACACATTTATGAGGAAACTGCTGATTAAATGGAGATGGGTGCACTTCTGGGCCATATTTTGTAACAATCCATTCTATTTCCTTATCTTCTCTGCCTGGTACGATTGGCTTGGATGCTATCGTCATCGCTTGGGTCGGCAACTTGACATGACAGATGGTAAAGAAACAAGAATGAAAAAGTAAAATGGCTTGTCACCCATTGCCAAAACCTCAACCTTTTCTGGCATACTATACAGTTGGACACCAATTTCAGCCATCCATTCAAGAGAAAAATGGCACCATTAGAGATAATGGACAAGAGCTGCTCATTTTGCTTTAATCTTGACTTCTTTAACATAACTTGATGAAATAGTTGTTTCACAGGAGTCACAATGGGGACGTAATTTGGTAACTGCTGCTATGTATCAAAAGGCTTTTCAAACCGAAAACCTGCCGTTTGGCACTCTTGGGTCATATATGGCCCTTGCAACATTAAACACAATCCATCATCTTTATGAAAACTTGGTCACTTATATATACATCGAACTTTTTGTACTTGCTAACAGGCAGAAACTCACTGTCACGCTACCTGAACATGTTAACATCTGTCAAGAAAAGTGCGCGATTCCAAGTGTTCTCGCTAATGGCCACACAATTTGCAAGATCCAACTATGGCCTTACATATTGTGGAAAGTGAAACCATTGCGCCGCATCAATGCAAAGCCAGTGCTATCTATCTATTTCAGCTATGGGGAAAATAATCATACCATAAAACGAGTTCACTGCCTACCCTGATTTGCTCGATGAGAAGCTGCAGGTAAGAGTCTGCTTCGGTGAGCTTGGTGTCAAAGTTGTGCTGTGTCGGGGCCACAATGCCTGTCTGATCCCACAGACGCTGAAAAGACAAGTGTGTTGTTTGAGCAACGCTTTGCCATCTGAAAGCCGAAAACGCATGTTCTGACTGGGGTTGGAATGGATACAAAAAGTGTCCGTATTTGACATTTTTAAAGCAACGCTCAGGAACGTGTTATGCAAAATATCGAAGCACGGGTAGAGAAGAACACAGTTGGCTATCTAGCTCCATGGGCATGAACTTACTGTGTTCGGTTGTCGCTGTAACGTATGCCTCAGGATCGTATCCTCCAGCGCACGCACCCATCGCTCTCGCTCCTCAGCGTCGCGCGCTGCGTCACGTCCGAAACAATACAAGCGACGGTCTTCACTAAAGACGGGCGCACGACATCGGCACTCTCAAAGCGACAGCTCTGGTTACTCGTGAGCGGAAAGGCGTTGACACGTGCGCCGCATTCTTTGAGCGAAGTCTGCCAGGCTCGCTCACCTTGGAAGTGAAAGATCTTGCGGTCCACGCGAATCGTGAAGGTGCTGTCGTCTTCATCGTCGATTCCTATTACTGCCCCCTGCGTCACCCGCGCACGTATCAGTGTAAAGGCGAAAAATAGGGCACCGCTCAAGCAATGACGTTTACCTGGAGCCGCACGCAGCCACGCCGGGCTCCCCTGGCCATGTTTTCTTTAGACTGAAATGTCCAAGCAAAGCGGCGAAAGAAGCATTGCAAATTATAAGACACCGGCTCTGAGCGTTGCGACAGCTCAGCGAGAGCATGCAACTACGCCCAAATTGTAGGGCCGCGGAATGCACGGCCCCGAAGACGGGGGAAAAGCAGTACGTACGGTGTAGTAGGACAACAGTCCCGCATTATCGTCTAGCACAAACCAGCGGTACTGCCAGCCTTTCATGACGTTTGTCCATTTGCTCAGAGGTCCTTCGACACTTGATGCAGCCATGTTCACCTGCCGACCATGGCACCCATGGTTGCGAGGCGGATCGTCCGATATGCCGCACAGGAGCACCATCACGCCCACATTAGCTCACAAAAAGGGATCAACGCCTTCGTTCGTGGGAAAGCAACGATTGTCGGCTGTTGCAAAATATGTATGACAGAGCAGGCATCGTGCGCCTATACATTCACCGTTATCTCGGGTTTGATGGGTGACTAATACATGAACACAGGCAACACCCACTTTACGTCAGTTTCGGTTTATATTTCAGCCAAGCCGCAATGTTGATTTGCGCTGCTTTGTTACTGTGAGCCCTCTTTCAGTTTCAGCGTGAGTTTTCTATGCGCGCTTTAAGCAGGAATGGTCTGTTTATACAAATACACATACAAAAAAAAGGGGGGGGGGCGTCGCTAGGGCACGTGTTTAACTGTGGAGCTGCTTCCAGCAGGAGATCTATTTTTAAAGCGAAACTCTCTAGTTTCTAGCGAATCAATGTCCGTAGACCAAACCAAAGACCATGGACCGATCGCGAAGATAACGAAATACTGGGCCGACCCACAGCGGAGCTGAAGCAGGTTTATTTAAAAGCGATAATACAATTCTGTGAATTGCATCTAATAGCACAACTACAGCGGACAAAATTGATATGTTACACATGAATATACAAAAAAAAGATTAGTAATATATGGAAATACAGCTTTTCCAGAACCCTTCTAAACAAGGTAACAAACTTACGTGAAATGTAAAATGACATATCGAATTTGTCCGCACTGAATGATCTGATGGATGCCTTTTACAGAACCGCGATATCTGTTTTTGATGCAGAGCTACGAATTTGCAAACATCGTGCTTCTATTTTTTTTTTCAAACTGTCAAATATTTGAAAATTTTTTAAAGAGAATTCAAACCCTAAATCGAACTTCCGCTTCCAACAGTCACTAGAATTTAACTTTCTCTCTCAATTGCAACAAATGGTCCAGGAGTTATCTCAGAAAAACGTGTTTGCCTTTTACATGTATTTGAATAGGCCGCGTTCTGAGTTGGGGCGAAAGCTTCCTCTTAAGAGGACCGATTTTAATGAAGTGTGTTGCATTAGAGTGACAAAGTTAAATTATAGCGACTGTTGAAAGCGGAATTTCGATTTAGGGCTTGAATTTTGCTGCAAGAATTTTTAAAAATGTGAAAGTTTGAAAAAAATAGAAGCACGCAGTTTACAAATTCATAACTCTGCATCAAGAACAGATATCGTGGTTCTGCGAACAGCATCCATTAGATCATTGAAAGTGCACAAATTCGATATGTCACTTTACATCTTACGGGAATTTGTTACGTTGTTTACAAGGGTTCTGTAAAAGTTGTATTTCCGCATTTAAAAAAAAAATTGACATTCATGTGTAGCATATCAATTTTGTCTGCTTTATATGTTCTATTAGATGCAATTCACGTAATTTCATTATGATTTTTCGTTGCTGAGTTACAGAGTTGTAAACTTGATAACTTCTTTCTTTGAAAATTTTTGATTTTTGCTAATTTTTAATAGATACTTTACGACATAAATCAAAAATTAGAAGCTAAAAGTCACTAGGTTTTCAGTTTTTCTTTTAAATGCAACAAACCTCATCAAATTTGGTGTAGTGGTTGTCGAGAAAAATGAATTCTTCTTTTACATGTATTTAGATCGGAGCACCAGAGCTAAAGCTTTAGCTCGGGCCCAACTCTGACGCGGCCTATTCAAATACATGTAAAACACAAAAACGTTTGTCTGAGATAACACCTGGACCGATTTTAATGAAATTTGTTGCATTTGAGAGATAAAGTTAAATTCTAGTGCGTAATTTTGATTTAGGGCCTGAATTTTGTTTAAAATATTTCCAAAAATTTGCGAGTTTGAAAAAAAAATAGAAGCACGAAGTTTACAAATAAATAGCGCTACATCAATAACAGATACCGTGGTTCTGTAAATGGCATCCATTATATCATTCAAAGCGGACAAATTTGATATGTCAATTTATATATTAAGTGAATTTGTTATGTTGTGTACAAAGGTTCTGCAAAAGCTGTATTTACACATTACTCAATTTTTTGAGATTCATGTGAAACATATCAATTTTCTTCGCTTTTGATGTACTATTAGATGCAATTCACAGAATTGTGATATTGTTTTCGATTGCTGGGTTACAGAGTTCTAAACTTGATAGTTTCGTTTTTTTTTAATTTTAGATTTTTGCCAGTTTTTAATAAAAATTAGGGACCGAAATCGAAAATTTGAAACCAACAGTCACTAGATTTTAAGTTTTTTTTATTCAACAAACTTCGCCAAATTTGGTACAGTGGTTGCCGAGAGAAATGAATTCTCCTTTTACATGTATTTATAGATAGGAGCACCCCAGCTAAAGCTTCCTCTGAAGAGGAAGCTTCTCAAGAGGAAATTCGAAAATTTTCAGAAATGGGAACTATCAAGTTTACAACTCTGTAACTCAACAACCAAAAATGATATCACAATTCTGTGAATTGCATCTAATAGCACATCTAAGGCGGACAAATTGATATGTTATACATGAATCTAGAAAAATGTACTACTACGAAAATAGAGTTTTTGCAGAACCCTTGTACATAACGTAACAAATTCACACAAGATATAAAATTACATTTTGAATTTGTCTGCTTTCAATGATCTAATGGCTGCCGTTTACAGAACCACGATATCTGTTTGCAGAGCCATTAATTTGTAAACTTCGTACTTGTATATTTTTTAAAACTTGCGAATTCTTGAAAATCTTCCTAATGAAATTCAGGCTCTAAGTTGAAACTACGCTTCCAACAGTCACTAGAATTTAACTTTATCTCTCAAATGCAACATATTTCATTAAGATCGGTCCAGGGGTTATCCAAGAAAAAACGTTTTTCTGTTTTACATGTATTTGAATAGGCCGCTTCGGAGTTGGGCCCGAGCTACCGGAAGCGTGGGGGTGCCCTACGGCTCAGGGCGTCAGCACGGCCTAGGCCAATCGCGCGCGCTGGTAACCGAACAAACATGGCAAACACGACCTCCGGTCACGCCCCCTGGACAACTTGAAGAGCGCCAGATTCGGCGTAAAGGAACCACTGTGTTAGTGGTTATTGGATATACGCGTATGCCTTTGCTGTTACCATTTTGTTCATGACTTTTTTTCGACCCCATCCAATTTCATCGCTATTCAACATAACAGGTCAGAGCACACTAGTTCAGACCAACTTGCTTTCCTTTCGAATAAATTACCGTTACACTCGCAGTAATACAGTTCGGAACAAATGCCATTCAGCTACCGCTTAACCTTCAAAACAACCATTCGATTGTTTATTCTGTGTTTTTTCTTTAAAGCAAAGCAATTATTCTGCCAGCGTGCCGCAGAGGAATGTCTCCCGCGACGATGCAGGAGGAATGCACGGGATGTTGTTAGGGTTGGTGTCTGGCACCACGTGCAGAAAGAACTTTCATCCGACCATCTTCGTCAAAATGAGGCGTGACTTCTCCTGTGATGGTTGGCGTCGCGCACTACGTGCAGAAAGTACTTTCTCTCACCCGAACTTCTTCCACCAGGCCTCGTCGAAATGAAGCGTGACTTCCTAATTCGCCATGACCATTTCGAGTATCTGCCTGTCTGGCGGAAGCCCCGCAGTGTACAGGCCTCTTTTGTGTGTGTGTGTGTGTGTGTATGTGTGTGTGTGCGTGCGAGTTTAGAGAGACCGTTTCCTCGAAAAAACTACATGAGAACTTCCACGAACCCGCAACGCGCAGAAGAGACCGACAGGCATCTACAATTCCAGGAGGCGTGACGACCTCCTCCTTGCAGCAGTCTCGGTATAACCAGAGGAGGAGGGGCCCTCTTTCTGTGCCGGTCACGTGACGTCGACGGAAGCAAGATCCCTCCCGCGATTGTAGAGAGCCTATTTATGGGGCTCCGAAATGTACTTTTGATGACTTCATGCACTTCTCATTTTCTTTCATCAACCTTTGAATAAACCGTGCAAGTTTCGCACTAGAAATCGTCTCGTCCTCGCTTGGTCGCCATGGTCTACCGGATGCCTGCAGCCCGCCGACAACGCCACGCTACCCAATAAGTAACGTCGGTCGAGCTTCGATAGGCAGGCGCCGCTACAACTCGGCAGCAGTACGATACGCTACCCTGGAGTACGCAACAATGTACAAAATACGAGGAGCGGAAGCAAAGCGGTTAGCCAATCAGAGAACTGAGGGATAACATTTAATGTCGCAGGAGAGCACGTTACAAGAGTGCTCAAAGCATGTATAAGGTAACAAAACTGTGTTATCGTGCGTTAGAACACTAAATTATCACAGAAGACTATCATTCCGTGATTTGAGAATGGTTTGCTGTAAAATGTCATAAATAAGCAGAAGTTAACAGACTGGTAAACGAATATATAAAGTTAAAAGAAGCGAAGAAATCTCTGCTGAGACGTAAAAACATAGTAAGGAATGAACATGTATCGAAGGTAAACAAATTTTAACAGACTGTTAGAGGAATAGCTGAAATTAATAGAAGAGAGTTCTAGAATGAGATGTAAAAACAGAGCCTGGAATGACCATGCAACACAGGACCATAATGCACGCTCACAAAAGTTCCAGACAGCCCAAGCAGGGAATGTGCCATCTGAACGAGATTTACCACTGATATTCGTAATGCACACATTCAATCGCTCAACGCTAGATGCCAAAGTTCATAATCCCCGCAGTTGACCTGGTAACGCTGGTGAGTTTCCGACAAATACTTCGTATTTGTTTGATCGCTTAGAATGTCAACGCAAATTTCACAAAGCGCTTCACATGTTACAAAATTTTGTTATCTCACATTGCACAAGCAACAAATTTATAGGGCAACTCCGGCGATTTTTTTTTACAATATCAAGGTAAAAAAATGACATTTTTAGGTTCCGGAGATCCCCCTGACACACATCTATTCGTAAAATTGTTCCCGAAATTCCGAAGTTACCCATACTAAATGAGAAAAAAAGAGCAAAAGCGAAACAGAAACCTCACCGTGCAACCTAGCGAACATTTTCGTGTGACGTCATGAGCGGTATACCTGCGGGGAAGGCGCGCAATGCATGCCGGTCCCGTCAGCGCGGTGACCACGGGTAGCCCTAACCACTGATTTGATACGTGCTGCCTACTGATTAGGCGTGTGACCAGTGGCGTAGCAACAGGGGGGGCCGGGGCCCCCGGGTGCAAGGGGCCAGTGGGGGGGGGGGGGGTGTCATACACGTTTGAAGACACTCTTTCCGCCGGCTACACCCGGGGGGGGGGGGGGGTGACAGAAGACCTATGGGCCCCGGGTGCCAGACGACCTAGCTACGCCACTGCGTGTGACGCCTCCTAAATGAAACGTTTCGCACACTCCCTACAATATGCTATGGAACGTTGTTTTCCGCATTAGTATGTCCATTTATAGATGCGCTATATGCAGGGAAGAACGTCGCTGAGTGTCCAAAGCACTCACCGTTGCATTTGTTTACGTCGACATGCTACAGCAACCACTCGTCGTGCGCTTGATAAATATGCAAGCAGCGCGTCAATGACACCAAATACTGTCAGAAGATACCAAAACACGCAAATTTTGTGCACGTAAGGTCTGACGAATCACTCTCAGGTCCCGCTGGTATGATCGAGTGAACCGACACCTTGGAAAACAGCGCGCGGGAAACAGTAGTACGCGTTTTTATGCTGCCTACAACCAAAGAACGGAAGACACTTTGTCGAGACTAAAGTGTGAAGCGGCGGAAGCCTGACACCTTCGCCGATTTGTTGTCGGAAACACCACGGAGGCACACAACTCGTACATGTTATGTGAACGTTTGTTTGTTTATTAAATGCCTGCAACGTCGTTTACGCCTATGTCTATCGTTTCGATGTCTTCCGAGTCCATCATTTCAAAGCTGTCATCTGGGAGGATGTCGGCTTCAGTGGCGTAGCAACAGGGGGGGCCGGGGGGCCGTGGGCCCCGGGTGCAAGGGGCCAGTGAGAGGGGGGGGGGGGGTTGTCATATACGCCTGAAGACACCCCTCTTTCCGCCGGCTACACCCGGGGACGGGGGTGCCAGAAGACCTATGGGCCCCGGGTGCTAGAGGACCTAGCTACGCCACTGGTGGGCTTGCAACTCATGGCTGGTGAACTCCTTGTACTTTAGTGGGTCCACATCCAGGACAGTTTAACTGCTTTATGGTCACTGAAGTGCACAGATATGTAATCAAGGTTGGTCACACTACTGCGGGTGCTGAAGACGAGGTCTAGACAACTCCCGTGGTTGGTAGCGGCTTTGCTGGGCGGGGTATCCAACTTGAGCATTGGTGGCGGTCACCGCGCTTCCGAGTTTCTTGGTACCTGGGTATGCAGCGAGCCGCTTCAAACGCATTGCCTCTCTTGCGTGGGCCCGTCGTGACCCTGGACTCTGTACGTGGTGTCGGACGCGCCTCGCCACCCTGATGCATGCGACGTATTGGCCTCGAGCTCCACCACATGAAAAGCTGGCGCCACCGTCGGCGTGACGTGCTAGGAGGGATCACGTGGACATAGCGGCCGCGTCGGCTGCTTCGGGCGCGCCGAAGCGAGCTGAAAACGAGTTTAAATTCCCTCGTACGCTGCGGTCCTCATTTAGTGGCGCAATTTTCCCGCTTCGAGTGTCTCCTTTACAATGCTTGAAAGCACTACAATAGGTAGTGGCCGCCTTTGAAGGCGCGCAACACGGTAGGCTACTGCTCGGTGCCGCAGGGCCGGACGCACGTAACGGAGGCCGGTGTCAGCCTTATTCACGCGTAGCCGCAGGACAAGGAGCTGCGTGAAGCTTGGCTCGCGAAATATAAAACCGGCAAACAGTCATCGGCTACAACTCGGGTATGCAGCAAGCACAGACGCGAGGAAGATTTCTGCTACGGCGCCCGGTCTGTGATGTTCTGAAAACGCGCACTGAGACGCTCGCCCGAGTCCGCTGCCCGATTAATGTCGTGACGGTTTGGTCTATGAACTTGTCGATGCTATAGATACTGGCAAGTTCAGTGGAGTGGAAAGGCAGCGGAAGAAGCACATTTAAATAAAGCATGGCATATGGTCATGTTTGTGTCATGAATTAATGCACTGGATTACAAAAAAGGAGCAGCAGGAAATTGCACGCTGAGAACACCGATAAACATACAGTGCGACGCAACTCGAGAAATAGCATTGAAAGTTCAAAGAATTTAGAACAAAAAAAAAAAAGATTGAATCGTCGCGACGGCACATCACAGTCACCGTAGGCGTCGAAGTCTCTACAATGAAATTATTTTTTAACAGCTGTAATAGCGCCCACTCAACAATGGTTGCTTGCATACTGTCAAATGCTCCTATTCTGCGGCCTAAAGCTCATGGCACGGTGCGAAAACGCGCGCGCGGAGAAAGCGAAACAGTGCGCGGGCAAGCATGCAGATGCGCAGTCGGTCGCTGCGAATCTGCGCGATAGCTGCATTGAGGCTTCGTTCTATTACACTTCATTTAGTTATACAAACACTATAAGAACATATTTCATGCATGGTTTGCTCTGAGCGTTTACCTATCTTTCACGCAAGAAGCCGGTTCGGGAGACTCCATCGCGGCGACCGCGCGCAGTGGCTTTCACTGTACGTATTCGGTAAAGAGATAGCGTACGTCTGTAAACAATTGTGTGCTTTCAGTTTGCCCAATATTATTATTTAGACAGCAAGAAACTTCTCTCGTTTCGAAAGTACTTACAGAAATGTCCGGGAGAGCTCACGCGTAGTGTTTTCAGTGAGCGCTGACAGCAAAACCTATGAGGAGCGCGCCACGTGATCCCTCATACTACGCCAGCGAGGCGCTTCCGATAGATGGCGACTCCGTAACTCCTCGCCGCCATATTTCTGGAGCGCCGCTTGCGTTCAGCGGCTGTCGCACGTCGCGTGTTGGGAGACACTGGTTTGGCTAGACGGAGCATCCTCCCCACACGATACCGCAAAGTAAACTGCCGCCACCGCCGCCGCCACACCACACCCAAGCAGACGGTCACCACGCGCGCCTCAAGACTGTGACGTCAGGCCACACAGCGCCCAATCAAGGTGCCACCTCAAGCGCCTGACGAAAGTGACGTCAGGACGCACCGTAGAACACACGGCCGCCACGCGCGCCGATGTGATGAGTCATCCCGCGTGGCGCCGAACCACCCCGACACCCGCACTTGACGACAGTGACGTCACGCACGCGAGCCAATCAGGAGGCGCACACCTGCGCCTATTGCGACAGTGGCGTCACGACACAGAGGACGCCAATCAAGAGGCCGGGAAGCTGCGACAGTTTCTGCTAACGGCAGATGACCTTGACAATGAGCCATTAGATGCTTCCGCCTTAATATTCGTAGTATTTTGATGCACACAATTCATTTCATAGCGTATTGAAATATTAAGACGTTGCGCGTATGATCGTTTATTTACAGAGCATATAGTTCTCGCGCGGAAATGGCAATGCCGGTACTGATAACTCTGGCAGCTGAAGACGGGGGTTGTTTACGCTGCTGTATTAAAGGGTACTCCCCTTGTTGCCTATTCGACATACAAGGCAAACAGTGCATTTCAGAAGCTAAATAATGAGTCAGCATAACAATACTTAAAAATATACACCCATGTGCATAGCAACTTAATTTAGGAAAGTACTAAATTAAATGATGTGGTTTTACGTGCCAAAACCACTTTCTGATTATAAGGCACGCTGTAGTGGAGGACTCCGGAAATTTCGACCACCTGGGGTTCTTTAACGTGCATCTAAATCTAAGTACACGGGTGTTTTTCGCATTTCGTCCCCATCGAAATGCGGCCGCCATGGCCGGGATTCGATCCTGCGACCTCGTGCTCAGCAGCCCAACACCATAGCCACTGAGCAGCCATTTGATGTCCTGTCTTTGTGCACGCAAAAGTCTCCAAAGAACCATGTACAACCAATTCACCCGAAACTTAACGCTTCTACCTCGAAGAGTAAAGATTTCAAATAATTTTTTGTCGCAAGACCCATAGCTCCTCTTATCTATGCCTCCCGTGATGCAAGCCGCAAAGGAATTTCTCGGCTTGCCACAAAAACATGAAGCCAGCCACATGCATGTAATACCTAGTATGCACGAAGCCTTCTGCCCTTAAGAACAAGTGGAAGGGCCAGATGCAGGCACCACTGGCAGTACGAGCCAAGGGCAGCACGTGGAAATGCGCGCAACAGTCTCAACATTAAAAAAAATAGCAGAGGAGACTAAAGCAAAGCTTTTCTTTGTGGGCCTTGCTGGGTTTCGTGACCGTGGGTACTGCAGCCTGTGCCGAATAAGCCAACCCATCACGGCACAGCAGGTGCACCGCAGGGTTCCTTACAGCACCACCAAATGGCACTCACCTGCGCACGTCTTCAGCACCGGCCGTGTGGAGGAAAGAAAAAAATAAAGCCAGAAAGCTCGCCTTCGCACATCCACGCCTGTGCGGTAATGAGGAAGTAAACACTTCTTGCGGATAAAACAGATTTGAACTGCACTATGTACATCTGCGCATGCAGCCTCAGAAACCACGATGCGTTCAAGGCTCCTGTAGTACTTGTGAGTCGGCAACTATGCTCAACAAAAGGCTCGGTATAATTTGTCTGTTCTCGTGTGTGCATGTGCATGTACTCGTGTTTCAACTCTAAGTGCTCACACATAGCTTTACTGTACGCAGATACCCACTCATACGATCTCAATTTTTTTTTTGCTTAAATGGGCATCGATAAAGCAACCTAGGCGCAAAACCGTGTTTATTCCTAACCATTTATTCATGAACATTCATATTTAAATTCTTTGGCAGGGCATATTGCATCGTATCCCGAAACACATTCCTGAATTCGTTTCGCTAGAAGCCATTGCTCTGGCTATCAGGCCCAGGCTGCCCTTGGTTGTTCCATGGTCCTGGTCCTTGATGCTGGAAACCAGGCTGCCATGCACCTTGCCATATTTCGTTTTGTCGTGAGACATGAAAGGGATGCAACCCACTGAAGCGTCTGGCCCTCCAGTTGCCCCTGCGTGCTTTCGGTCGCTCGGATGGTGGGACTTCGATGGCATTCTTGATTACCTGTGCAGAAGCCAGTGACAAAGTTGGAATTGTTAGTGAATCATAAGCCTACCCTGATGACTGAAGGCATACATACACAACAAATGGCCTTGCATCTCTAGTGGATTCAAGAACGCAAATTTGAGTGTTGAAAGCTCTACTACACTCAGGTGCTCACAATATGTCACAAGAAACTTACGAAGCTTTGTTTCCGCAAAACAAAGCCTGAAAAGATAAAAATTGTAGCTAAAAAAACAAATTATTTGCAACAAAGTTGTGAGGATGACCAGGCAAAAAGAGCTGAAGCCTGTAGATTGAGGGCAACCTGCCAACTCAGACAGGGCAACTTAATAGCAGCTGACTGAAAGCATGCATTTTACTCAGGAGTTAAAAAAAAAAAAGGTCTCCAGTCCAGACTGTGAAGGTGGTTGAACAATGAAGCTTTGAACGACTGCAATGGGTAGCCCTCGTGACTAAGGTTGAAATTATTCGTGCGGTGGCATTCACATGCACTTCAATGTGCTTTTACCTTTAGCCTAAGACGTTTCAATGGCCTGCGACTTGGATTGTGCCGCTACTTCGTGCGCCTACAAAGAGTGTATCAGAAGAGAAATTTGCCGCACCTCATATGCGCACTGCTCTTCAGGAGTCCTCACTATACATGGCTTTCCCATAGCACTGTCACAACACAAATAAGTTACTAGGCAAGTTGTTTTACGTACGATGTGTAAAAGAAGAAAGTGTAGTTATGTCACTCCCTGTTTCATATGCTACAGTCATGCTGCCATCGCCGCCGAAGCTTGTGCAACAGTAATCTTTACCGGGAAATGTATGTGCGGAGCGCCACATGCTTCACACTGCATGTAAGTGCAGGAGTGCCTTATCAATTATGTTGTTCAGATGCTAGTTTTGAGCTCCTTTATTGAACGTATGCTGTTCTGTATGTTTTATGCGTCATTCTAAAGAATGTATACACTGTTCGCTTCACTTTTCCAAGTGACTGTAGCCTCTGCCTTATGCGGGTATGAGCCATTGCATTTGGGGGTGTGAGCCATAGATGACGATAGTTCTCTGTCAACGTTATGGCACGAAGGAATCCGAGGATCCTAGCCATAGACAGCTTCACTGTAAAGAAAAAGACCCTTATATTGAAAGACGAAAACCATGATGAGATTTCAGAAACAAAATTATTGCAGAAACATTTCGCACAACTTTAAAAAAAAAAAGGTATGTGTAGCAATGAAACGAAAGAACAAGAAGGAAAGAAGGCCCGAGTACGCCCAAGTATTAATCTTGGTCACTTTCAGAAGACAGTGCAAAGTACTGGGTGCTCCAGCGAGAACTTCTGTGGTATTCTTGAAATCTGGGCTGCAGAGATAACAGCATTCTTCTGTTGGTACCACATTATGTGCCTGGTATATTTAATTCATACACAACAAACATTTTGGATTGTGTGACTGCAGAATTGAAGCTGACTGCTCAAGCACGTATATTTATGCCCTCGTCACACAGAAGTTAGTTCTATAACCAGTAGGGATGTGAAACCAGATTTCGTATCTAATATCAAATATCAGAAAACTTGACAAACTTTTCTGCTCGCAAATTTGGGGCAATAAACACAGTGCTGCACATGCTCACCATGCTAATCACATTACAACAATCCTGCTAACTAGTATAAGTAACTTGGCCATCTATGAATCGAGATATATGATACGCTCTACTCTCATCAAACGGAAGACCATATTAGTATGCCAGCACTAATAACCCAGTCCATACATGGTCTGGAAAGCTCCAAATGGCACGAATCTGAGCGTGAACAGTGAACTCGCATATTCGATGTGCTCAGCATGTCTTCCAGTGGCTAATTGGCCAGATTTCCAAACATGCTTCCATGCGTTCCCTCTGTTCACATAGCGTTTAAATCGTTTCGATAGGTCCAGTCAGCCTGGTCGAACCTTGTGCCGATAGATTACATACCATGGGAACACTATGTGTGTTAGGGCACCAACCACAACTGGGCCATTCACCGAAGGTACCTCAAATACTGCCAAACCTCGGTATAGTGAGCCCCGATGTAACAAACAATTTTTATTTCCCGATCTTAGTTCCACCAAAATATGTGCATTTTTTTTTTCGGTTAAAAAGTAACTTCATGACACGGTTTCGATTAAACAAAGTTTTGGCTATTTCAAGCATGTACTCAAAACCTGTACAGCTGGTAAATCTAGCAAATTACTATGGAAATGTCAATTGAGGGAAACGTTATTTGCAAGCATCCTTTCACATGAAATTTCTAGTGGCAAAAGACCATTGAGGCACGTGCACTGGGACGCAGTATGCAGGAAACAACGCTGCGCCATTTGTGACGTAACGACTTGCGGAAGCTGCGGGGTAGGCGACAGATCGAAGCGCTCGGCGAAACACGAGAAAGGTCGATTCCCTCAGCGCAACGGGGATGGGGAATGGGCAAACACGCAGTAATGTGATAAAACACGCGCTACAGAAGAGGGGGGGGGGGGATGCGCAACTATCTGCCCTCACCTCCTAGCATATGCGTCTCCTCTACCCTTTCTGCAGCTGTGCTTGGCTGTCCATGTGCGGGACCAGGCGCTGTATCTTGGAAGTGATCTTCGGCAAGTGCAAAGAAAAGCCGAGATGTTTGGTACCTTCCTGCGCATTTTGTTCCCATGTGTCGAGTGTTGGCGGTCCCTCACATTGCGACAGCATGTTCTTGGTCATCGAGTGATCTTTGTCCGAGAGTGTGTGACACCAATAAAGCTACAAACCTTACTTCTCGTAGTTGTCCCTTTACTTTCGCCATCGATGCTACACCCTTTCGGCGAAACTGTGATATTTCTTTACCGAAGATTACCTCAAAGATACGGCTCATGGCTCACGTGTACTGTAGACAGCCATGCACATAAACAGTCGACCACAAAATTTTATGAACCACGGGATCTGAGGTAAAGGTGTACATCTCCACAACCTCATAATGCAGCTTGATATTCCCATTTCCATCATCGACTCGGATATGAGAACAACATTGTGAGGTGCAGTTTTCCCACCTACTCTTGTAGGCTGCTCGGAAATTCGATGTTTTTTGACATGCCATAGTCTGCGAACTTTTGTGGTTGACTTTACAGCAAGGTTAGAGGAGGATAGACATGTGCACAAGGGGGAGAGGACAGATAGGTGCCTGTCCCCTGCTTCCCTTCAGTGCCTTCTTGCACTTATTTATATTTCGAGGGTGCCATCTGATGATGGCTGCAATCACCAAACACAGTCAGCCATAGCGCCCAATTTTTGTAGCACTGGGCAGCGCAAAATGCAAATCTTCGATGGCATGAGCCACGCTGATGCATTGTGCTCAGCCCGATCTGCACCGCATGCGCCGACACTCGTAAGAACGCTGTTATGGCCCGACCTTGCGATTTGTTTAGAAGTGATTACTGACAAGACACTATCCATCAGAAATGTTCTGGGCATTCGTGAAATAATTTTTTTACTACTAAAACTAAAACCTCAAATTCAGTTACATCAAAGTTTGAATGTATTCGAGATATCGAATGATAGATATTTGATTCACGAATTGAATTATTTGAGCATTCTCTATTCGATTCAAAATCAAATATTCGAGCAGTTGCGCACCTCTAATTAGCAGATAATGACATCCGAGACAATGAAATGACACATAGTGCTAAATGAAAACTGTCGCTTGCACATTATCATGATGAGCAGGTGTAAGAGAATAAAATGTACAAGGTTGAGTACAATGAAATGACACATAGTGCTAAATGAAAACTGTCGCTTGCACATTATCATGATGAGCAGGTGTAAGAGAATAAAATGTACAAGGTTGAGTAGAAAGGAGGAGTAGTGGTGGTTGCGGCAAGTAAGTTAGCTGAATGCTTATTTTCTCACCTACAATATTTAAGTGAAGTGCACATTGATTACTGCCTGCAATGTAGCATCTCATGGTGTCGTATGAGTATGTAGGTCATTACAATGTGGAACTGAGTGGAAACCAAAGCCAAATCAGCCAGCCTGTAATCTTCACAAGGCCCTACCTGCTCCAGTACACTCTCCAATGCAGTGTTCGGGGCTGACAAGGGTGACAGGTTTATCAAATAGAAATATCTTTTGCAGACACCCTGGTCACTCCCTCACCCAGGCAAGGTGGATGTACAGACAAAGCTCGCATAAAGGTACGGAAGTTCGTACGCAATTTGACGTAACCGAATGTCCACAAGCTTTAGCTGTGGCATATTAATTACACAGTCATTCTGTAGAAAGTGCTGCAGATCAAAAACACAGCAGAGTTACGTTTCTATGACCAAACACCTTGCGCAGATTCTGCATAATCACCTGCGAAGTATGAAATGAAGTTTAACATAAGCAAATTTCAGTCAACTTCTTCTGCAAAACAAGAAAGCACCCGTCAGAACTACAGTGAGTAGGGACGGAATATAAAAGGAGATCAAAATAAAGGTGTGCTTATTTTAGAAGAGTTATGGCTGCTAACGCCATGCAGTCTCCTACAAGAATTACTAGAAGGAACTCTGACGCTAACGTCTATGGAAGCCTCATAACCGTGGTGTTTGTATGGCGCACGAAAGTAGGAAAGGAAGGACAGAGACGAGTAAGGAGTGCTATGGGAGCTGCAATCATGGCGGTTCAGCTAGCATGGGAATGATAGTGAGCACAGTGGAACGTCGTTAAGATATACCAGATTACGCCATAGCTCTGCTTTAACAGTAGCCGAACTGAATCTCCTGACAGTGCTGCCACTGAACTTGATGCATTTCGCGATTACTTAAACCACAGTGCTTTATCGTATACCTGTTGGTTAACACGTAGCTCTTCTTTACGTAGTGAGATTTTCGGGGCAATGCAGACTCAAATAGCACATTCTTCTTAAAAGCACGTTGTAAAGCTGGCATGTGAAACAGACGCGCAACGAATTTGCAGTCGCTGCACCACCACCCTTGATGTAACACAGCCAGCGCAGGCCACACAGCTCGGCCTGTGGTTCGACTTGTGTGCGATCTCCGAGGTGGAGTGCAATTTTGCATGCTATTTCACAGGTATTCAAACACCCTGCCAGCTGTGCTGTCGGCACGTAGCAAGCGTCCACTGCGAAAGGTGCTGGCCGCATCCCAAAGCATGTGATCAATTGTTCGATGCTATCATTAAGCTTGTTAGAAGCAACACTCTCAGTCGTTTTTCTTTTGTGCACTGGCTTTTCTCTGAGGGCTTAATGTGGTTTTTATGCTAGCACAGTAAGCACATTTCATGTGTGAAAGGACGACAAGATGCCGAAACATCAAACCCTCAACATCGAGAAGAAGCATGATATCATTTGCAGGATAGAATATGGCACAAAGAAATCGGCATTAGCTTGGGAAGAGACCTGCCATTGACAAAAGGTCACAGCGTGTGGAATGCAAGGAATACTGCTGGACAGTTATATGGCTGCTAACGTCAAAAGGTGTCGTTTAAGGGAATCAATGCATCTGGATAACAAAAAGGCATCAGTGCTTTGGCTCAAAAAAAATCGCAACGTCTTAAAACGTTCCTGTCAGTGGGCCAGCCCCCCTGTACTGTGATCAGACATTGTGAGCTACAGTTTCTGCTCGAAAATCTTCCCAGGGCAGGCCAAAAATAGGCATTTTTAACGGGAGACGACACAATTTTTTGTTTTGGTTTAAACCAGGTGGTTACCGACTATACTAGAATCAGTGCTCGTACTTCGTCTAACCTGGACCTTGTTTTCGTGTATAATCACCTGTTGCCTTTGCTAACCGACTGTGAGACCAGTGATGCTATCTCGGACCAGAAACTGGTAGTGCCGTCTTTGAGCCTTTCCGCCAACACTGTCAACCATCCCCGCTAAAATGTTGTGTTAAACTTTGCTAGAGCTGATGATGTTAGGGTTCTGTAATTGCTAGAGGACTCTTATGAGAGATTCTCTTAACTTTATATGCATAATCAAAGTCCTGATTGTCTCTGGGAGTACTTTGCTAATTTGGTCATGTCTTCTATAAAGCTGTATATACCTAAGCATATAAAGAAAACCAGCAATAGAAGCCCTTGGATAACTAGAGAAACAATACACTTAAAGAGACAATTAAAACGAAAACGTAAAATATAAACAGAGGCCTAGCACTCAGACTCGATCCACCATTCAATATCTTGGAAGGAATCTTAAGATACTTGTGAAAGAATCTAAACAAAGGTTCTTTGGCATCACAATCCCAAAATTTCTAAAAGAAGCACTGGGTAAATTTTGGAGATATATTAATCTATCATCGAATGCTTGCTCAACGAGACAATCTAAAAAGCAATCTTCTTCTGAGAGTTTCAATGATTATTTTGCATCTGTGTTCACAAAAGATAACGGTATTATGCCGCGTATTGAATCTCCATCTGATAGGCCACCTATTGCTCACGTTGAAATTCCTGAACAAGGTGTGCTCAACCTTTTGCTTCATTTGAACATAAAGAAAAGCCCTGGACACGATGGCATCCCTTACGAGTTTCCTTATTAATATGCCGAATGGAATTCTAATTATTGTGCATTAATTTTTTGGTCTTCATATCGGTTTTTACCAAAGGTATGAAAGCAAGCTAAAGTGATTCCTATCCTCAAAAGCGGCGGTGCTGACAATTTAGCAAATTATCGCCCTTTATCAATTACTAGTACCTGTTCAAAGATGCTTGAACATATCTCGAAACATCTGTTAAATTATATTAATGGATATAACTTGTTATCTATCCACCACCATGGCTTTCGTCAAGGCCTATCCACAACATCTCAGCTCATCGAATTAGCCCTTGATCTTTCAGAAACTATTAACTCTCGGGGACAGACGGATATGATCTTCATGGACTTTGCAAAGGCATTTGATAAAGTGTCTCACCGTAAACTATTAGGAAAAATTCATGCTATGTTCAAGAATGCTTCTATTACACAATGGTTCTCATCCTATTTTCTTTCTCGCAAGCAATATGTCAAAATTAGTGGTACAAGGTCTCAGATTTCATGTGTTAAGTCGGGAGTTCCCCAAGGCAGTGTTTTGGGCCCCCTTTTATTCCTCTTATTCATAAATAACCGCCAAATGAAATAGACGTTTCCATCAGGCTCTTTGCAGATGACTGCATTATATACAATAAAATTGATACAGTAGGAGACCAGGATAAATTACACGCAAATTTACAGAAGATAAAGAAATGGTGTGATGAGTGGCAAATGGTGCTAAACCAGTTAAAAACTGTAGTTATGACAGTCTCTAGAAAGTTAAATTACGTAAAACTACTCTTATTTTATTAATAATCTTGAACTTATAAGAGTTGAGCAGCATAAGTATCTTGGCATGATTTTCACAAATGATGTTCGCTGGAACCACCATATAGATTATGTGTGTGCCAAGGCAAACAAGTCGTTCTGATGTCTGAGGCATAATTTACATTTACAACTCAAGAAACAAGACGTCCAGCTTATATAACATTAATTAGACCTATAACTGAATACGCAAAGGTTGTCTGGGACCCTTACATTGCTATAAATATATCAAAAATCGAAATAATACAGCATCTGGCAGTCAGATTCATATTCAATAAATATCGGCGGATGGACTCCCCTTCTCAACTTTGTGTACAGGCAGACCTATCGACATTACAGGCTAGAACTAAATATGAAAGACTTAAATATCTTTACCTAATAATTCATCATCATGTTCATATTAGGTATACAGACTTTCTTGAAATTATTTCTGGTGGAACCACTAGACATCGTCATTCTATGTTTATTTGTCCCCTGTTATTCATACCGATTGTTTCAAGTATAGCTTTTTTCCAAGAGCCATCAAAGAATGGAACTCCCTGTTCGAAGAAGCCGTTTCATCCTCATCAATTGATGTCTTCACAAAACACACTGGAGATATCCTTTTTTGTAAGTAATATACTTTACTTTGTATCTATGTTATCTTCAGCAGTTAATGCTGTTACCTCTTGGTGTTATTAATTTTCTTTTATTGTCTTTTTCTGTATTCAATGTACAATTTTCCATGTACAAAATATTTCATTTGTAAATGTTCGTATTCCACTCCTGCTATAGCCCTGTGTAAGGGCTGGCAGTATCTGTAAATAAATAAATAAATAAATAAATAAATAAATAAATAAATAAATAAATAAAATGTTCAATACATTCATTGTACCCTAAGCTTCTCCGAGACAGACGCTGCCAGTAAGGGGTTCACCATTAGGGTCACCATAGGGGTCCAGCACGCATGTTCCAACTAGTCAAGTTCAAATTATACGGCGAAGGCCAATTTCACAATCTAAACGAAATTTTGCAGTGCATGGCCACCGGCCCAGACCGTCACTGAGAAACTGGAGCAATTGCAGTCAAAGTAATGCAAGTGTACCTCTATAGCTCCTGCCATGAAACCATCAGAGGTGCACTTGTAGCTCACCTCTTTTCTCACTTCCTCGTCGCATCCAAGGATGGTGCTGAAGGAGAGCTCAGCAGGAAGACTGCTACATTCGCCCTTGCTGTCCTCGTCAGTCGTGTAGTCAAAACCATTCTTGTCAGCCAACATGACCTTCCTCTCTTTGCCTGTGATGAATTTCCCACTAGAAAAAAAAAAAAAAAAAGTGGGCAGTGTGTACACAAAGGAGGCAAAAAGAATGACTGACATACCTCACTATATGGCCATAAGGTACACTAAGTAGAATACTCTACCATGGAACCATGTAGCAATTTTTGATGAAGTAAATGAGTGAAAGCTCACACCCGAATTGAATTCAGGGGTTTTATGCACCAAAACCACAATTTTGTTATGAGGCACACCATAGTGGGGAACTCCATATTAATTTTGACCCCGAGGAGATCTTCAGCGTGCCCTCAATGCATGGTCGCACTCGCATAATGATTGCACTCCTGAATTTTGTCGTGAAAATTCTATTTTTTTCTTTCCCGTGTAATGATCGCACCCTGAACTCGTCGCAGTGATATGTCGTTTGCCAAGTCTGGCTAATGATGATCGCGCTTACCACCTGCCAATGACTCTCGAAGACATACCAAGCAGTCTGCACGCACCAATCATTCTTAAGAAGATGCTCCATTCCATTCTTTTCATCCCTTTCTGTATTTCCCTGAAGAAAACCTACAACCAAACTTACCTTGACTTTATTATTTGTGGGCTACATAATAGTCTTGGTCAACAAAAACAAAAAAGGCGCGTTTCGATACTTCTTGTCTGCACTCATGGGCATGAAACAAATCGCGAGCGGCAACAATAGTGGCCATGTTTACACTGATACATTAGAAGTATACCCTATTCATAAGCCGATGATTGTAACACAGCTAGGATATTTGCCCACCTTAGCAAAAACATACCATATTAGGATAGTAGTGAAGACAAATACCGCAGTTTCCGCAGCATGCCAGCCATGTGTTTCTATGTCACTGGCAGCTAAACGCGCCCATCTCTGTTTCTGTCCCCTCAAAGTGGACATGGCTACGTTATTGTTGCAAACTTGCCGATATTAACGATATTATTCCTTACTGATACAGAAGAAACTTTCAATGCGTGTAATGTACTCACGAGAAGAAAAAAAAATTGCGTTCGGTGCGTTTGGCTTGCTCCGCCGGCTACCATTTCTTTTTTTTGGGTGTCCCGCACTGTTACAGCAGAAGCCACCTGTTTGTTGACCTGTTGTCATCCCGCAGCAAACAAGAGATGCAAAAAAAAAAGAATTTTTTTTGCGGGAAATTTAACCCATGTAATGAATGCACCTGTGAATTTGTGTCATTTTTTAAACAAGAAAGTGCAATCATTATGCGAGTAAATACGGTAGTGTACATTACTGTAAATTATCAAAATTATTACTTTCTTAAATATTAACACATAATTATGCCCTTCCACAGTATTTTGGTTCACAAGACTCTGTGCTGCCTACAAGTCAGTCATACACACATGCGCTGGCTATGCGTTCCTAGAAGTGGGCATAGATATATAGTGGCCGCCAAGGCTCGCGCTGCTGTTTACTTCACCCTGTATGGAGCGATGGGTGAGGAGGACATCGATGCATCCTAGGATGGGTGGATGCAAGTGCTAGCTCGTGGTGTTGGAAGAAACCCAGCGACATGCGAGGCAAGACCATCTCAGGAGCACCAGTGCCCAGAAAGTCAGGAGAAGAGGCAAAGAAAGCTTCACTTCAAAACGGAAAAAATAACACTTACCTCACTTGTAGCGTGAAGCCGCAAAAAAAATTCATATGGGTTTTTCAAAATCTTTGCATGCGAAGCAAACATTTGTCCTGGTCCAGGGATTGAACACGCGACCAACGCCCTTCCAGGGTGATTGCTCTACCATCTCAGCTAACCAGGAGGCTAGCCGATTGAAGTGCGAGGCGACCTTTCTTATAGCGTCGGGTTTCCTCTGTAGTTTCCCGCTAGTCAGGTGGATGTCAATTTTTCCTTTCAAGAACCTTTCTCCACATTGCTGGCTTCCACAGAACTGATCTGCCATATTCATCGCCCATCACTTTAAGTTGCAGATTAATTCGCCCTGCACTGCAATTGGTAAGCCTCCCAGTTAGCTCGAGTGGCAGAGCGACCCCACCACAGAGGCGTTGGTCCCAGTATCAATCTCTCGACTAGGACGAATTTTTTACACTGCAAAGCTTTTTTTCTGTGAAACCGATAAGGATTTCCTTTGTAGCTTTGTGCTACAAGTTGGGTGGAGGTTTATTTTCCTTTTCCTAAGCCTTCCTCCACCTCTGGGATTTCGGCAGACATGATTTGCTCCTGCAAGACCCACAGGGCATAATAATGTTCTGACGAGGCTGCAACTTTTCCGCTAAGGCCACTTACGCTTCTGGCATCTTGGAACCCCATGAGAGGGCAATGTGTGTGAGGAGCAGATTGGTGCAGAGACGCACAGCCAGGGGCAGCCAGTGGATTCCATCTTTGGCTCGATGCTCCAACAGCATGCGCAGGTGATAGTGGATGTCCACCACATCGATGCCAAATTTGTCGGCTGTCTGCAAAGTGGACAGAAGGGGACAGAAGGAGGGTGCACCAAAGTGTGCGAGTGTTACAACAGAAGGGAAGGCAGCAGTCCTTAGCTGGGCAGAGTGCCTAAAGAGGTGCTAAACAAGTCAAAGTAAAATCCAATTATTTCATTTAACGACCAACACAACAGACGCTCTGCGACATAACTGCCACTAAAGAAATGCACACAAACCACAAAACACGAAACAAAACAATCATAACGACATAGGCAGAGAACTTTTCGCAGCAATTATGTCTCAAAGCAAGTACTAACTAAGCCAACGGCAAGTTCTTCTGAAACAAACAGACATACCTGCCAGCCTGTCAAGTTAAAAATTTGTAAAAGAACCCAGACACAACTGGGACGGAGGTAGGGGGGGGGGGGGTGAGTAGGTGAAATAGCAGACATCTTTCTAATGTTTTCCCTAAGCACAGATGCAATACGGGATGTACAGTAGAACCTCGTTGATACGTTCCCATTATGTACATCTTCCAATCGCAATCGTTCGCAATCGTGAACACAAAAGACGATTCTGTAGAGTTACGCTCATATTAAGTGCAGCTTGTAAGCTGCTCATTCCTGTGTTGAGTGACGTCGGTGAGCCTCGGTGTCATAACCGTGCGAATGAGCACAGCAAAAGATGAAAGCAAATGCGGAAAGCAGCAAAAAAGAAGAGCTTGTGAGGAGGAAAGGGGAAGAGGACGCTCCAGTGAAAGCACATGGTGGAAAGTATGCAAGCATTTTTGCATTCTTTGCATTGGACAGCAAATGTGGGTAGCTGATTGAGAGAAGAGAAAGATTATTAAATAGAATATTTAACAACAATGAGAATCTAGGCAGGTCATGCAATTTGTATTGCAGATAGATAGAAGCCAGTCAAGTTGACAGAATAAGAGGCAACCAAGAGAATGGATACAATGTTAAGGATTGCACAACAATAGATTGCAAGACACAGCTAGGACATTTGCAGCCATAAGACGACATCAGTTGGTGTAAGACAGGGGAAACTGCTTTTATCCTGAAGTAGACGTAGCCAGGTTATGGTGATAATTGGCAATGCTGTACTGTGCAAGTGCTTTATGAAAAGTCTGTTATGCCGGGCTCTATGGAAAATCAGTGCGCTGTACATACGACCCGCAATCATCATCATGCGAATTTCCTGGAACCCCTACGAGATGGTGCCCCTCAGTCATTTTGTAAAATGATGGCAGCTTGAAGAGAGACATTCAGAGACTGGCCGACAAGGAAGCGAGAGGGAGGGCTTGTCCAAGGAATGGGGGAGCGGGGCTCACTAAGAGCGGTTGGAAAGGGGGGGAGGGGGTATGAAGGAAAACTGTGTGTCCTCCCACTGTTTGCTTTTCAGGCCAGAGATGCCGCTTGCTGAATGCGTGTCTGCTCACCTTACAACATATCAACGGACGCGTACGTGCAATGCTGCCAGAGCTCTAACGCCACAGTTTCGCCAAATATGCTCTCACCGTCGTATTGGACATACATACAAGGCCTGGTAGCCTCTGGGGTTCTGCTTGCACTGCATAACAGGATATGCCTTGTGTGCTTGCTATCGCTGTCATTACTTCACCCTCCAAGAGAACTGTTTTAATAAAGGACTGCATATTTATGAACCTGAATTTGTGAATGTGGCAAGAAAGCTGCTACAGCTCCTTAGAATACATGTGTCACTTTCGTACTATGACCGATTTCATATTTTTTCCTCCTTTGATAGTATTTATTTCCAATCACCCGTAACATTGAGTGGTCACCACTTGTGATAATGAGAATTTCGCATCATGTCAGCCAACGATGAGCAAGAGATAGGGGAAAAGAAAGGAATACTTATATGGTAAAATCCATAAAGTACAAAACAGGGTACAGTGAAATCATGATATAACAAACTTCAGGGGATCATGCAAAACTGTTTGTTATTCTGAAAGGTTGTTATAGTGAAAACCTCAACCCCATCAACTCATCAGCTGTCACTGTATGAGCTATTCCCACAAATGTCACTGTTGGCCCTCGGTCTGCACTGCAGCTATTTTCCATAGATTCTGCCACCATGCACCACCGAACCACTGTATAGTAAAAGTGGCATGTGCAAAACAGACGCTGACCCTGAGCAAACCACCGACAACGAGAAAGTTTCATGTTTCCTCCTAAAGCGAGTTTCTTTTTATGTTTTCCACATTCCTTGCCATGAACGCCGCCACTATCTCCCTCAAGGCGGACACCTGAACTACTCCAAGGCACAAGCACATGTGAACGACACCGTCCAGAAAGTGCGACCATGTGGCATCCCTGTTGCTGAATTCTAATGGCAGATTTGGAGCATTTCTGCTAGCAGTTTTTCTGCTCCTTGCGTAACAAGTCTATTCCATTGAGAGATTGAGAGCGCCTCCCGTATCTTTCAATAGCGGATTGGGAGCAGCTCAGCTGCTAGGTCCACTCCACGGAGCAACACTCTACTACGCGAAAATTGACAAGTCGAACAGAAGTCACGCAATGTCAGGCGATCCACAGCCAATGTGCCGCTATGGCGCCCGTGAATGCAAACCACTGTCTCTTGGAAGCAATGAGTGGTGCTTCGCATCGTCAACTTGCACCGTTACTGCTTGTGGATAGGGATGATCTGTCTTAGTAGCTAAATCTGCGAATTGACCAGCAATGAAGACGCTTGGGAAGCTAGTGTATTCAAGCAAGCTTTCGACATTGTTTCAGCCACTGACCAAAACAGACCAAAAGTTGCATGTTTCGTCGACATCGTTTGCGAGTATTTGGATGAAAAGGTAACAAGGGCTCCTTTTCGAAAGTTTGCATTTTAACAGCCTTCCAGACTACAGGTGCGCCATGGTCAGCTGTGCCGTCGCACACGACGACTTCATCGCCCAAGTAGTCAGCGATGACCATGCAGTGGAAGATGATGACATGATAAGATAGAGGAAGCACTGGTGCCACCTTTGTCATTGCAGGTGATGCACAGACTGAATCGCACATGCCTGTTTATCAGTTTTGAACAGTACGAGGACAGTGCTCTCTGATATGTTCAAGCTCTTAAAGGTAAGCCTGAAGTGATCGCTTTTAGATAAAAGTAAGATAAGATTATCATGTATTTTTTTCCGTAAATAAATTACGACACTTTTATAAGTGCTCCTTTCATCACAAAACACAGACTTCTGTTGATCAATTTCATTAGCTCAATGTAGTTTATTTCGAATTCAGTGAGAGTCCCCGTAAAAACCGAATGCTGCACGAAATAAAATTGACTGACTCGTGAAACTTCTACCATACTGTGTTGTTGCACTGGTCCATTTGCAAAAACAACCATTTGTAATATAGAAAGGTTATACTGAATTACAAAGTGCACATGCTACTCAATGCAGTAAATTTTGGGAGTTTTTCTATGTATCAATGGGTGCAAATATATGAAAATATATAAAATATATTGGGCTTGGCAGTTTAGTCACAAAAGTGAAGAGAGTGAAGTTTGCTGCTCTTTTCTCTACAATCATTGTTACATTTTACCAGTCAATAAATATTCAGTTCTTGAACAGCATGCCTAGACTAAGCTAATGTTTATCTTACACTAAAGAAACTAAACCAACTTGTATGAACGAGTAATATACAAAACTATTTTCGTAAACCTCGTGCAAGACATTTATTACTGAACAGAAAACACGACTAAAATTGAATTTTTAACATTTTGCATCTAGCCAACATCACCAGTAAGTCAGTGCCACGCCAAGCACTTCAACATGCTTTCCCATAATTGGGGCACTTTGCTGCAGTAAAATTACTAGGGAACTCCCAAAGTTCAGCCTTGGCTCTCTAAAAATACGTTGTAGCCTATCTTTACTAATAATTTCCTCAGCCTGAGCAGATTCCATTTCGTGATGAGAAGGTGAAGTGGTGGGGGAATCGCAACACTGCACTGCTGCCTAGTATTTAGTTTTTGCATCTCTTCTAGCACGGCATGGCTTAGGATAAGAGTGGCTTTTATGGTACTGCAAAAAGGTAATTAGCCCTTTATGGACAAGTGCTGCCTACAGGCAGCACACCAGGTATATATATATACATTCCTTTTTGAGTTTCAGTATTGCGATCAGTTTCTGGCTAAATGCCTTTGGCCAACACCGAATGACAAGCAGCAAGCGCCATTCATTAGATTAGAGCAGGGACATCAGACGAGGAAGAAGTTCTGCAGGTGAGTTGCTTTCTTGTGATAGCATGATCTGAGGAGCGAGAGCTATGCAAGATCCTTGGCTGCAGAACTGTTAGTTCCAAACGAAGCCATGGGTGGCTTGGGGTCCCTTGCAGTGTTTGGCCCAGAGTTTCTCCCCTAAAGCTGAAAACATTTCCACGAAGTATTTTTTTTCTTTGTGTTGAATAAGCTTATTACCGGTGAATATTGCATACAGAGATAATCCTTGCATTGACATGTCTCGTCCTGAAAGAGCAATTAACCAGTATAGTTCAACTCGTCCTTCTCCTCCACATCCCAAGTGCAATTTGTTACCAAGAGGCTATACACGAGCACTGCGCACCTCTCTGCAGAAGGAGTTGGCCTCAAGGACGTGAAATCTCAGCGAGTACTTGAGGAACTCGAGCTGCGGTATGAGGAATCCGCCTCGCACATCCTGGGCCAGAGGGGCCGCCGTGAGCCAAATCACCAGAGATGTTGGCGGGAGTATCCGTTTGAGTTCGGTGAAGAACACGGCCAGGTTTGTCTTGTACTCCTCGACGCCATTAGGCCCCCAGCTGCAGGTGACAAATGTGGCCTTGTGAGGGTGCACTTCAAAACAGAAAAACGGGCGAGCCTGTGCAGAAAACAATCGTGGAGAGAATGGCAATGGAGGCAGTGTTAGTGCAAGAAGAAAGTGACGATCAAGCACGTAAATATTATGCCCTTATTGACCTAACCTTGGTGTAGTGAGCACACATAGTAACGAACTATTGGACAAAGATGTAAATCTCAAGTGCTCCTTGCATCAGCATGTAACGAATACATGCTTGCGATGAAAATGGGTATACCAAAGGTGTTTTTGGCTTGAGTAACGAGGCTTTAATGTTATTATTTACTTAATAATTACCGTCAGCTTGACTAACAGGCCTTGGGTAGGAGCGGGCGTTACATAATATTAATGTTTTTTTCAGACTTGAAGTATACAAATGGTTTAGTGGGTCAGCCAAAGTCAAAATGGGGTCATTTCAGACTGTACACAGCAAACAGCGAATAGACACACTATTGCAGCTTCACAAAGAAAAGCATAACTATACGAAACATACATACAAATTCACACACACAGGCAGATTAGGCCACAGCAGCGAAATGTTTAGAAAGCTATTTGACACTCAACAAAGAAAATATCGTGCCAGACAGTAAGAGGTTCTCAGAATATAGCAAATATTTACAAAATAGTATTACCCTGTGTAAAGTCTCTGAACGCAGGATCTGTGATTGGACCGAAACAGTCAAACAGGCACGTGTGGAACTAAAGAGGCAGTATTCCAAAAAATGACTGCAAAGCAACTGTTTGAATAAGACACAGCATCGTTAGATGATGGCAAGTCCAAATTAAAAAACAGCTACGAGCTCTGAAAAGGTCGCAGAGTATGGGCAACACTTCAAATAAATGAATTCTTGGGTGTACATTCCAAAACCACAATCTGTTTACGAGGCATGCTGTAGTGGGGGAGACTCCGAGCAAATTTTGACTGCTTAGGGTTTTTTAACGTGCACCCAACACACAGCATACGGGAATTTTTGCATTTCATCCCACGACTTCAAGCTTAGCAGTGCCACATAGTGGCTGCTAGCCTTGACAGCAGGACAGTTACGGAACAAACTGATTCCATATCTAAACATGGCATAAACAAGCATGCATGAAATTAGCTTGAGCATTGGATAAGGAATAACAAAACGCAAGTTCCACGAAACAAGCCATACTACAAAGTTTGCTATGATTAACAGTGCTAAAATAAGGAATATCACTGAAGCCAACATTTCAATGAGGGGACTTGTTTTTTTGTCAGGACTAAGACAATCCTAGGTAAACTTTTTTTTTAAAATTTCACACCGAACTACTTAACATCGTTTTACTTATTAAGTAACAATAAACAATTCCATTAACAGTAATGACAAGCAACTTTGGTATGACAAAAAGCCTGATAATGCTCGAGGTACGAGTCAAATGCAAACAGGAAAAAGAATACACTTAGACCTCGATATAACGAAGTTGGTAAAATCTTCAATTTACTTTGTTATACAGAAATGTTATTCTGTTGAAATTCGTCCTTTTATGCAAATAAGTACAGCCACCGTTCGATTTTTCTTGCATGGAAAGGCGCCACAGAATTTTCCGAATTATTAGGCAATCGAAAAAAGCAAATTTCATGCAAACTTTTTCAAGCAAAAATGTACTAAAAAGCAGATGTGACTGCGATACAAGTGTGAAATTAAAATGCAAATAGTGACGAGGTAATGTCATTGGTTTTAAGACTCTCTGCAATCCAATTCTAATCAACAAGTCGCTGCCACTGCGGAAGCTGTGGTAGCTTTGTGCCTGCTCTGCAAGTTTGCTCGGCTGCCATGGTCTGCAACGCATGTTTAAGAAATGCATTTGAAATGCCGCAGACAGCACCAAAGACGAGATGCACTTGGTGCATCTAGAGATAATGAGACCTCCAACAGTGATGAGTGATGCCCAGTACACTGTAGCTCGGATACAATCAATTTTTTTAAAAGTAACTTTTAAATGTTCTTTTAACTCTATCTAAGCAGATGTAAAAAGTTCTAATTTCTTGATTTTTTTCCCTCTATTTATATTGTTCTCTCATTTAGTTATTCTTCATTTGCCTTTCATTTCGCTTTCGGGACGGCAGAGCCTTCGATCAGTAGCCAGACTTTGCACACTACTGTAGATTTAAAAAAAAAAAAAAAATTCAGAACAAGCGGCCATTACTCCCTGTCTAACTGCCGAATACTGGTAAGCGGAATAACAGGGATGATGCATTTATAACTTCTTGAAGTATCGAAAGTAAAGTCTGTTACATTTGCAGGCATCGTAGTTTTCACGCCACGCCGTGACAGGGGCTGGTCTTTTCTGTCAAGAGCTGTCGCCAACATACTGAACATAGATAACACAAGATTGCTATGGCTTATCACCCCCAGACATTATATGAAAGGTAACAGCTGCATAGATATAAACGCATTGTAGCACATGTAGGTGAACCCCATAATAATTGACCTTCCCATTTTGCCGTGACATGTAACCAACTAATAAGTGTAGAGGCCAGCCACATTCAGGAGATTAAAAAAGCTGACACAACAGCCCGGCATTAATAGCTCTGTCAACAAAAGAAGTGCAAGCAATACCTCACAAGTTCTTGCGAGCATTAATATGGCATGATTGAACTATGGGGTTTTACGTGGCAAAACCACGATCTGATTATGAGGAACGCCATAGTGGGAGACTGGAATAATTCTGACCACTTGGGGTTCTTTAATGTGCACCTAAATATAAGTACATAGGCGTATTCGCATTTCACCTCCATCAGCTTGGCATGATATACCAACTTTTGCACATTCCTCCTTCCATCATTGTCACTTGGTTTTGATAATACTGCTTTTTCCAATTTGTTATGCTTAAGAATTTAATTCCGAATAAAAAAATCAGAAGTGAGAACAGCACCTGTAGGATCACTACCTGAATCTCACGCAATGCCAGATTAAGTGATAACCCAGAATTTTAAGCTATAAGTTTATTTTTAGACACACTGCAAAGGCACCATGTTTTCCTCTCGACTGCCACCACAAAGCTGCTGGGCCAAAATCATGGGAAAGGAGCTGCACTCTTGTGGAGATACGAGGCAAAGTTTCAGTATTCTATCTCTTGTAACAGATTGAAAACCCATTGAATAGCAAACTTCTACATTAGGTCTAATACGCCACTTGACCAATGCCTACTGACAGAAGCAACGAGATTTGGCTGGGTTGCTTGCTGCGTCAATGGAACAAGCTGCAAGTCTTTTTTTGCGATGGAGATGCATGGCATAGCACCACTGACCGTGTGATGTCCCAGAGGCAAGATCCGACCATGATTACGTCTGGCACGAGTTCATCGACCATGCCTTCCAGGATCGCTTTTACGTAATCATTGTAGATTCTGGTAAGGAAGTAGAAGGCGATGGTCGTCTTGTCCATCTTGAACAACCGCTCCTCTTTGTAATCACGACCATTGTGCTTCTTTCCGTGACAAACGAGGATGTCTCCAAAGGAACTCTCTTCCATCTGAAAAAATTTTTTTTTTCGATCAAATATTTGCCAGAGACAGCTATAGGCTTGCACAGAACAACCGACAACTAATGTGCACTCTCTTTCACCTCAAAAAAATTATTTTCTTAAAACTCGGCTCATTAAAAATCTTATTCCCATCGCACGCTCAATTTCCAGATTATTGCACAAATCTGGCCATTAACCACAGAGAGAAAAAGTGTCTCTGAACATAAAAAGAGTTAGCTGCTACAGTACGAGTGCGTGAACCACATGAAGTTGTGCGAGAATAAGTGGTCAGATTTAACAACCGAGAGCAATAGTTGGAGTAACAAAGACGAATCAAAGCAGGCTCTGGAAATACCTTTGGCCACTTTTTTTTAAACGAGACCTAAATATAATGGAGAGTACCAGCTGATCAATCTGCAACAAGTTTTTATCTTGATTATGACTGGTTTCGAGCTGATCGTATCCAACAAACTCGTTTCCAGCATCGCCCTGCTCCCCCCCCCCCCGGCCTTTTTATTTTTTTTTTCGTTTTTTTTATTTCCGGCACCTTACTTAAAGGGCGCACGTTACTTTCGGGAGGGCGAGACTCGATACATTTTTGTGTTAGCTTTATGAATTGACACACACACAAAAAAACTAACAAAGAAACTTCTTTTTTTGCTTTTTCCCTTTCATGCTTTCATAATTGCGTGCAACGCGCAGTTGGTACCTTGTGCCGATGCGAGCCATTTAAGAAACAAATGAAGACCGAAAATGCGACACAAATATCTCTGGTTTCCCGAACGCAAAGCGCTCCGCGACGACCTGGCACGCGTAAGTTTGCTTTCCCCTGGAAGAAATTGGGACGCGTACCAACATCCGAGCACGCGCTCGGGTACCCTCGGCGAACTGTTGCACACTGAATACGTGGAATCACCCTTGGACACACGCGCGCTCTTGTAATTCCCACCGCGTTCGATCCAAACGCGGCAGTAGGAATCGAACGCGGCCGCTGCACCGCCTTCAGCAGAACGCCACAGCCGGGCCAAGCAGATCTCCAAGTTGGCATGCCTATTAGCTTCGTCAGTCACACCATTCCGCGTAATTTTTTAGTTTGCTTGTTTCATAGTGGGCAGGCAGGTGCCATAGCACGCCGTTTTATGCCCGTTATCTTGATACACAGAAATATCAGGAAAAAGGGAGGGGGGGCATACCATATCCCCCACCCGTCACCGCGACCCCCTTCCTCGTTGACCCGTCTACCAGTGCTTGCAACTGCCAAAAACGAAACCACTCGGAATGTGCTTGAGTTCTTCTTAAAACTCATATGAGCCTTAGAAGGCGATAAATGCACTGCCTACTTGACTGTACAGTTCATGGCCAAGAGAGCAGCACAAGCCCGATGAAAGAGACATGAAAAATGTGGAACGGAACGTACTCAATCGTTGAAAGGGCGCTTACCTTCAGTTTTAACTTCTGGTTTGAGATAAACTGGTTGTGCTGGTAGAGGCAAACCATGTCTTTGTAGATGGCCCTTACGTCTGACAGGGGCAGAGCAACACTGATTATAGTAAGCACATGAAGAAAACGGAATGGTCCGAGTACTTACTTGAACAACCCATCAAAACAATGCGCTTGCCTTTAAGCAAGGAGCGCACGTCTTCGCTCATATATATTGCCGGCATCTTCAATGACAGGAAACCAGTGAAGGGACCGGCAACAGCATGGAAACGTGCTCCGACTTCGATCGTTGGTGCTTCTTGTCAAACGAACGCGAAACACGGACGCACGCGGCACGCGCTGTCAAGTGATTGGCGATCATGGCGATGATGAACATTCGGACATCACCGCGATCAGCACCTGTTCGGTGACGTAACATACCGTCACGTAAACTCGCAAACATTTCTCAGGGCCCAAGGCAGACGCAGCGTTCGTGCAAGGTAGCAACTCAAATTACCTTAAAAATAACTTACAATTAGAAATAGATACATGTTATTTACCAGTTGCGGTTTACCGAGTCTCACCAGTTTCGATTTCACGTTTAAGCTGCATCAAAGGTTTTGTCCGTTGCAAGAAAAAATTGACGTAGCCTCCGAAATTAAAGCGTAAATATCCTTAAGCTAGCATTTTCATAATCTATAGTTTAAATAGTTTATAGTATAGTTTAGGAAATACGCAGCTTTTGTTCCCTTCAGCTCGATAGTGTTGCGTCGTGGAACGCGTGCTTTCTAGTCCTTGCTCTTCAGTTTCACATTGTGAAAGAAAATTGAGCTCCAGGAACCTTTGCCACTGACAAACGTTGTTCTGTGTTGGGACTCAGCCTGGTTAACCTCCCTGCCTTTCCTACCTCCCCTCTCTCTCTGTCTCTTTGAAGCTGTTGTATCTCTCAAATGGTGTCCATGACGTCAACGTCCCCTTTAGTACAGCAAACGCATAGCCTTCGAAATTGACTTTCATTACTTTGAGTGTAGTGGGGAAGGCAGTTGCGCCGCAATAGTTCTTTGTAGCCATGTTTCTAGCGGATGACGCGACGCTGCGCTTGATGATTAGCAGCGAGGAGACGGCAGTGTTTCGTACTTTCATCAAAGCGTTCGATCTTGTGGATGGAAAGAAGGGGTCGAGGCGGCTCTGACTTATTTCCTGTCGGATGCAGCTACACATACATGGACTCAAAAGGGCCGAGTCGAGTCAAAGTCGGGCTTAGGCAGCCCTACGTTGCGCTATGTACAAAAACTCGTAACTGACGGGTTGAGATTATTGCGACATCTTGCGTTGAGGCCAGAGATGAGACAATGGGATCCGGTTAATCGCTACTGGTTGCTAACTATATACCGACGCAACACGCCAACGTTTACACGTGCGCTTTAAAAAGGTTGGGCTGGATCGACTCGACTGGCTAGTGATTGCACGAGCGCAATAACCAACTCTCCGCCCGACAAGTGGACTCTAGCCACTTTTGTCGTGTGCATATGGGTATCCTCTACACGAGCAAGTTGCTTAGCCGAACACTTCGTCGACTTCGTTGCCACCGTATGCCCTTGGGTTAAGTAGGGTGAAGACACAGATCATATGTGCTTCTATTTCACATGAGCATTTGTGAAATATGTTAAATATCTTGCAGCGAACGACACAGCTCGCACGTCGCTGTACTTTTCTCATCGACTAGCAAATGCCACGTGGCACGCAAGTGCCACGCTGCGTAGCATGGTGCGAAATCCGTGAAATTTCGCAACACCGCGCACAGCACATGTCGGAAACCGGTACATAGGAGTATGGGCAAGTTGATGAGACCTAGAGTGTAGTATATACTATAGGTTGCGCCCAAGGCTCTCCGCGATGTCGTCGTGGTGGATACTAAAGCCCCTCCATACAAAGCGCAAGCTGATGGAGAAGCTTTAGTGATTCCCTTCCGCTCGACCACACCAGCAGCTAGTCTGCGATGAGCGAGTCGTACTGTCGCTTCCTCCGTCTGTGTCCCTGTTATTTGCGCTAGCCTTTTGATTAATGATGCCACACCAACTAGCCCAGCTTTCTGCCTTGATGAGCGAGAGCCAGTATTCGTCTACAGACTCCCAGGAGCGGTACGCCGGAGTAATATTACAGAGCGAAGCTGTAAGCCGCTAGCTGGTCGGGATTTTTCGTGGCGTGCTCACGCAGAACACGGCTCGCCCAAATACGGCTTCGTGTTCGAGTTTCCGCGTAACAGTTATGTTTTCTCGTATATTCGAATCCGATGCTATCATGTCTGCAGCTTGTGTGTAAGTCGTACATTACGCATTTTCTGAAGCAATTTACTTTTAAACATTAATTGAGTTCAATAAGGCACTTGCGCTTAGCTGATGGCCTAGAAGGATGAGGATGTGTGCGGCACTCCCGCACATGTGCGTGCGCGCGTGACGTACACGTCGCTCGTGGTGGCGGTGCTTCCGTGACATCGTTTAACGTCCCCACCAGCTTCGCTTGTACGTCCACTTTGAAGGGTGTAATGCTGGTAGGTTGTTTACAGTGGAGATGTTAGAAGCTCGCTGGGTTTCTCTTGACGTGCGCAGCTTCGCCGAGCTGGGGGGAGAGAGCTGAGAGAGTGAAAACAGAGTATAAAAATAGTATCGCGTAGCATAGCGACGCGGCGATGGTGGGTGGAGCCTAGCGGCGAGAAGGAGCGGCGCGCATGCGAGTGAGGAACGCGGCCCGTATGCGTGCCCTCTCCTGTGGCGTGCGAGGCCAACACCTCCTAGAGTATGTTGACGAGGCGGGGTGGTCAGGCGAAGGAGGAGGGGCGTTCTTCGGCTGCTGCTAGGGATGTCTCGATCATAGAGTTTCCTACAAAATTTTTTTTCGAAACTCTATGGTCTCGATGTCCTCCTCGACCACCGCTCCGTACAGAGTGAAGACAACCGCGGCGTCTCTACTACGGCGTTGGCCACGCAAATCGCCTACGCCGTAGTAGACGCCTTTGGCGGACGCCGTATAGGGACACGTTGCCGGCGCTCGTGTGTATTGTGTGCGGTTTGGCACACTGGGCTTCCCCCAGCACCACTGGTCTCTGGTGTTTGCGATAGCAGCGTCATGCATAATTTTTTATTGCGAAAGCAAATATGTAATCAGTCCAATTTCTGGCTTGGTTGTCAGCATTATGTTTCCTATAATGTCATGGGTTCGTTTCCCACCTGTGGCAAGTTATTTTTTTTTCATCCAGTTCCATTAATTTACCAATGCTTTAATTCAAATATTCAGTACAAGTAATTTTCCCTACGCTGTGCTTGGGTCTTTTTTGACTTACTATATGACTATAATGTCCAAGTGCAGTAAGATTATGCCCCGTGCCCTGTATCCCGTGCGTGCTGGGGAAAGCGTGCGAGAGGGCCGATGATGGTGGATGCGTACCGTGTTCCTGCATGCCCAATAATGAAGGTCACGTGGTGAAGCATGCCTGTGAAGGGGGAAAGTGGGATTGCGTCGTTCCGTCTAGCCCAGCCGCGACTGCGCATCGCTGTCCGCGCGGCTGAGCGCATACGGAGCCCGCGTGCCCTATGTTGGTGGTAATCTGTGGCGGGTGCAAACGTAGGGCTAGGCGAAATAGCCTGTGGCTTCATGTGACTTTGCATATTGAGACACTCTTGTCTGAATAGTGAATATATATTCACGCATGCGCCACGCATGAACTTCGGGCAGCGCCGCTAGGTGGAACAGCATGCCCGGCGGAATGCACGATAGGACGCTGGCTGCGCACACGCCTCACACATGACGTCTTTCGATGGTGGCCATACGGCGCATCAGTGGAGGAAGAAAACTCAGGAGGGGCCCTGACGTCACTCTTTGTGAAGTTAAGTGAAGCCGGAAGTTGGCGTTGATCACGGTGTTGCTCCGTCTATCGGGCCAGCTCTTCTCTCTTTACATTTATCTCGAAACCACGCCGTGCTGCGCGCGGGCTGCCTATTTCCAATTGCTAGTAGGTACAGCGGGGCGTTGCACTTGCGGAGACGACGGACGTTTCCGCGCATGCGCCAGTAAGAGCGGGTGCGAGAGAGGAAATGTGGGGACTTTTGCTCCTTGAATATACGACTCTGCCTAGGCAGTATACGGAGGAGTTTCTTAGCGCGTGTTGTAAGCGCTTGTCCCTAGGAGTGCCGGCAGAAGTCGCGGGGCGCGGTAGTGCTGAACTTAGCATCGCAAGTTGGTGGCTCGACGCAATTATATTTATTCAATCGTGTTTTTACTAATTAAAACAACGTGTCATTATTTCGCATTACTGGCAGCGCCTCCAAGACACGAAAGCGGCAACGGGGACATCAAATCTGTTGGCGCCTGGGGATTGAGGCGGCCGCTCCAAGAGAGTGACGGCGCGCTCTTCCAGCAGCTCTTGCACAACACGAGCAGTGTGGATCGGCGGCCTATCGTGTTAGAATATATAGTCGCCCTCCAGGAACGATCCGTCAAGAACGTATGGAATCAGTACGTCGTCTGTGACTGCCCTGCACCTTTCAGCGATGAACTTACCCTCGAGGCCTATCAGTGGGCGTCGCACAACGCTTAATAAAGAATACCGGGTCATTTCACGCAGTAACGATGAGATCGGCGCACTGCAACTGACAGCAGAACGCTTCTCGACGATGCGGCCAGCGCGCGCCGCCGTAGCAGACGATGCCGTTCAAGACCCCGCCCCTCAAACACCTGCGCCTGCGCCTGCGCAAGCTGCCGCCGCGGCCTGACTCAAGCGCTCGCCACATCGTGTGAAACAGACTGCACATCGTCTTTCCAATAAAACGTGCACGCACACACACGTAAGCACACACCGCGCGGTACGAAACGTGCCCAAACGCGCAGTGCAAGAGGAAATCAAGGTGGTGCGAACGAGAGATAGGAGAGGCATACCACCCGCTAGTTGAATTTTGCCCCGCATGCGGCGCTATCAACGCCGGCGCAGCTAGAGTCACTGGAGTGACTCTACGGCGCAGCAGCGCCGCTCCCGGTGCCGTTCTACATTCGCACCACTCTTTATTTCTCGGCGTTTCAAGCGCTTGCGTATCTTCTTTCCTTTCCTTCCGCTCTCTCGTGGTGGCGGTCCCGTCGAAACGTCACACGTGTCTAGTTTCCTCCGGCTCCTCGGGGCGACGGTCCCGTCGTCTACGCGAATGTATACAAAAATCACGGCATACAAAAATCATTGAGTCCGTACCTATGTTCAGAATTCTGTGTCACCTCTGTGTCGTATGCTAAACAGCTTCGCTGTTCATCCACCTTCACATAGTGGAATGGCTCATAATTTTTCTCAAGAAAACGAAACACGTAGAGCATACACAGTGACCTGTGTTTTGATTCTAGCAGCGCCCAGCGAAGTGGCCACTTCATGATTTTTCAATGGGCTATTGGTCATTGTGGTGTGATTGGCAACGAACTTGCTGGCAGTGAAGCAAGGTCGGCATTCTATTCGTCTGGTGAAGTGCGGGTTGCCTACCCGGGACCTGACACCAGCTACATGATCCAGGCACTCATGGAGGGCGTTGCAAAGACATACAAAGCCCACGCTTACGTTCACGGACGCCTACATCTGATCGACCAAGACGGTAAATTCTGTTTGCCCCCCGAAGCTTACGCGGGGCAAAGCGTCACTTTCACCCGCCGCTTACGTACACTGAATTCATCGGTCAGTCGAACAGCCCTGACTGCGAACACTGTCTAATGCCTGAAACTCTGGAACACATGTGCGATCGCCCAGCATATATCTTGCAACGAAAGACCTTGGAAAATTTTCTAGCCAGCATTGTCAGGCAAACACTGTCGGAGGACGTTATTCTTGGCCCATGGCCTGACACTGCAACTTCAATGCGTACAACTAAAGCGCTGTTGAAGCTTCTGCATGACACGATTGAAACTAAGACTAGCGGCTCCAGTAAGGCCACCGTATCATGTACATAAGCATTCACGACTTCTCATCATCATCAATCCCAGTACTTTCACTACCCTTCCCTCTTGCCCAGTGCAAAGTAGCAGACTAGCTCAGGTCGACCTCTCTGCCTTTTCTATCAATAAAATCGGTCTCTCTCTTTTTATTCAAACAGCAAAAAGAGAAGATTTTGTGCTTACCGCTGTTTTGTTTTGGCTGAAATTTCGCAAAAAGATCGCATCTCTCGTTCATGCGTTGTTTGGAACAATGAAGGCCCATAGTTCTATTCGGACCTCGCGATTAACATTTGAGCTGCTACAGAAACGTGAAGCGGTTTTGATTCCTGACAGCAGCTAAATGTCCTGACGAATAACGCAAACAACGATGCCAAGTGTTTTATTGAGAAATGAGGATCACAAAATGCAATCTTGTTGCTCAATTGCAGTGAGCAGCGGTATAGCAACTGAATCTCTTTTTAAAGTTATTACAGTAAAGATGCGGGTCACGGCAGGTATGATCATAAGCTTACCTGCGTCCTGAGGCATATGCGCACGTGAAGATCAAGGTAGAAACAGCATTCATGCGTAATGTAGAATCACATTTAGTCGATAGACGTACGCAGGAAAATAACTTTATTCATTCGACACATCCGAAGTTTTGAAGCAACACAGACAGCAAGGAGCTTTTCAGCTCTGTGTGCTTCGTGAATAAAGATAACATTTCATTCGCGAAGCTATGAATTTTTTGAGAAAATGGAAATGAAGTTATGCAAGTGAAGGAATAATTGTGAGGCATGTGAACAGCTCATTTAATGCGATAACACTATACCACAATTCAGTATCGAGAATTTTTTTTCCTGGAGCACAGCTAAATATCCTACATAAATATACATAATGCAGATTTATGCAAAGGATAACGGTACAGATCTTAAACTCTTAATTGCTTCGTAGGATGTACGACTAGCGGGAAACTGCGCATTGTCGTAAAGGCGAGAGTTGTAATGGAATTTTAAACACAAACAGAGATATTTGCGTTTTTAAACTTAATATTAGATTCGAGGTGCTTGATATTTGCTATTCCCGTATTTTCGTACGGACCATTATGTGGGCGTTCTGATATTTGTGAACCCTTTATGAAGACTCACGCAAAAGAAGAGGACTTAGGTGCACATTCATCATCGAAATTTAAGCAAATAATGGTTATCTCGGAGGAAATCACAATGTTTCATATATATATATATATATATATATATATATATATATATATATATATATATATATATATATATATATATATATATATATATATATATATATATATATATATATATTAGAGAAATGTATTCAGTTTTAAGCAAGTTCACGCTAAACACCGTGCCTTTTATGTATGTAGGCTGCGTATGGACTTAATAAAACGGAAAAGCGGGCTATTTGATTTGCAGTAGGCGTGATGACAAATAGCGCGACGAAATGGCACACAAGCGTTTCGTGTTTGTTCCTTCGTCATTCTTGTGCGCAGTTACGTCGCACTAGTCACCGTCACACGTACGGACGCACGCTCGATTCCTTAGTTTCTGCTGTCATCCTCTCCGTCATCATTAAAATGACGAAAGTGTATCCCTTTGTCGCTGACCAGTCGAACTCAATTTTACCACATTCTACTAGGAAACATCATTACGTACACAGGACAGAAATCGTCACATCACTGTCCAATTTCCAATGTCGATGCTGTCTGTCTAGATCTCATGAAGTTTAGGAAAGGAATATGTCTCTTTCTTTTATCGTTTTAGGATATTCGTATTCATGAGTTTGAGATATTTAGTAATTCGCCCACCGATGGTATTCAAGCAGTGACCACGCTTGACAGTCTCAATAACTCGTAATGCGCAGATATGAGCCTAAATGAACAAAGAAAGGATGACTACATGTAATGACAGGTGAAGCATGAAGGAAACAAGGGCTCAAAATGTAAGCTCCCTTAGGTAGTCTTGATTTGAGTTTGAGCATTATTGTTGTACTTCCCCTTGAGGTCGTGGTAGTGGCCTTCAGTCACAGGAAAGTTTGCCGAGACATGTGTGATTCACTCTTCGAAAGAAGAAGTTTACCGCGTTTATGTTCTCCTGTTTTATTGATTCTCTCTTATATTGACGTTTACTTTTCTGTTATCTATCGCTAAAATTTCTGATATGTCCTTTCTCACATTATCCTTTCGTTTCTTCTTTTGATATTTCCCTTTTCTTGCAGGGCCTGATTACTCTTGCATAAGTTCATTCTCTTCGTTGATCTATTTTCTTTGTACTTATCTTAATTCTCTTTCACACTGCCACTCAAACCTTGGCATTTGAGTGAAAGCCATAATCATCCCCACTTCAATTATCATAAAAATCGTATGCGATGATTTACAACATTTCCAAACAAAGCACTTTCCCCTCCCCCCCCCCCTCTCTCACCGCCCTTTTTTTTTCTGTGACACAAGATCGTAGAGCTACAATGCAAAACTACAAAGCAAGAGCTTTGGTCTAATTCATTTTTCTCAAGAGCTTCCGCCAGCTAGCTTTTTTCGATGCGTAGTTAAATATGGCATATAAACAAACGAATTGAGCGGGCACCTTTATAAGCGAAGCACGTCGAAAGTTTCCAATGACACGCGATTTCAGCATTTGAAACAGACACATCGGTTTCAGCGTTATTCACTGTGTAAGCGATGCATCGAGTACTAGGCCAAATGGAATGTCACTATGCGTAGTTAAATATGGCATATAAACAAACGAATTGAGCGGGAATTTTTACAAGCGAAGCACGTTGAAAGTTTCGAATGACACACCATCTCAGCGTTTGAAACAGACACATTGGTTTCAGCGTTACTCACTGCGTAAGCGATGCAACGAGTACTAGGCCCGATGCAATGTCACTGTGTTTTGTGGATGCTTTCGTTCAGCACAATTGATGGAGCAGGAGGAAATACTCTTTCCTTTTTAAATGTTGGAAAATAAATCACCGAGTGTCTATGAATGCTGTATGAGACGTGGAACGTTTGATTAGGGTCGCCGTGGACCCTGCAGAGCTGGCGACTTGAACAGCGCAGAAGGAGCAACCTGAGATGAAGAGGCCGAAATGTGAAGTTCGTCGTCGCAGAAGTGATGGCTCTGCTGGCGATAGGTCAACACCGTGCGTGCGACACACTAGATGTACGTGCTCTCGAACGAGCGGGGGGGATTCCAGTCAACGAAGAAACCGTCCTGAGAGGCGCTGTCGCTCGGTGCGGGATGCTTGGAGAGCTCGAATTCGTCACACTCCGCGGTCGAAGTTGTCGAGCTCCTGAAGGGAACGCCGCTAACTTCCAGGCTACGGTGCTTCCTGCATATCAAAGAGGAGGGGTAGGAAATGGCCGTTGTATATGTCTCTAGAAATACATATACTCCTGCGAGAAGCAATAAACTGAAAGGTTGGATGTGCAAACGAACGTCCGCGAAGGACTTGATGTTCTCGCGTTGGTGACTCGGGAATGGAGACGTGATTATTACGACAATAACAAGGTGGATACAAGGAACCGGGCGGTTACTGGCAGATGTCATGTTCCAAACCGCGCCTATAGTTGCTAACTACATTCCTTCTTTCATCCCTAGAGGGCGTCCGACTTCTTGGGTGGTGGTAAAACTATTCCATATCCTCAAGTTTGCTCGTACAGCATTGAAATTTAGCTTACTAATAGGTTAGTACTGCTCAGGAAGAGCAAATTCCGGCAGCAACATTGTGTGGTTGACACCTTTTGAAAACTCTAATCACGATTATTATACGGAAATCTATACTTCCATTATAAAATGCTATACTCTGTAACACGAAGGGAATCGTAGTAGAACGAAAAGTTGTGCGAGCTGGTACAGGTTTATTTTCTCGTAGAATTGAACAGCGCGCACGATCAGCGAGAGCCATGTTTCGTGCACGCACGCACGCACGCATTACGGAAAAGCGAGCTTCTCCTTTCAATAAGTCGTCTTGAGGAGAAGTCATATTTGGCGAAACATGGCAACCTGCGCACGCACTCATGCATGGATAATGTTTGATGCGATTTACATGTGCCTCATATAGGCTACCGCCTCCAAAAGAGCGTAATCCGTTCATCACTAACAAGCTGCATGGACTCGTTTGTTGTGTAAACGTAAGCTACGTGATCGTTGTCATTGTAGTTTTATGCATCACTCACTCACTCACTCACTCACTCACTCACTCACTCACTCACTCACTCACTCACTCACTCACTCACTCACTCACTCACTCACTCACTCACTCACTCACTCACTCACTCACTCACTCACTCACTCACTCACTCACTCACTCACTCACTCACTCACTCACTCACTCACTCACTCACTCACTCACTCACTCACTCACTCACTCACTCACTCACTCACTCACTCACTCACTCACTCACTCACTCACTCACTCACTCACTCACTCACTCACTCACTCGAACAGTCAGACTGGAATGATTCGGTCATAAAATGCGCCATGCACTTACCTTCGGCTGATAATTATCACTAGCGCCGCGTTGACGAGCAGTAGGAAGATGGCCACACCGAAGGGAGCCACAACCCACGGAATCAAGGAATGCAGAGACTCGTAGACGTCGTCCTGCACCGACGCTCCCACTGCACGCAGAACGAATGTCATTTCGGGTCAGTGCTGTTTTTGTCATAATGCTTGCACGCGCACACTGCTACGTCACAAGCTATATAAAGTAACATTAAAGAGTGAGACAAAGTTCCGCTTTATTCGGATATTATATTGTCAAGGGCTTGCTTGTTCTTCACGGGCATCGTCACTCTGCTGTTTTGGGCTAGCTTCACGATGCACCGACCGCCGGACACGTAGGAGTATCATGCACGTATGATCGCATCCACCGGCGCTTCTTTTGGTCTGGTCTCTACCGTTCTGTGAGACAATACGTTGCGGCTTGTGACCTCCGCCAGCGACGCAAGACACCTGCCCTACTGCCTGCTGGCAGCATCAGCCCCTTTACAACGCTGATGAACATTTTTTCGGTTGGGACGCGCTCTTCTAGGACCTTCGCCAACAACTCTTCCCGGCACTACACAGTCGGCTACTCAGCTTTTTACATACTGTTTAGTGACGACCCACCATTACCCATGTACACCATACACCATCCTCACGCAGACATGTCCACGGCCTGTGCTCGTGATGCTCTTGTCCGTGCTGACATCCCCCCTCACCCCCCCGCCCCCCCCCCCCCCCCCGATTGCCCTGATCGCTTATCGGCTTCACAGGTTTACCAAAAATGTCTTCATGACCCCCGACACAGGGAGGTGCACTTCCCTCCTGGATCGCTCGCCTTGCTGTGGTTACCGTCACGTCGCGCTGGCCTACGCGAAAAACTTCTCTCGCGTTATGTTGGCCCCTACCGCGTCGTACGCAAACCCACTAACGTAACCTACGTATGAGATCGCTCCGCTAAATTCTGAGTCACCACCTGCCACAATCACTAGTGACATAGCCCATGTCTCGCACCTTAAATCGCATCACTTTTGGCCGACGGCGTGGATATCTGGTGTGCACGCTCTAGCTCTAATGGTGATGCAGCGTTGCGCGCCTTGCCTTGTAAACATATCTTCTGCATACAGTTTTTCCCCGCAAGGATGTTATACTTCTGGAGTAACAAATATGTCAATTTCAAAATTTTATGAAGTTCTTTAAGCCTGGAAGCGCATCTGAATTGAAACGGGTAGCAACGTGCCAATTTGAATTTCGCGCAGTAGTTTCGCATAACGTCACAAAACTTTAAGGCGTCTGCTGAAGGTTGGCTAGGTTCTTGTCAATGACAGAAGATTACATTGTATTCGAAAACAAACAAATACTAAACCTGACAGCTCTGCATAGCTTCTCCTGGTAAGAAATGGCCAAGGTGCGCGAAAATATACAGTGAAATCCATAATGTCCCGCTGATTTCATCAGCGTCGCGCCTTGAAAGCAAAATTGAAGATGTTAAAAAAAAAAACGCAGACCCGCCATTTAGAGACTTGGGAGAGAGGTAACACAGTAGAGTTCGGGGAACTCCACAAATGCATAATCTACCACCGGACATTCGGATTGAATGACGCTGTCAAAATATGACGTCATGGTGACGTAGCCACGCCGCCTCTTGTTGTTGCGTCTTTTCTGGCTTACGTGCTTTCTCTAACAGTAAGAGGGGCTCGCTTTTTCTTTTTTCTTTTTGCTATTGCAGAAGCATAATTTGACAATACATCTCAGCATAATATTACTTTTTAGTGTCCCTTAAAGAGGAAGCTTTAGCCTGGGGGCTATCCTTTCTAATCTAAATCCTATCGAAATACATGGAAACGGAGAAATAATTTTTATTGACAACCACTGCACCAACCTTGATGAGGTTTCCAGCATTTAAAAGAACTAGTTTAAATTCAGTAAGCTAGGCTATCAAAATTAAAACTGTTTAACTCAGCAATGCAAAACGATACTACAATTCTGTAAACTGAATCTAATAGTACATCCAAAGAGGACAAGAATGATGGCTCACAAGGATGGCGCTGGAGAATCCTATTGGTATCCTGCTATCCATTACGATGATGGCATTACGAATAAAATGTTACGGAATTTAGACGACGGGTCAATTGAGTTCCTTGTGCGGGAGATCAATAGCTGATGGAAGGAAGGCTCTTTCCCGGAAGAGTGGAAACTTGCAACTACTGTTCTGATACCCAAACCGGGAAGGCCATAGGGCTTGAAAATCTCAGACCCATTTCCCTGACATCGCGTTTGGGGAAAGTCACCGAGCACGTCATTTTAAATAGGCTAACGCGTTATGTTGAGGGCAATGGGGTCTTTCCGCACTCGATGATAGGATTTCGGCCCGGCCTCTCGACTCAGGATGCTATGATCAGGATTAAGCATCAGCTCCTCGACCGGCGGACAAGGGATACTAAGGCAATAATTGGACTTGATGTGGAAAAAGCTTTCGATAAAATCCGACATTTTTTTCATTCACGGGTGCTATCGGATTTGAATATGGGGCAGCGGCTTTTCCATTTTGTCAAGGCTTTCCTTATGGATAGAAGGACATGTCTCAGGTTTGGGGAGATAAAGTCGGAAGTCTTTAAATTGGGTTGCTGTGGTACTCCGCAGGGATCCTTACTCTCGCCTATGTTATTCAATCTGGCGATGTGGAAGTTGGCTAATATACACTGGACACTGCCCAGGGTATTAGCTATTCTATCTACACGGATGACGTTACTATATGGAGTGTCGGTGGTAGTGATGGAGAGCTTGAGGCTAGGCTGCAGAAGGTGGTAACGCTTACGGAAGAGTATTTTGGTCTTATTGGGCTCAAGTGCTCCCCTAAAGAGTCAGAGTTGTTGATCTTCAAATCTAAGAAGCTAGGACGTAGGCCGAAGGGTTGGGTACCGGAAGTTGATCCTTGCATTAGAATCTGTACTAGGGAAGGGCCGTTGATACCCAAAGTTGAAGCAATCAGGGTCCTCGGTTTTGTACTTGAAGCGAATGGATCGATCATTAGAACCATTCAGCGATTACCAAGAAGAAGGAGGAGGCCATAACACTTATAAGAGGGATCTCTAATGGGCATAGGGGTTTGGAAAAGGGGGGGGAAGATAAATTGGAAGCTTTAATCAGAAAAGCCGTCAAGGCTTCGCTTGGTCTGCCTGTGAATACGTCAAACGATATGTTGTTACGACTGGGTTTGCATAATATTTTAGATGAAATTGCCGAGGCTCAGTGTATGACACACAGAGATAGGTTGCTAGGTACACCAGCGGTAGGTATACCTAGCAAATATACCTAGGTATATTTTAGAGCCAATTGAAGAATCGGTGGCTGTGTCGCCCGATGGGGCGCCCCTACACGAGTTGAACGTAAACCTTAGGGCCAATATCACGGTTTGCCCGTTTCCGCGGAATGTGCACCTCGTGCACAATGTAGGGAGGCGGGTCGTGAGAGCTAGGGCTTTGTTGCGAGAGGAGGAAAAGTCTGCGTTTGTTGACGCCGCATGAATTAATGGGAAAGATGCTTATTCGGTGGTGGTGGCAGATGGCAAAGGGAGCGCTAGAAATGCCGCTTCCATTTATACCAAAGAACCATGGGTCGCCGAGCAGGTGGCTATTCATCATCATCATCAGCCTGGTTACGCCCACTGCAGGGCAAAGGCCTCTCCCATATTTCTCCAACAACCCCGGTCATGTACTAATTGTGGCCATGCCGTCCCTGCAAACTTCTTAATCTCTTAGGTGGCTATTGCTCTAGCACTAATTGATTCAAGAAGAGTTTTGGTGTTTAGTGACTCGGGATCTGCGATTGAAGCCTTCTCGAGAGGACTTGTTGCGGAACCGGCCAACAGACTGCTGCAGGGTAGAGATATCGCTTCGCATACAGTTACTTGGTTCCCGGCGCACATGGGGACAGCGGAGGGAGCCCCGCGTAACCTCAACGAGGTGGCGCACAGGGATGCACGAGGATTGGTGTGCCGTGTACTCCCTGAAGAGGCTGGATCTCCCACTCCAGAGTTCAGGGACCAACTGTTACCCTACAACGAGGTCACCAAACACTATTACTTAGCGCGCAGTGCATTATCCCTGCCACATTCTAAATTAAATAGGCCACAGGCGGTTACATAAAGGCTTCTGCAGACGCGAACGTACCCTAACATGGTCATAATGAATAATATTAATCCGGACTGCGGGATTTCCATCTATTGTAGTAAGTGTGGATGTTTGCTCGATTTAGAAGACATGCTTTGGAGGTGCTTGGCGCTGCCCGGTGATGGTTCTTGAGGTGAACAGTGGCGGCAGCGGATCCTGCACAGTGAAGTGCTGGCGGACCAACTCAGGGCTGTCCCAAGGGCCCATGCGACGGCAGAGGGGCTCGGCCTCTCTGTCCCGACGTGGGAGCGGCATGCATCAGTCCCAGACTGATCCCTCAGGACCTAAATGAAGTTCTTCATACCATACCACTAATATGTGAGTAGGACCTTTGCAAAACCCTCATAAACAATGTAACAGACTGACGAAAGATACAAATTGATATGTCATATTTGTCCGCTTTAGATTCTATAACGGATGCAGTTTGCGAAATTGCGATTGTGAAGCTTGTGCTTCTATTTTTCTGAAACTTACCAATCTACGGCAATCTTTGCGAGAAAAGAAAAATCTAGGGTCTAACTCCAGTCGCTAGAATTTAGGTTTCTCCCTGCTACAAATTTCATTCAAATCGGTTCATGAGTTGCCTCATAAAAGCATTTTTGCGTTTTACATGTGTTTGAATGGACGGCATCGGAGCTGGCCCCGAGCCAAAGTTTCGCCTTAATCTAGAGCTAAGAGATAGCAGCTTAAGTTGACGGTACGCAGCTGCATCATCAGTCTGCGCGCGTGTCCCTCACCCAAAGAGAGCGTGGCGAAGTGAACCATGAGGGGAGGGCCGTGCCCTACGCTCGTTGTGGCCCTGACTTTGGCAGTGTAGCTTCGCCCGTTCAAGAGCTGGGACAGCAGCAGCTCCCTGACGTCGGGTCCCACCACCGTGGCTAGTAGGACAGAGCTGTTATCCTCCGTGGCGTTGTCGACCTGCTCCGTTACCACAATCTGTACAAAGAAGGAAGCAACGTTCAGTACGGTTGTCACAAGCGTACGTCCGGCGTTTTCGAAAGGAAAAGGGAGAATGAAGGTCACGGCAAAGGAAACAGAAACGCGAGTTCGAGAGGGAAATGATCGTAATTTTCGTAGCTATTTGCGCTGCACAGATTGGTGGTCTGGGGACACTAAACGCGCGCATACAGAAATAAAACACGAACAAAAAGGGCATGTAGCACTTGAATAACTGCGTGTTTTATTTCACAGTGAAAACTTCATTTTGCTTTCCGCTTGTCCTTTAGCCCGTACGCACACTTCGCGAATAGGAGATGGAGAAAATAAATAGCGGGTTTATGAAGAACAGCGGTAGAACAAGGGGTAGTCATTGGAGCCCACTCTTCGATAAAGGGACTTGTCTTAGGGCAGCAACTTCGTCAGTGAGGCGGGGAGGGGAGGGGGAGCAAGAGCTGCTGCCTTGACGAAGACGACTGCCAAGCCGAAAAGTTGGCTCCAGCGACATTCTACCACTGTTTACCATTTCAATCTTCTATCGTCCTGGGAGCTTTTGTCTTGTCTGGATAGCAGGTTCATGTATCGTCAAGCCCTTACTTTCCATTCGCGCGCTGAAGCCGAACCGCAAACTTAGGAGTAAGGCAACAACATTTGTATAGTAACTTCACACTTTAATACATTTTGTTTGATTCAACTATGGAACACATTACAAAGCTCGTCAAACGCAAGATTACTTTACAATACTCGAACAACAATTATTGTAAACAGCACTTGTGTCAATCTGTCTCGTCTGCGTCTTTATTTAAGATGTTCTCCTTGCAAACATATATCTTGCATGCTCGACTCGAGTAAAACAAGATAGCCAAATTGCCTTGTTGGAGTAGATTCCTCATCTGAAAACACTTGCTCTTCCGTTGTGTCATGAGTATATCATACAAAACTGAGCACCCACCTCGTAACCAGTGAGGACTCCGTTGGGTTCTTCGGGTGGTTGCCAGGACAAGCGAACAGCTGTCTCGTTAACCTCCTCGACTCCGAGCCACTCCGGTTCGCTGGGCACTGCGAATCACATTCATGATTACGCGTAAATCACCGAGCTATAAAGCCCGTGTGTTTGCGCACGAACACTTAGGAAAAAATTGACAATCGTTTTAGCATGCGCCGAAGAGGGTGAAGGCGAAAGCCTGCGCACTCAAGCGACAGTTATTAAATTACTTGACATCCTCATTCGAATGCGTTGTTACTTCTTGTTTTCTCCCACGAAAGGTAGTGGATTCGAGTGCCTTAACTGACGCTGCTTTAATTAACTGTGCCTTAATTACCTTCACCCTAATTAATATCAAAGGTCGTAGGTTCGACTACCACCAAAAGTCGAGTGTGCGACTCCCTCCGAAGGTCGTGGGTTCGAGTGCCTGAATTAAATTTATCCTAATTTGCCTTTTTTTCGCAGTATGAGTGGCATCGGAGCCAGTTGTGGAAGAACTTATTTTGTTATAGCGCAAGCTTGACAAGGACTAAAGAAGGCACATCTGACACACTTTTGTCCTTGTCAAGCTTGCGCTATAACGAAATAAGATATGCCGTACCAACAAGCCCCTATTGCTATCCTCATTGTGGAAGAAGACGACGACGAACGCGCGGGCAGTGGCACGGGCGCATGTGTGCGCGAGGCGAGCTCACGTGACTTTCTGTACCGCACGCCACGTTTTCCAGACCATAGGGGGGGGGGGGGGGTGGAGGAGGTGTATGAGCCACCTAAAGCTGTCGCCTTAATAAAGCTTGTACGATAATAGAGCCCAGTTCCATTACCTTGAAACGCTTTGTTTTGTGGCAGGTACCACGTTGCGGAAGCAAGGTTTCTTAAGTTTTAACAGGATGACAAAAGGATGACAGGATTGCCTGTTCCTCCGGCTGTTACGCATACGTTCTTCTTAAATGCCTTATGCAAACCCATTCAAAATATCTATCCGTGCAATGACTAGACCCTTGAAATTCAAGTATCTTTACTGCTGAAGCTAAACAAAAAAAATATTGGCAAAGAAAACCGCGCAAGAACCTAAGCCGGCCGGGCATCACTTGGATTTCAAGGAGGAATGCCCTCACCGTCTTCTGTAGTGCTGACCGTCACACGAGGACTGAGAGGCCCTGCTCCGGCGCTGTTGACAGCTCTCACGCGCATTGTGTGCTTCTGGAAAGGCATTAGACCCTGGAGCGTCAGGTTTGTGTCTGGGGGAAAGAGCAAAACGAAACCCGCTGAATCACAAATCTGGAGAGCGCGAGGCTACGGAGAAAGTGCAGAGAAATAAAGGACGAAGAAAGTTGCGGTTGGCAATGGTAATATTGGTCAGAAATGTTTACTGTACGAATAATTTGTGATAGAGACGAATTCATCCGAAACCTGCGAGCACAGCATGAAATTACAGATTCGTAATCTGCGGCAGTTTAGGACGACCTCATCAGTGTATGAATTATTTGATGTGTGCCTGAAATTATCGGAAATCGAGTTCTCACGTATGACCACGTAAGATGTACGGACGAACGTGCTTACGTTTAGTTGCGTACAGAGATATATACCGTACACGGCTAACGACGAAAAAAAAAAGGAGAATAATGAATATATAAGATAAACAAATATATTTGCTGTATGAACGCCGCCTTCACATCTGTCTTGTCACGTTTCCAACTTTCGTCGTAAACCATCTCCACATGTCCACCAATACTTTCGTTGCGATAGTAATTGTCGTCGTCGATGTCGGCGTCGCCGTGATGTTTCGTATATATCTAGATATACGTATGTATATGCCATGCCATGCTATACGACATGAGGTATATGCGGGTTACATTGCCACGCTATTGTATCACTAAAGTTGCTCATACCAAGTCTTACATTTCTGACAAAATTATTACTTTGGGTCTGGCAGCCCACAAACAAATTTTATCGAACAAAACACTGACGGCGCATGCCTTTTATCCTAACTTTTCTCAGACTTAAAGATTAAGAGTGCGAAACAATAACAGAGCTCGAACCTGAAAATGAACGAACCTCGATATAACGAAGTTGTGCTTGCAGCAAAAAACAATGGTAACTCGTGAATTTCGTTAATTCGAGGTTTGAAAGTTCAAGCTTTAAAAACAACTTCCCAAATTCCCTGTAGCATTCCTGATGGGTAGTAACTCGTTAGTAGGCGCTTATAAACAAATTGCGAGAAGGTCGGGCGATAATAGCGCTGTTATGAGCGCCAGCGCGTGCAGTGCAGATCACACCGGGAGCAATGCATCGACGGGGTGCACGGCCTCCGAGACTGGCGTCGGTTGCGTAGCGCGTTGCCGTAAATCTCGGACGCCACGGCTGACCGCGCTTGGTGCCCGCAGCCAGCGCCCGCAGATTAAAAACAAAAGTGCAAAGAGATACGGGTATTCGACCTGAGCAAAAAGAAAAAAAAAGAAAGAAAAAGAGAAAAGTCACAGTTCCGCCGGCAAGGCGGAACATTGATGGCGATAGCAAAGAGACAACTACACGAGGTAAGGCTCGCAGTTTTATCGGTGCCACGAGCGCTCAGCGAAACATTACCAGATCTCACTCGATGACCACGAACTCGCACTCACAACGCGAGCGAGCGCTTCATACTGTGTCTTGGAAGCTCGAGATTATGCGACCGCCGACACTAGACGCGCGAGAGCAACAAAATGTGCGGGAACGCACCAACCATTCCGACTCGATCTTTGCACTTGCCGCGGAGGGATTACCGCCAAGATATGGCGTGTACGTGGGAGAGGAGGATACACGTGCATTCCTGACCCTAACGGCAACTAAGATCGGGAAATAAAAAAAGTTCGTTGCATCGTGAATTTCGTTACATCGAGGTTCGGTATATCGAGATTAGACGTAAATTTATCGGCGCGGCTGTGCACTGCCTCCGGGATCGGCCCAGGAAAGGTGTTTGAAACATACCCGATACGTAAGAGTGGCGGTAAAGTCGCTAAATAAAACGTTGAATGTAGTTAACATAAATGAAATTGTCCGATGGCAGGATTCTAACAGAGGACCCCTAGCGCAACAGCTCGTTTTTACTTAGTCAACTTAGGTTTACTCCAATTCCTACTGCCACTACAACTACGGGTCTTACATTTCGTGCATATTTTAAGATGTTGCTAGCGCATTCATTGCTTCGCTCTCATGGCGAAACTGTGACATTTTTTTTTCAAGAAACAAAGAACATGTTTATTGGCTGGTATAACCAGCCCCCGCCATCCGTCTTTTGGCTTTCCGCCTACGCCACCATCTTGCAGTGGCGTGTCCATCGAAGCAGTCGAAATGAACTTTATATATAGATATATGCGCGGAAGTTGAAGGATCCATGCACAGGGACACGCGAATTATACGAAACAGTTACATGAAATAGCAGAGGTATGCAAAAGAAAACTGGAGAACTTCTGCAGAAGGGCGCACTGAGTAGATCTACACATAACTTTATTGTAACTTATGCAAAATCTATCTATCTATCTATCTATCTATCTATCTATCTATCTATCTATCTATCTATCTATCTATCTATCTATCTATCTATCTATCTATCTATCTATCTATCTATCTATCTATCTATCTATCTATCTATCTATCTATCTATCTATCTATCTATCTATCTATCTATCTATCTATCTATCTATCTATCTATCTATCTATCTATCTATCTATCTATCTATCTATCTATCTATCTATCTATCTATCTATCTATCTATCTATCTATCTATCTATCTATCTATCTATCTATCTATCTATCTATCTATCTATCTATCTATCTATCTATCTATCTATCTATCTATCTATCTATCTATCTATCTATCTATCTATCTATCTATCTATCTATCTATCTATCTATCTATCTATCTATCTATCTATCTATCTATCTATCTATCTATCTATCTATCTAGCTAGCTAGCTAGCTAGCTAGCTAGCTAGCTAGCTAGCTAGCTAGCTAGCTAGCCAGCCAGCCAGCCAGCCAGCCAGCCTTCCAGCCAGTCAGTCTGTATAAATGTCTGACTCAATGCCTGCCTACCGCGTGACAGTGAATGAGTGAGTGAAGAAACTTTAGTGCATGTCCGGCGAGGACGCGAACTCGTCGCGCACCCGGCTAGTCCCACGTGCCACAGCGCGTGCGAATATGTCACCCGAAATCCTGCTGACGAGCTGGCAAGCAACAAAAAAGGGGTCACGGGCAGCGCGGCCATTCAGCAACTAGTATACCTATTCTAGAAGCGTTGATGTGTGGTTGCAACGTCGCTTGCGCTGCTCACCTGTGGTGTTTGCCCATTGGTCGTCCTCGGCCCTCAAGTCGGCGTAGTACAGGACGTGGTAGTAAAGGAGCGGCCCGCGTGCGTCCAAGCAGGAAAGCGCTTCCCAGCTCAGGTGCAGACTCCTCGACGATGCCCACACCACGCGCACCTTACCGGGCGGTTTGCTGGGCGCTGAGCAGAGAGCCCCCGACGGAGAAATATTGGACACAAGCGATAGCAGCAACCATCTCAATTAGCTGGAATTAGTATTAGGCCAATAAGATACGACGGAGAGGGGGTGACAGAGAAGAAAGGAAAAGCGCGGTGGTGAGCAGTTTACAGTTTGCTTTGTGCAGTTTGCTGCCCTACACGTAGGGAGGGGGCGTGGAAGAGAGAGAGAGAGAGAGAGAGAGAGAGAGAGAGAGAGAGAGAGAGAGAGAGAGAGAGAGAGAGTAAAAAAAAACACTTTGGGGTGTTTAACACCCGGAAAATGCACAGTGGGTTGCAGCGTAAGATAGGGGTGTGCGAATATTCAAAACTTACGAATAACGAATCGAATAGTGGCGATTCGTAAATGCGAATATTTATCGGATACGTCTCGAATATTTCGGAACGTCAGCTCTGCAGAGAAGAGTAGCAGGCTAGAGGACTCCGTGTTTCTTCAATCAATTACGCTCTCTCTCTCTTTATCTCTCTCGTGTTATGGAATGAACGTTAGACAACGCTTTCTGCTTTGGTGGCGCGACTTCATGACTGTGTACACCGCACTCACGTGCTGCGGCAGTGAGGAAGCTGACCTCCCTCCTCTCCCCGTATTCGTGGCCGCTGCTCGCGCCCACACGTGCCTCGTACCAGGAGTGCGGCACCAGCCCGTCGACCTGGAACTGCACGAACAGAAAGCGTACGGACTACGTTGCGGTTCACGCAAGTCTTTACGTTACGTAGTAGACTTTTAGGGTGACGAAAAAAGTGCGCCTCTTCGCCCTACGGAATGCGCAGTTGGGGTTATAACTTATAACGCAAGTAACTCAAGGAATGGATACTTAATTTCACTCGTAATATTTTCATGCAGAACGGAGAAAAATTCAGTCGCCGATACACTTTATTTTTTATCTCAGTTATTCCACGGAAACCCCTTTATAACAGCACAGAAGTGGGCTTAGTGAGAGGTGCACATGACCGAAATGCTTTTAATGCGGCGTTGAATAATTTCTACCGCCACGACCAAGCCTCGAGTCTTGTACTTACCCCGGTCAGACGTTTAGGCCTATTTAATCTTTGTAACGCGATGCTACGCGCTAAAACATTCAAAGACGGTCGCGCAATTCGCACATCCTTAAAAATTTCAGCAAACTTTTCTGTTTCCTTGTTTTTCTTCTTCTTTCTCCTTTTATTCCCTTTACCTTGTCTGTCTGCACAGGGTAGCCAGCCGGTACTTCCACTGGCTAACCTCCCTGTCTTTCCCTCACGCTCTCTCTCTCTCTCTCTCTCTCTCTCCTAGTCTTCGTAACCCATGCATATTTTTCTGTTTACGCATGCTTTCCCTCAGTCTCTCTGTAGCAGACGGGCAAGGCCAATTAGCGTGAGCCGAATATGTAGTTAATAAATGTAGCACTTTGTGTGAGTAAGGCTTAAGCGACGTGATGGGCGTGTGCCCTTGCTTCGCCTTTCTCCTTGTTTTTTGTGCGCTGCTTGCATCGAACCGCGAATATGCAGAGACAAGTTCGGCAATGCAACTCAATTTTTTGCCGCAGAGCAGATTCGAACAAATGGACAAATAAAATTAAAAAACTTGGAGCAGGACAGGTACACCATGCGAAATAAATAAATAAAAAAATAAATAAATAAAAAATAATAAATAAATAAATAAATAAATAAATAAATAAATAAATAAATAAATAAATAAATCACCTGCGTAGCTTGTGTGAGGGACACTTGTTCCGAACCCTTGTGGCCGCATCCGCCCAGGTCTCTAACAACGATAGCCACGCGGTAATCCAGGTGGTGCGGGTGGCGCACTCCCGCAGGTGCGTCCCACGTGATCATGGCGCTGGTGGCATTCGATCGGATCACGTTCAGGTGTTCCACAGGGCCCGGAACTGCGTTTGCGACAGCACGAAAAACATCGCACGCACGAGCAGTATACACTATTACGTTGTGTGAGAAACGTTGGAGCAATTAATATTGACGCCCGCTTCCGTGGTCCGCCTTAAGCCAGTGCAAGTCCGCGATGCGGCGACATATGCGTGTCGGCCTGTCAGCAACGAAGAAGTTTGCTGATAGCGAGCGATAACAGCGCTAGTCACACTGTCCGTCCTCGGTCGTTGGACCCGAGACACTTGCGCCAGTGTCCTAGATCGCTTTCCATTTACCAATCTTGCGTAGGGCTACAAAGCGTGCCACCGAAATTCAACGCAAGCACTTATAAATTCTAGATAGCAGGGACAAGAGCCCACAGAGCTTAGGAGTTGTCTATAATGGTTTGCAGCTTTCAACACAAAGCCAACGAACGTAATTTGTGAAGCATGCATTTGCACTTATACAATCGGTTAATTTTTTTTTTTGTTTAAAATACCGTTCAAGAAATCGCCTGCGACAGGTGAATCTATTCCGCCTCTCAAGGTTGGTGAGTTGAAGAGGCGGATAGTACTAACACAACAAATCAAATAACAGAACCATAATCTGAAAATTAACAAATTGCCACCAATAAACTTTACACTACGGAGTTAAGGAAACAAAATTCAATTGCTTGAAATGAAGCCGTATAACAACGGCGTCACATTTGCTTAATGAACATCCCGTAACTGTAGCCCTCACTATCTTTCAGACACACATTCCCAGAGGTGCCAAGAAATGCGTTGCCCACAGAGTTAGTCTTGTCGAGTACCGTGTGAAGAAAAAGATGTTATGCTAAAAAATAATGCTTCCAGACTTCCAGTGTCGCGCGGTGTCGTCATCAACGCCATGGATCGGCAAGTAATAGTGGAATGGGCGGTTGGCCTAAATTAAGTCTGCTAATAAGTGGCAAGCCATGTACTATGAGAGAATTCCATGGAAACGTAGACGAGTATAAGCTTCGTGGATGTACCAGCGCAACATACAGAGACAGACGGAAAAGGAAGGACGAACGCAAGCGGCCGTCTTTCAACCTCCCCTTCCCTCCGTGTCTGTTGCGCGGATACATTCGAACGTATTTCAAGTAGCCCTGTTTTCTTTTCTTGTGTAGTCTAAACTTTTTTGGTTTGCTAACGTACTGCGTGCGTGCTGAAGACTTGCGTCGACGCGTCAATTTTTAGGCTGCTCGGGGACTTTCTATGCGATTGTATAATGAAGAAAAAAGAAAGATGAAGACACAGAGTACGCCCTCCATTTGTAGTTACCATCATAAAGTCGTGCGGCGCCAGTTAGACGCGGTGGCGCCTATGTGCCAGAAATAAGCCCAGCGCAGTTTCCGCTCAATTCCGCCCTTTAAAGGGAAACCACTCCATTAAACCAACTGCGTGCCGTATAGTAAAATATGTGGTCGCGTCGTCCAACAAAAATAAAGGACTCCTTCATTGACGTCCACGGCTGATCAGCCTCCACGCGTCGCTGACAGAATGGAAGTGTCACTGTAGGATTAATGGAGAGTCTTAGGTTATAGGGGACGCATACCGCTGCCAAGCTTGCGTTGCGGGAAGCTAAAGAATTAACGAAGTTGCGTCATCCAGCTGCGCTAAATGTCACGTTTGTCATTTCATTTTCTCTTGAAATACTGAGTATACATAGAGTCAAAGTTGCACCATAGGTTTCCCTAAGAGTGGATGCTCCCGCACATCGACGACATTTAATCGTCGTGCTTAGTCAATCCGCGTGCGCGACCCACATCGCTGCTTCCCGCGCTGCCAGCGGCCAGGTATGACCTCACCTGCCCGAGCCGTCTTCGCAGTGGCCGATCCGCTGTACATGCTGCGTCCCACGGAGGTGACGGCGTACACGGCCACGTCGTAGTTGCTGTCGGCGTCGAGGTCGCCGACCACGGTTTGCACGGTGTCCGCGTCCAGGCTCTGCACGGTCGACGACGCGTCGCCCGCGCTCAGGTCCACCTCGAAGCCGACCAGCTTGCAGCCCAGCAGCTTCGGGTCCGGTTTCTGAGAGCAGAGCGCATGCGCGTGAGCGCAGAACCACGGCGAGCGACGGTGGCGCCCCACCCTCAGTTGGCTGCGGTTGAGTGACTACGGGGTAATGCTCCTCAGCGCGAGGTCGCGGGTTCGACTCCCTGCAGCCACGGTTGCCGCATGTCGAGGTTGGTTGGAACGCAAGAAATGTTAGTATACCGAAGTTTTGGTGGCACACTGAATCACACCAGCCAATCAAAAGTATTCCGTAGCTACAGGCTAACCTTCCTCTACCTTTCTGTAAATAAGTGTTTCTGTTACTCTCTCTCGTAGCCCTCAACTGCGGGCGTCTTTCATATTCCTGACGTTGCTTTGGGACGTAAAAAATCAATCAATCAATCAATCAATCAATCAATCAATCAATCAATCAATCAATCAATCAATCAATCAATCAATCAATCAATCAATCAATCAATCAATCAATCAATCAATCAATCAATCGAGGCCATCTGTAATTCCGTAACTGAATTTCGTGGCAAGCCCGATAATAATATCTTTAGGCAACCGCTGAAATAACCAAGAAAAACTTGCCGAACTAAAAAAAATGAAGAAAAAAAACATTTGATTGGCTGACGATCCAATAGTCTTGGTTTATAGGTGCCTAAATATTGTACAGAATGATTTACGAAAATCAGCACTTAAAAAGTGGAACATCAAGTTTCGCATTCTTTTATGTAATCAGTTATTGGGATACATCTGTGAAGGATTCTTTTTATTAGTTAAGTATCAGCTCATCCTCTTAATAGTTGTTTGGGTTCGTATTTCAGGAGGTAAAACAGCTGCTGCAGAGGAAATACGAAGGCCCTACACAACACAAGCGCAGAGGTAATGTGACATACATACACGCATGCAGACGCGAATTGGGTGATAGTGGCCTAAACGCAAACGCAGAAAGATAAAAATGACAAGTAAATTTTCTACACGCGCGCACACACACACACACACAAAAAAAAACGAGAGAGCAGCAATACGCGCACGTATCACAATACAAAAAGAATCGGTTTCAGCACAAATTTCAGCGCTCCTGATACTTCGTCCATTGGCGCTATTTGTAACTGATGGCATAGGAGGCTTCTTTGTTAATTGACGAGTGGACGAAAAGTGTAGAAAGATGGAAGCATTCGTCAGTGATCGTGGTGGCATGCCGCCGGCTCCCATTCTACGATAAAACCAATAATTCAAACAACATACGTGCGTGTATTGTTTCGAAAGTTCTGCGCGATCACACGATGTAATTTTCTTATGTTTGTGAGGCCTTTCCACTCGATGAGAGTACTTTTCTAAACTAACTATATTTTTTCTCGATAAATAATTCACCCCTCCCCCCTCTTTTTCTTTGGCATGAATGTATTAGTCATCGTCAGAAATAAAAATGAACAAGAACTTAGGCGCACACAACAACTCCGCTGCTAGATTATGCAAACAATAAAAAAAGGCATGTCACCTCCCACCGAATGGATATGCGACTGTCCGAGAGCGCCTTGGCCACCACGTTCTTCGGTACCGCCTCGGGGCTGTCAGCTGGAGCAAACGGACGTCAACACTCAGGAACCAGCGATACCTATCACAAGCGCGCACGTGTGTAGCGAAACCCGAATGACTCAAGAGACACGAGCTAATAGTCGTTTTCGCATATGAGCGTGTGCAAGGGAATGGAGCGTCGCTGTTCTGGTGCACGTAGAACGAAAGGAGAACTGTTGTCGCACGACTGTTGTTCCCCTCCCCACGTGTAGGGTAGCAAACTGGACTCAGTCTGGTTAACCTCCCTGCCTTTCCGTCTTCCCTCTCCCTCTCCTCTCTCTCTCTCTCTCTCTCTATCTATCTATCTATCTATCTATCTATCTATCTATCTATCTATCTATCTATCTATCTATCTATCTATCTATCTATCTATCTATCTATCTATCTATCTATCTATCTATCTATCTATCTATCTATCTATCTATCTATCTATCTATCTATCTATCTATCTATCTATCTATCTATCTATCTATCTATCTATCTATCTATCTATCTGTTGTCGCACGAGCGATTACACTTGTGCCACAACACCGCGACGCAGTATACACGATAGTAATAGGGCCCGATCATTACGCTGGCAAGAAATAAAACTAAACACCCCTGTAGGTCCAGAATATTTACACCGAAAGAAGTGCACAGCACTGTTTACCCGCCCGTCGGGAGGGTGGGCCTCGAGATGAATTCTTAGTGACGAGTTAGACAATGCTTATGCCGAACAAAAGCAGCGCTTGGGCTGCTTGAATTTTTGGTGCAGCGTCCCTCTCTTCAGCAGAGACATCGAAGTTCAGTCGTCGCACAGTATACACCAAGACTTTAGTGTACCAAGACTTTAGTGTAGTAATTGTAGAGTAGTGCCATTCGGCACAGCAGAATGTCTTAGGCGAGTTGTTGACTGGGAAATTCGGGATGTTGGCTGCATATAGTAGGAACACTCGGCACCCTATACACTCCTGCGCGAGTCTTTCTATGGTGACCTGTGGTACAGCCTCATTGCAATAGTTTAGCTGTCATTTCGCACCCTTTTCACTACACCCCATTCTCTTGAGGTGTAGAAAGGAGTTGACGATTGCGTGGTTTACGGCGGCACAATGACGGCGCAAGGCACATAAATGGGACAGAAGCAGCGAGCCAATTTACAGGTTTGCGAGTTATGTCATAGTACAAAAAAAAAAGAGGAAAGGATGACTCGCCGGCACATGCGTGTTCGTTCTCATACGCTACGAAAACGCATCGCCCTATAGTGAACCAAACGGAATGAATGAATCAAACCTCGACAGGGTGTGCGCACCGACACCGGCGGCCCCCACGCCGTCAGCTTGCCCCTCCGCAGCTGCACAGCGAACTCGTACTCGGTGTCCGGCTCGAGGGACGAGGCGTTCTGGCGCACGGCCGTCTGCCACGGGCCCACCGTCGTCCAGTCGCCGCCGGCCGCTTTCGCGCGAACGTGCAGCTGCACGAACGAACGACACGGTGAACATGGGGAGAGAGTTCTCGGCATTCCGCGCGAGTAAGAGCTACTACGGCCGACGTAAAACAACCATGATTTGTGATGTATTTCGGCAGTGGCAACCATATGTATTCCACTCATGTGCGACCGTATTCACGGGCTCCTTGGTTAATGTTATTGCTTGCTGATACTCATTTGCTTTCTTTGTTGTTGATGTTTATCAAATGGTGAGATCTTGGGAAAAATAGGCCGCCGAAGGGCCGGCTATTCAATTGAGCTTCAGCGACTTAGGAACACGAGAAAAGCACAGGCTGGTAGAAAAGATAGCGGGTGAACAAAACTTTCTTTTTCTAGAAAACATGTAAGGGAGAAGTCAGGGAAGATTCAATGCTTCCCTCATATGGGATTTGCCGAGTACCTGGTACTCAATTTGGTCGCCTCGCCCACCGTTCTTCTTGGTTGGCGAGTTGGAAGGCTCCCAGGATACGACTGCTGAGTCAGCCGACACCTTCACTTGCGGCGGAGAGGTCAGCTCGGGGGGACCTTGAGAAGGACGGAAAACAAGGAAATGAAGATGATCAGAATATGCTGTATACACAAAGGGAACCAAAATTACATAAAAAAATTTGTTTAGTTGGGCTGCAGTGAAGAACAGATGGGGACAAGAACAAAAACGACATACACCATGGATGCAGTGTCCGTGAGGCGTTTTTTTTTTTGAGGGGGAGGGGGGGGGCATTCTTATCTGGCTTCGTCTGTCCACGAAATCATGCTAAATAGGACTTATACTTCTTGCCCGCTCGTGTGCTCATATACATAATTATGCTCCCGTTAAAGATTCACATGCGGTGTAATTTAATCCGGAACCTTCAACTACGGCTTCCTGTCACAGCACCAGTATAGCTTTTTCGACAACAAAGACAATCACATGAAATGAAATCAAGTATAATGCTTACGCTAAACTTGTTCTGTGCAAATCCTCAAGGTGTAGTAAGAAAGTTCATCCTTGTTGCGGGTTTTAGTGGAATTTATATTGCCAAGTTCAGTGCTACTGATCATAGAGTATAGTCGATTAACTGTGTCTCGTGCTGCGAAGTTTAGCTTCCGCTTAGCTCCGATGGTAGGTCGGCGACCGCCCCGGAAACCACACCGGGTTCAATGTCCGGACCGGGGCATTTTTTTTTTAATACTGCGAAACATTCTTTCTGACGAACCGATATGGGTTTCCTTTGATCTTTTCTATCCCATTCACCCATGAATCACGCAGTCAAGAAGATATCCGAACCTGGATGCCCTTCCCCAGATAATCTGAGAGTAGAAAAGCGGTATGAATCAAAAGTGGCGTTACTTGCTAATCGCAAAGAATTTCGTGGGCTGGCGTTCTATAATCAATTACACTAAAGATTATTTCCGGAGCATTACGGCGAAAGCGCTACAACAAAGCGTTATTTTGTCGTCTTTCACAAGGCGCTCAGTGCGGCGCAATGTCTAGAAGTCCTGGAAATTCATCTACCACAAGAATAAGAAGTCAGAATATCGCGTCATCAATCTTTCAGCTGAGGATCTTCAAATCCGTAATTAGTTAATCTTCGAATTTGTAATAACCTGTGGGAGTGTATATAGGTCAGCGCCACGAACGTTTCGGGGAAGACGTACCCAGGACCGTCACGTGAAGCGTTCCGACGTCGAATCCGTGGTCATTCCTGGCCGTGCAGTGGAATTTGTAGCTGCCCGGCTCCATGCCTCGGGGCAGCGGTGCTGAGGCCCTGTAGGCGCCCCCGCCTTCGTCCGTCACCGTCACCTTGGTGAGGTTCTGGCGGGTCTCTCTGCTCGCGCCGCGGAAGCAGGTCGGTTATTAAAATGCTTCTTTGTCCCCACTGCGAGCTCTTTCGGCTGGGGATTCATCAGTCCAACGAAAGCAACGTAGTGAACAACCTATGCCAATTTAAAGGAGAGTCAGTGATATCTAACGGAATTTTCTTTTCTGTCGAGGGGCATCTTATATGCTTACACTGTCATACGAGTGCGCCATAGATGACCAATTTAAATTTTTTTGTTTATTATTAGATTTGTTTTACATAAATGGCGTAAAATGTCGCATCGTTCGTGCAATTATTCTTTCGCTACTTATTTAGGCATTTATTAGTTTTTCGTTTTGCGTGAGCTTCATTAAAGGTTCAGCGCACAGACATCCTTGAGCAAAATCGGCTCCGTTTATATATACGCGAACGCCAGGGTCCCGTGAATTTGACGTTGAATCGCAACTGATATATGGAGGTAGTTTGCCAACTTCGTTATCAAGAATCTGAATCTAGTAAGAACTTGCGTACTCACAAGAGCAAGAAATAGAGGAGACAGAGAGAGGGGTTATAGTTCAATTTACGTGCGATGGATTGGGAAACAACGAAGAATCGCTTTCTACATAATGCAACTCTACAAGGAGTCATGTGGTTTTTTTCCGGATAAAGCTAGGCTCGCTGGCTGCACACTTCGTCTATCCGCACAAAGACCCGCCTGGGGAGGTGGCCCTATTAACCCCGAGAGCGCGGGATCGAATCCTGGAAGCGACGGGCGCATTTCCATATTGGTGAAATGCAAAAAAAGAAAAAAAGAACGGCCGTGTACCGAACATCGGGGCCACGTTAAAGTACCCCTGATGGTCGAAATGAATCCGGAGTCCCTTACTGCGACGCGCCTCGTAATCAAATCGTGGTTTTAGCACATAAAACACCCGAGTTTAACGTTTTCTTGAAAAAATCCGCGTGGAGCAAATAAGGGGCGAACAATCGGAGGTTGCCTCCTGGCGCAGGTCCCCCGACGTCCTGCGTTCGATGAAATGCTTTCAGCTGCCCAATGCAAGACGACATAAGAGAGGGGAAAATCGGTGGAGGAAAGCGACAAAGTTGTGCGAACTTAAGCCGACAAGGTTTACGGGATGCACTCCTTTAAATACTGCACTTTCTAGGGTCAAATTATTTCCGTTGCCTGCCCGGGCCAAGTGGTTCGACACGAGACAAATGCTCAACATTTTCGCCACTTCTGTTGTTTTTTTCACGAATGCGGGCCCCGCGAGCAAGTCAGCGGGCTCAGGGGACACCTTGAGACATGTGCTCTGGAAAGCACTAGCAGCTGCCACACCACTTCGCCCACGTCGTCTCCAGTCTGGCAGTACGTAGTCCTAGAGGCGGACTTTATGTTGGGGTGGTTGGGGTTTATTTAACGACACATTCTAGAGCGTAGGTACAATCACAGAGCAGGCACAGAGACTCACGTCACATGCGCTACTAACAACTTTATTCGAAAGACAGCGAGATACAGTATACATACTGTTCCCAAAGCACAAGCGCACCAGCCTCCTCAGGTAGACTACAGTAGGCGATTCTACGAGCAAGCAAGCTCACTTGTAAGTTCTAAAGAAAGTATGCTCCGCGTCGTATAAAACAACAGATGTGTGACTTGCACAAGAAGTAGTTTTTTTCTTTTATGTAAAAAGCTTCCAATAGCTCACGTGTCATTTTAACTATGCTTCTGTCCAGGATCTTCACATCATGAAATCTGATTTAAAAAGAGCAGGTCATCCTCGCTCCATCACAAATAAAAAATTGTCCCCGTATATATATATATTACATACGGGTTGTGAAAGCTGTTGTCAAGAGTTTTATGCATTTGCGTCAGGAAAATGTCACAATGTAATGATGCTACGCACGATCCTATGCATATGCCCTTATTTTGGAAAACAACAACAACAGCAGCAACAACATTCGGTTGTCAGACGAAATAAAACTGTTCTTTAGGTAGGTATCAAGTAAAACCACAAGGTTGTCCACACACATACCAATAGTATTTTGAAAAGAAACATTCTCGTTGACTTCAATGTAGTTTCGAACAGCGGTACACAACACGTCGTGAGGCACTGAATGAAACCGCTCCTGCTCTTCTTCATCGCGTCAATATTATGACCGAAAACGCTAGCGGTCCTGGGGTGTAATTGAAGGATTCCACACTAATAGCAACGTTCGGTGATCAACACTGTCTACAGACAACAAGAGAGGGAGCTAGAGGATAGTGATGCATTAAGCAACACTTCATTTGGGCCTAGTTGGTACATACTTCTGAACTAAACGTAACAGCGCAAACATATAAGACGAGCCACAAAAAGAAAGACACGACACACACTGGCGCTGACTAACAACTTCTTTTTTCCTTCCATCGTCGATGCATTTATATACCTAGGCCACATAATCGCGCAGGCGCACAGAATGCATTACTGACGTCAGCCATCTTATCATATACGCAAACGTATGAAATCAAATTCTGATTGGTGCAGGGACAACGATGTGTCACTAATGCAATTATTTCCTTGACTTTTTATGTGATAGGCCTCTAAGGCAAGCCGCGCATGTTCATTCTTGCTTTTTCCAAGGATAATTGTCCAATTTCTTTTTGTGGCTCGTCTTATATGTTTGCGCTGTTACGTTTAGTTCAGATGCATTAAGGTTTGCGATTTTTGATAAGCCTTTGTGCCGTCTCCCAATGGGGCTCTCCGAACTTGCGATACTCCACGCAGGCAATAATAAAGGGTGCGTAATGGCTTTTACTAAACGATGAGACTGAATTCATTTAGGGCGGCATTACTTAGTGCATGGAAACAAGAAGTAGATGCTGAATAAGGCACTACAGAAAACAGACGGCAGGTCAGACTCACTGGTTGCTGAGCTCGACGACGGGCGCGGGGTTGGCTTCGACGAGGCATTCCAGCGAGCCTGGATGACCTTGGTCGACCACCATTTCCTCCGATGGCAGCACCTCGGGCACCACTGAAACCGCGTTTCGCAGAGTTAGCAGCTCCAACTCCCAGGATAAGACGACGCAGACACGAAATCGCCAAAGTACCACAAGAGAAAGACACTATGGAGAGCAGAAACACAGGCGAGATCAGGAAGTGATTGTGCCTCCCAAAAGGTGGTACAGTGCCGGCGATCTCGAGGTATCCGCTCAGTGAATATTTGTTTCGTCTTTTCAGTCTTTCTTTATGAAGTTCGCATCAGTGTGATTTATGACAGAATCTATGTGAAGGACGATTAACCTTTAACAGCTTATTTAAGGAGATTCAGTGCCACTGAGTAATGTTGCGTTCGGTCCACGTAATGATTGGGCGATTTGGTCTGTCAAGTAAACAAGAGAGAGATAGATCAGATGCGAAAGGCGGGGAGGCTAACTCGAAGATAAATAACCAGTTTGTTACCCTGCACTGTGGAAGAGGAGATAGAAAGATAAAGAAGAAAACCACACGCAAAGAAAGAGCGGAAGATAAAAAAGGAAAAGCACGAACACACACATAAAAGAATGCGGGAGTGTCACAGCGGTTCAACTATAGGTCGCTTGACCGGACGAACTTCAGTAGCGCCTTCGCCGCCTTCTGGTGTGAAGACCATATCAGCCGGGACTCCAATATCGTCTGCTCAAAAAATTTCAAGCTTATTTAAATGAGCTCGCGCAGTGTCATCAACGGCAAGGATCGCTACCCGCCGTGGTTGCTCAGTGGCTATGTTGTTGGGCTGCTAAGTACGAGGTCGCGGGATCGTATCCCTGCCATGGCGGCCGCATTTCGATGGCGGCGAAATGCGAAAACACCCATATACTTAGATTTAGGTGCACGTTAAAGAACCCCAGGTGGTCGAAATTTCCGGAGTCCTCCGCTACGGCGTGCCTCATAATCAGAAAGTGGTTTTGGTACGTAAAACCCCATAATTAAAAAAAAATAAGGATTGCTGCGTGCTTTATTTTTTGTGTAGTCAAGCGTATTTCGTTTAAATAAAGCGTCATAAAAAAAATCGCCAAGCCCTGACCGCACGACAGCGGGAAATACAATAATACGTTTAGCAGAAGCGTGTCGCAACGCAGACGGATAAAGTTTCTAGTTATTTTGGTCAGTGAGGTAAGAAGGCAAGGTGCCGCACACTACACGTACGCGTACTGTGTCAGCGAAGCAGTGCCACTTACTCTCGTCACACGAGTGACCCCGGTGGGGCCCCGTGCACTGGCAGCTGCCGTTGATGTGGTGGCAGGTCTCGCCGTGCAGGCAGGAGCAGCTCTCCGAGCAGTTCTCGCCGTATTTGCCCGCCTTGCACTCTGCCGCGAACAACCACGCCAGAAAGAAAAGAAAATACGTACATAGAAAAAAGGGACGCAAGGAAGTTAATCGATGTCTGTTGTACTTATTCGTTCACTTCTTTCCCGACCATAGCTCGCTTTTCCAATTTCAACTATCACACGTTCTAAGTATGTGCCTACGCATCCCATGGCCGGCTTCTTTCTTTCTACAAGTTCCGTTCTACTTTTACATTCTATAGATACAAAGTCACCCGAATGGATGCATCTGAAATACCGCGCACTCTAAAGATCTGTACGAAATAGTAAACACACTAGTCTGGCAAGACACGACAGCTCTTGGCTATTTGAGCACTACTCCGTGTGCGCAATTCACGTCGATATCGGAGCAATACAAAGAGGTCAGAGCAAAACTGGAGACTTGAATCGCGATGAAGAAGGCGAGACCCCGTGACTAAACGTTGCCTCCGGACTGAGGCTTTCATCGTTGTTTGTTCACTCTTTGCATCGGTGTACGGTGAGTAAACCATGGCCTCGAAGATCGTGAGCACAGGTTTTGCTGCGCGCGCCATCTATGAAGTCATGAGTGAACAAGCAGCTTGCGCGGTGCAGCTTTATCGGTCCCAATTTGTAGCACTATCTTATGCAGCGATACAGACAGCAGTGCTAGCTTTTGCAAGAATAGAAGACCGATTAGAGGTCAGAGTGAGCGTGGAGTGGGTTTCGGGCAACGAAGTGCTATAGTGTCGTGGCTATGACTACAGCGCCCATAAGCGTTACGGAAACAGGACGAATAACTCAGTACCTCAAGTGCTTCTCACTTCTTTATGCCCAGCCTACTCGCCTCGTTGAATGCACCAAAGAAGAATACACGTTTAGTCTCGCGGGGCTTGAAGTAAAGCCGAACGAAAATTGAATCATGATCCCAACCCTGAAGTGGTAGCTTTCAGTGACCACAACTCTCTCAGCTCTAACGGGGCTTGCTCAGTAAATAAAAAAAAACCCGTAAGCCATGGATTACTTGAAGCTGTGAAGTTCCTAGAAGTTATTTTCAGCTGTCGCAGCCAGTCTGCCCCGAGGAATTAAAACGTGTGTGTGTGTGTGTGGGGGGGGGGGGGGGGGGGGCAGACTCACTCTCCTGGCAGCTGAGGCCTTGGTATCCGGGCTCGCAGGCGCTGCAGGTTCCGGACACGGGATCGCAGGCGCCGCTGTCCTCGGCACAGTGACACTCATACGCGCAATCCGGCCCATACGTGTTGGTGGAACAAGCTGCGAAAACAAATAAGGGAAGAAAACGCAAAAAAAAGAGAGAAAGAGTTTTACTGTACATTTATTCGAATAAGAGACCTTTTTTATGCCACACAAATAACAGCTTCGGCAATTACGACATCGTCGCCCTGGAGGACATGACGTCGCACTGAAGTCCAGGCAAACGTTTACGATCGATGACAAACAAACAAACAAACAAACAAACAAACAAACAAACAAACAAACAAACAAACAAACAAACAAACAAACAAACAAACAAACAAACAAACAAACAAACAAACAAACAAACAAACAAACAAACAAACAAACAAACAAACAAACAAACAAACAAACAAACAAACAAACAAACAAACAAACAAACAAACCAACCAACCAACCAACCAACCAAACAAACAAACAAACAAACAAACAAACAAGTAAGCAAACAAACCGAGATTCTCCCATACATGTTCTTAGGAAATGCGCCATGATTGCGAGGAAAACGGTACCATACATGACTTTTGCCCATCATTAATCTAAATATATTGTCGAATTATGTGTGTACTTAGATTTAGGTGCACGTTAAGGAACCCCAGGTGGTCCAAATTTCCGGAGTCCCTCACTACGGCGTACCTCATAATCATAAAGTGGTTTGCCATGCAGAACCACACAATCTAATCGAATTATATGTGCCGTTGTGGCAACATGCTTCGGCGCCGGGCTAATTATTAAGTCAACTTAATTTGTCGATCTGGTACCATTTAATGCGTTTGCAGTGCCTGTGCGTACTCTTCGTGTCCTATATTCAGCTTTGCGGTAACAAGTTTCACAAAAGCACGCATTAGCACGCAAAAAAAAAAAATGTCACAAAAGCACGCAAAAGCACGCATCTGCATTATCCTTACTTCCTGTAATTTAGCATTCGTTGGCCCGAACTAAACGCATACCTTGCTGGCAGTGCTCTCCCATCCATCCGGCAGCACACCCATCGTGGCAGCGCCCGTCGGACATGCAGTTCTGGTCACCGTTCCAGCAGTGACAAGTCAGGGAGCAGTTCTCGCCGAACATCCCGGACAGGCATTCTGGGTGCGCGTGCGAACATTCTCTTTTAATCAAACATGCTCCTCAGAAGCTCTTTTGAAGTTCTCAGAAGTGTTGAATGTAGACCAACTTTTAAATCGACGTAAACCGTTCTTCATTAACTGTTGTCATATAAACATCGTCATTGCCGTCATTGCCATCTTCGTCAATGCCATTATCATTCTATTCTGTGCGCTCTGCAGGACGAAGGAATTTCTCATGCTCAACACTAAGGGCTTCAAAAAGACATCTGTATTGCCGGTAAGGGCAGAACCATACACCAAAAAAGATGGCTGAAACCATTAAGATTATACGTTGGAATTGCAGATGCTTTAAGCAAAAGCGTGAAGCACTGCAGTTCCAACTCGCTAGCTTTGATCCCAAGGTAGATGTTGTAGCCTTATAGGAAACAGGCACGCAAGTCAAAATTACTGGGTGTGCCACGTTCAATGAATTAACTGAAGCCAACAACAGACCTTCTACGGCAGTTGCGATACAACGCAACTTTACGGCAATGCAAATTGATCTGGAGGGAGACAGAATTTGTTACACGTTTGTACAGCTGCTGCCTAGAAAAAAGGAACACAGATGTGTATTCATCCTTAACTTGTACAACTCCCCGAAAGATAAAAGCAGCAGAGTTATTACCCTTCAAAAAAAAAAAAAGCATGTAAAGCCGCAGAGAAGGAACAACTCGTTGTTGTAGGAGATTTTAACGCTCCGTACACAGTCTGGGGATGCCAACACTGCACTAGGAAAGACAATGCGCTATATTCAGTGACAAGTGACTTAGAATTTACACTCGCCACCGATCCAGATAGGCTCACGCGTATCGGCGATAGTGTAAGCAGGAATACCACACCCGACTTATGCTTCGTCAAAAATACCAATGGGACTCTTTGGGGTAATACCGAAACTAGTCTTGGGAGCGATCACTATCGCGTTGTTATCACTGTCCCTTTCAAAGGGTATAAAAGGAAAATGAAGCTAACTCCACATACCAAATGGAATGTATTCCAATACGTAAGAAACCGCAAACAGCTCACCGATATAGCATACCTCACTGCGTGGACTAATGAGCTCGTCCAGGATGTGGACAATGCCACAACCATGGCACCTATAGAAGAGGAAGGCCCCGTGCCGGACTCAAAACTCCTAGGTCTATGGGAAAAGCATCAAGACCTTCAGCAGAGATGGCTAAAGAATAAGATCAACCACACGCTGCGCCACGAACTCGCCGCCCTAGAGAAAGAGATTCAGGACTACTCCAGCGAGCTGAGCACTGTGCAATGGAACCAATTATGCGACAGCATGAATGGCCAGTTGAGCAAAAAGAACCCCTGGACCCTGCTTAAACACATGCTAGATCCACAACACTCTTTTATAAAAGTGCTGCTCACAAAATGATTCAGAAAATCGTACACAGTTTCCCGGGAACAGACTCTGATCTGGTCAACCTCTTGACCGGGCAATATCTTAATACAGAACGGTTGCCGGGTGCATATATAGAGTACAGAGGAGACGAAAACACAACATTAGACGAAGACATCACCGAGGCCGAAGTACGCGCCGCTCTCAGCTGCCTACGCACGACATCATCAGCCGGTAAAGATAAGATCACCAACAAAATATTCAGGAATCTAGATGACCCTACCATAACAATGATCACCAAGCTTTTTAATCAGCACTAGCAAAATGGTACACTCCCGCAAGAGTGGAAGCACGCTATCGTGGTCTTCATTCCTAAACCAGGCAAATCACTCAGTCTAGAGAACCTCAGGCCCCTATCCCTTACCTCGTGTCTTGGTAAGGCTATGGAGCATGTGGTTCTCAATAGGCTGGTTGACTATGCCGAAACCAACCACCTCTTCCAAGAGACAATGATCGGGTTTGGACCCAAACTGTGCACCCAAGACATACTGTGGCAGGTACAAAATGATATCCTTAACCCAGCGCCTATAAGCACAACTCGAACAATGTTAGACAAAACGTTTGACCATGTCTCACATCGAGCCATTCTAGAAAACGTATCCAACATGAACGTAGGTAAAAGAACGTAACTATACCTACATTACCTCATTCCTCAAGGGGTGTACTGCCACCGTAAACATAGGAGATATCGAAAGCAAAACCATAAAGCTCGGCACTAGAGGTACACCACAGGGAGCAGTACTTTCTTCTTTCCTCGTTAATACCACCATGAGTGGCTCATCCCGACAGCTCAAAGAGATTCCTCATTTCAGGCACGCCATCTACGCCGATGACGTAAAGATCTGGACGAGCACTGGGTCGGATGGAGAAATTTCAGAATCACTGCAGGCAGCGGCTGACGCAGTGCAGAAACGCGCTTGCAAGAATGGCCTCAGCTGTTCGCCGAAAAAATCAGAACTGCTTATAGTCCGGAACAAAAATCCCTGAAATCCGGCTGCCGATATGCCCGCACAGAGGAGGTGGGGGAGGTGGAGGCGGCACACGAGGTGGGGGACGCCAACTCGTTTGCACGTGCCGCGCCTCGGGAACGGGGTACATGAGCTTCTGCGCTCCTTAATTAGCTGTGGCGCGTTTCGATGTGGTCTGATGAACTCGAAGGAGGCCCAGGAAGAGGTCCCGTATCTAACAATGGGAATTCACCACAGAAACC